>NC_056739.1:592874521-593217021 GCF_019279795.1 Protopterus annectens
TGTCAATCAGTCACAATCTGATAAGGCAAAACCTACTGTAGTGCACCTACTTATTACACTGATTAACATAATTAAGTGGTTGGACACTGCTTTACTAGCCTTCCACAAATAGCTGTTCCTTCTTCAACAATATCTACATGAGCTGAAAAGCCTGAAGGTTTAAGATAAATTCTGCAAATGCACCTGCTGAAATCTGATCATTTGGGTAACTAAGGCATGAAATGACAGTATGGTTCCTGTAAAGGCATGTTCCAAAGCTTGTGTAAAGCTCTGGATTTCATATCAGATGTTTGTTAGTTCAGAAAGTGTGGCTTAGAGGTACATAACTTAAGGAACATACAATACTATTCAGATGGAAGGGGAGAAAGTAGAAAAATTACTTAAATCTTCTGACAGAAAAAAAGATCTGGTCTGTCCTTCATAGCATGGAAGGTGGGAGTCTAGATGGTACCAAGCAGTAAAGCAAAATTGATGTTACTGTTGTATTATAGCACTGGATCAAGAATGAAGGCATTAACTATGGAACTTCCATCACTTCTTGGAGGTGGGTTTTGCAACAGGAGAGTTACCTACTAGATACTTCATATGAAGAAACTTAGCTAGGTAGCTTATTTTTTCTGGGTGTTGGACTTGCATCAAACTGGACCTAGTTCAGCCACAGCTCAGGACCGACATGGTTTACAGAAATACACAGTAGATTAAACACTGAATAAATCAATGCTGTTGAGAGATATGCTACATTGCACAAAATATACATGTTCAGTTTAATTATATATGCTGCTCTCTAATAACACAAACACTGCCAAAGTACTGGTTAGCCACATACAGTAATGGATATTACCAGGTGATTACAATATACAGTACGGCCTATCAGGGTTAAGTAACAGTAATTATGAGAGTTTGTTAAGTAGTGCTAATGGGTTAATTTTTCTGAAAGTTTAAATTAGTGCATGTACTATTTTACGATTTACATTATCTAGATGAGTTAAGATCATTAAACACATGCAAGAGATTTTGGGTTTGGAGACAGTATAGTCATACAAGTTTTGCGCCCAATTTTTTTTATGTAATGGCAGATTGTTTACAGTAGGAGCATGTGGCTCAGTTCTTTCTCTTATGTGTCACACTGGTTACCTGAATTGTTTATCTGATGGGCAGTTTTGAAGCATGCACCATAATTCAGAGCTGAGAACTGAGAACCCATGATCGGTGGAAGGTAGTTATCTGACACACTGTTGCACTGTTAACAAGGGAGTGAGCTAATTGGGGGGAGTTTTTACAGATAATCCAAAGGGGAGGCTTGGTATGATCTTACTGAAGAAGATTTTTATATGCAAGGTAAGAAGAAGATCTGCATGTTCAAGAATGAATAGCCAATGAATATGTTTGATGAAAGAGCAGTGATGTTCATGGGGGAAGGGGGAGGAAGTAACGGATCCTACTGAGTATTATTTGCAAATCTGCAAGGTTTTCCTCAAGGTGTACGCAAGGAGGGGAAATCCATATTCCATTTGAAGTTGTATGTTTTTACCTACTGCTCTTCTGCCTTCACAGAAAAGGAAGTGTAAGATTTTATGACAGTCTTATAAGGCTGAGTATTTTAGTTTTTTATGTTTCTGGCATTAATTGATACATAATTAATGAGGGATCTAGTGTTAGGCACGGGTATCTGAAAAAGAACACACCTTCAGTATTCCGGCTGTTGTAGATGTGGGGTCTGCAGACATTTGGCAGAGTTTTCAGCTTCCATTGTGTGTCAAAGAACATTGGTTAATTTCTTTAAGAATACACTGCTTTTTATGTAACCACTTACACGTTTTATTAGGGATTATATGAAAGTTATGAGGAATAATTTTGTGACACGGGGCAGATTTCTAGAGTACAAGATTTGCAGCATACAGGAAGAGTTTAAATAAGTTAAAAGTGAAGGAAGGTGGTTAATGAATATAGTGAAAAGAACTAGGCTAAAAACTGATCCTTGACAGACATCAGTGGAGATATTCTGATAAAAATTCAAAGTGGGATATTCCAGGATGACTCCCTGTCACCACTGATGTTCTGTTTGCCCATAACCCTTATAACTGTCTACTTAACAGATTAGGCCATAGCTATAATCTGGCTTCTAGAAAACAAAGTGTAAAGACTTATCTTCTCTTTGTTGATAACTGAAAACTGTATAGCTCATCAGATGAAGAGCTGAAAGCACAACTGCAAGAAGTCAAAAGTTTTTCAGATGATATAATAATGCCATTTTGTCTTGATAAAAGTGATAAAGCAACCTTTAAAACAGGAAAACCACAGCACCAAGAAAACATCAGTTTGGGACAAGAATGTGATATAAAAGAACTTGAGCAAGAGGGAGTATATGGGAACTGATGAAGGATCAACAATAGAACATGAACAAATGCGAATAAAACTTAGTAAGGAATATTTTAGAAGACTTAAATTAATCCTGAAAACACAGCTGACATCTAGGAACAAAATTCAAGCTATAAACCAATTTACTCTTCCTGTCCTAACTTACAGTTTTGGAGTGACTGACTTGGCCCCAAAACATGCTGGATAGATTAGACAGGAAAACAAGAAGGATGCTTCATGCTCACCAAATGCTGTTGTTTGTCTTTTCGGCTTTTCCCGGTTAGGGGTCGCCACAGCGGAACACCGGTCCGCTAATGATTGGCAGTAAATTTCTTTTATGGTGCCGCGTTGCCAGCCCAACGTCCAACCTTCAATGAAGGCACACCCATTTACGCATGTCTTTCGAACGCCATTCAGCCACGGGGAGGACATGTAGATTCCACACAGAAGGCACTCCAGCCGAGAATCAAACAGGAGAACCTCTTGCTGTGAGGCAATAACGCTACCGCTGCACCACCGTAGATGCTTTCATGCTCACCAAATGATTTATAAAAATCTGTGCATACCAAGATTATATATTCCCTTTCCAAAGTAGGTATGAGCCACCTTGAAATTGATTACATGCACAGATCTGCAATTGTGGGATTGCACACATATCTGGTGACCTCACAACATCTAAATGTAGTGAAAGTTCTGAAACATGAGAATAAAAAGATGACTTCCTTGCTTAGTCTAGCAGTATGTCGGCATCAAGCAGGAATGAAAATCAAACAAGAAGTAGATAAAAATCAGGCATTAAATGAATGTAACAAAAAACAAAAGAAAGACTATAAGGTGAAGGATCAGATGAGAAGGCAAGAAATGTGGAAAATGCATAAATATAGTTGCAAGTATAGAAAACTTCTGGAAGAACTTCATGTTGATCAGAATCAAATGCAGGAATGGTTAAAGTTGCACACCTTGTTTCTGTTGTGACATACTAATGGCAGAAGAACTGTATACTGAAAGGTGTAATAATGGGCAAGACTGTTGCACTGGGGATCGTACAAACAATATGGTGCTGAAGTAGCTGAAAAACATTGGAAACATGAGCCACAAAGCATCATAGAAAATGATGAAGTCTACATCACATGGGATCACACATTACCAACAGTTCAAAAGACAGATGAGAGAAAATCAGATATACTGGTCCATGAAAAGAAGACAAAAGTAGCAGTGACCACTGAAATCGCTACACTCACTGACTACAGTATCTTGTGTACAGAGAGACACAAAGTCATAAAATATCAAGATTTGCAGGCAAAAATTAGAACATTGTGGAAGAAAGATAGCCAGACAGTTCCAATAGTAGTAGGAGCAAATGGTCTTATAAAAAAGAATCTACAATCGTATTTAGATATGTTACCAATATATGTAATGCCATACGAGTTGCGGGAGGAGTCATTACTGTGCACATTGCGGGTGCTGCAAAGAGCACTTATGGCCAACATCAAAGATTAAAACAATACTAATTTCAAGAACTTTAATTGTACTTTGACTTAGGAATTGGAGTCTATTCCTGTCATGGTATTAGTATTCCCGTCATGGTATTAGAAACTTAAAAAAAATTTAAATTAAAAAAGGGTAATGTTGAGGACAATGCTGAGAGTGATAGGCCAGTGAGTTCCCATATGACAGAGCAATAGATAACACAGGATGAAACTGAAGAGAATGCACCACAGGAAGATGCTGTAGAACTTTCTATAGAATACCTGCAGGAAATGGATAACAAAAAAAATATGTCCTCAGTTTAGAAGAAAATGATCTAAGAGAAGAGTTGCTTGATTTAATGGAGACAGACAGAGACATATTAAGATCAATGAAAGAACTAGAGTGCAGGTCAATAAAACCCAAAAAGTCAGAAGTTTGATAAAACAAATGAACACAGTAATTAGGACTGTCCATAGAGATCCATGCAATATAACAGAAGTAAACAGGATATATTACTCTGCATCTAAATTAACAACAGATAAAATTCTACCACAAGAACACAGGGTAGTAATGGAAAGGAAGGGGAGAAATTGAATGTCATGGGAGTTCTGAAGAGAGAAAACTATAAAGCAATTAAGACAAGAATTGTCACTGTTAGAAGAGTATAGAAATGGAGCAGATCAACAAAAATACTCAGAAAGATAGACGCGATAAAGCTATCTGCAGTATTGGGACAGATCAGGATTTATCATGCACTATCGCAAATGAGAAGTTATGTACCTACCATAACGTTCCATGTTAGTTGTCTTCTCTCACCTTCTTTCTTGCTTGATGGGTTCGGAGCCGATCCTCGGCTCCGACTTGGCACTTTGCTAAGCTCGAGAGTCACTTTTACCAGCTCGAAGCAGCCCAATATCCCATGATGCAAGGCGGTAAGTACCCAGATCTCGTTTGGTACCTATAGGCAATAACACCTAGCACAAAAAACTTCCCAGAAGGAAAGAAAGGCAAAAAGCCTAAAGGATGGGCTATAAGGTAGACCAGAACTATCTGGTCTTAAGAAGCATTCTTCCATATAGGGAGAAAAAGGTCTGTCCAGGCCAGGGGCAGGAGGGAGGGTCTCAAGAAAGAAGGCGAGAGAAGACAACTAACATGGAACGTTATGGTAGGTACATAACTTCTCAATGTTAAGTTGTCAATCTCGCCTTCATTCTTGCTTGATGGGACCGCGTCCCTAGCACCTCTATCCTGGGTGGCTCAATGGAACAGACTCTTGAGAACTGTAGAGCCAAAACTGGCTCTATCCCTGGAGGCCAAATCCAATTTGTAATGAGAAACAAAGGTACGAGGAGTGGCCCAAGTGGCTGCTGCACAAATAGTGTCTAATGGAAGTCTAGCCTGAAAAGCTGTAGAAGTGGCTAAGCTTCTGGTTGAATGCGCTTTAGGTTTTGAGCACAGCTGTTTTCCCCTGAGCTGATAGATTTCAGAGATGGTGGAAGAAAGCCATCTAGATAAGGTCACTTTGGAGACAGGAAGGCCTTTCTTGTTTTCAGCATAAGAAAGAAAGAGCTGATCGGATTTCCTGAATTGTTTTGTTCTGTCCAAATAATATCTGAGTTGGCGGTGAACATCAAGATAATGTAATTTTGTTCCGATCTGTTTGAGTAATTAGGAAAAATACAGGAGGTCAATAGATTGGTTCAAATTATTTTTCGAGGCCACCTTAGGCAAAAAGGTTGGATTAGTTCTCAAGGATACCCTGTCTTTGTGGAAGACCAAATAGGGGACGAACAGAGAGAGCATGAAGTTCTGACACTCTCCTTGCCGAGGTAATAGCAACAAGGAAGAGTGTTTTCAATGAAAGAAATTTCAGGGAACATGAAACAGCTGGCTCAAGGGAGGAAGAATTAAGGATGTCAGCACTAGATTTAGGTCCCATTGAGGAGGAGGACTCCTGACTGGAGGTTTCAGGAGAAAAATTCCTTTTAGAAAGGCTCTACAAAGCCTGTGGGACATAATGTTGTGATCTGCAAACCCGACATGAAAATTCGAGATAGCAGCCAACTGAACTTTGACCGTGGAAGATGAAGAGCCAGTGAAAGATTTCCGCTAAGAAATCCAAAACTGCTTGAACAGGGGCAGTAAAGGGATCTATATTTTTAGCTTTTGCCCAACAAGAGAAGCGTTTCCACTTGCTGGTATAAATCCTTCTAGTAGAGGATTTAAGGAAGCCACTATGATATCCCTAACAGGATTAGAGATCATAGGAAGCCTGGCTAAGGAAGGAAGTGGAGCAACCAAGCTGTGAGGTTGAGAGAAGGAATAGACCGATGCAGCTGACCCGATTGGTGAATCAGAAGGTCTGGCACTGGGTCCAGATGCCACGGCTGCACCAATAGGTGACGATGGAGGAACGGAAACCAAATTTGTCGAGGCCAATAGGGAGCAATGAGAATCATTTTGGCTCTCAAAACGGTGGCTTTCTGGAGTACTTGTGGAATCAACGGAAAGGGAGGAAAGGCATAAAGAAGTTCCTGGGGCCAATCCTGGGTTAGAGCGTCTCTGGGGGGATGGCCTGGCAGTGGGAAGAGAGAAAAGAAGTCTGGGCATTTGCTGTTTTGGGGAGTAGCAAAAAGATAGCAACATGGGCGGCCCCATTCTAGAAAAATCTCCTCCACTATAGATTGTTTGAGAGACCACTCGTGAGGCATGAGAATAGCTCTGCTCAATCTGTCCGCTAGAAAGTTGGTTTTCCCAGGGATATGCGTTGCTACCAGAAACCAATGAGAGGAGATCGCCCATTGCCAAAGTCTGAGAGCTTCTCGACACAAGGGGTAGGACTTGGTTCCGCCCTGTTTGTTGATATACCATACTACAGACATGTTGTCTGTGTGAACTGCAATTGTTCCCAAGGGAAGAAAGTCGTTGAGGGCTTGCAACGTTAAAAGCACTGCTCTCATCTCTAGGACATTTATGTGCAGGTGGTATTCGAACGGTTGCCATGCCCCATGAACCATCCTGCCCTGATAATGACCCCCACCCGATCAGGAGGCGTCCGTAGTGACTGTGGATACCGGGCCGGGATACAAAGGGTCTGCCTTGATGAATCTGGGGAGAAGAAATCCACCATGATAGATGATTCTTGCAAATTTGTGTCACCAGGATTTGGTGATGCATGGGAAGTTGTTGGTAAGACCACTGGGTGAACAACATCCATTGAAGAAGACGCATGTAGAAGCGGGCCAGGGGAAGAAGAGTAATGGCCGCAGGCATGAGGCCCAACACCTTCAGAACCATTCTGGCTTGCACCTTTTTGCAGGCAAGGATGATCCTCACGTGACTTTGGATATCTGAGATTCTTTGGTCTGTGAGGGTTGCTGACATCCGAACACTGTTTAAGTTTGCGCCTATGAAAGTAATAGACTGGCAGGGCAATAAGGAGGATTTTTCAGAGTTGATCGAAATTCCTAATTGAGTGCAGAGATTTAGGGTGTAATCCCTGGCTAGAAGAAGTTGATGCCTGGTGGTGGCTGAAAGCAGCCAGTCGTCGAGATACGGAAACACCTGGAATCCTTGACGTCTCAGGTGAGCCGTGACCACTGCCATACATTTGGTGAACACTCTGGGGGCTGTAGTGAGACCAAAGGGCAGGGCTCTGAATTGAAAATGACTGGACCCCAGCCGAAAGCGGAGAAACCTTCTGGAGCGTCTGTGAATTTTTATGTGATAGTACGCGTCCTGAAGGTCTATTGAGCACATCCAGTTGTCCTTTTCTAGGAAGGGCAAATTGATTGAAGTGTGACCATTCGAAATCTTGTCTTTCTCACAGACTTGTTGAGTCTGCTGAGATCCATTATTGGTCTCCAGTCTCCCATCTTTTTGGGGACCAAAAAGAATCTTGAGTAGATTCCGGGCTCGGAATGGTCTGTTGTAACTGGCTGAATGGCCCTTTTTTGTAGAAGCTTTGATACTTCTAACTTTGCAATTTCCCTTAGACCGGGTGGCACATCTGGAAGGGAATTTGTGTGAGTGAAAGGACTTTCCTCGAAAGGAATCTTGTAACCCTCGGATATGATCGACTGTACCCATTTGTCTTGAGAGAGGGAACGCCAGGCTTCTGGGTACAGCGATAGTCTTCCCCAGACTGCCTCCAAGGATGGACAGTCGGGCAACATCTCAGGGATGCTGGAAGGGCTTGTCAGAGAGAGAGGCTCTCTACTTCCCTGGTTTTATGGACCCCCTCTGCCTCTAGAGCGGCGTCTGTTATTATTACCCCCTCTGCCTCTAGGGGTAAACTGACCACGTGCGTCTGGCGTGACTCCCTGGGATTTACAGAACCACATTTTTCCGCCCTTCTGACCTTTGGGGTAAGGTCTAGAGGGGGTAGAAAAACGGACCCCTACGGCAGAAAGAGTCTTGCCGTCCTGCTCACACCTGGTCAATGTATCCTTCACTTGAGGGCCAAACAATGCTGACCCATCAAAGGGAGAATACGTGAAGGACGCCTTAAAGGGATCTGCAAAATTGCAGAGCCGCATCCAGGATTGACGTCTAAGAGCCACTCCTGTACCTGCGGCTCTACTCGCTCCATCTGCTGCATACGAGATCAGTCGCATGGAGGAGTTAGCTATAGAATTAAGGATTCCTAGCTGAGAAGCAATCTTTTCTTGAGCCCCTGCTGTCGTAGGATCCTGCACTACTTCACCTAGTTCCTTAAGGATGTCCCTTTGGAGTCTGGTGAAGTGACATAAACAGTTCAGCGAACGCATGGCAAAGGTCGCTGAGGAGAACATCCGCTTACCATACCTATCCATGGTCCTAGAATCCTTATTAGGAGGATGGACTGGTACGGAAGGATCTGCAAGTTCCTTCTTAGTGGTGGCCGCCACCACCATGGCATCAACAGGGACACCTTTTGTAAGGAATTGCTTTTCAGAAGGGGCTGTAATAAATTTAGACGGCCTCCTAGGAACCGGCTCTACAGAATCAGGAGCAGCCCAAGCCTTTCGAGCAATAACCTGCATAAGGGGTCGAAGGTGGAGACACCCAGGAGGTGGAGGGTCGAGATCCAAACGCCTCTAGGTATACCGACTCATCCTCGGAGGGATTTATGGAGGCCAGTTTCCCCTCTGTTTTAGGAGTTCTAGGATGTCTGAAAAGGAGACATCCTCAGAGGGGATCTTGGGGATCCCTCCGACTCATCTAAGTCGGTATCTGAAGTGGTAGACTCAGGGAGTCCAGGTGTTTCCTCTTACAAGTCCTCTTGCGGAGGATCTCCTGACTGGTCAGGAGAATCCTCGGAAGAGGGTTCTTCCCAGTGGGGAAACCTGAGGCGGTGGATCTCTAGGTCCGGGAGCAAGAGAGATGGAAGAGATATCGACGGGCACTGTAGAGGGAGGAGCTAAGGGAATAGACTGCTGACTGAGCCCAGTGGCCAGCACACTCTTCATCACCTCAAGGCCCCTCCCAGGAGATCCGAGAGAACCCGTTCAAGAAACTGGGACTCCGGCCCACCGAAAGGGAAGGCTCCGAGGCAGATGTCGGAGCAGAGCTCACCAAGGTCAAGCTCCAAGGGGAAGAGCGGGTCGGACAAGGGTCCGATGCCACTCACCCCTCGGAGGAGACCAGGGAAGCCCGACCACCGAATCCCTCCAAGGAAGGTCTCGAGGAGGAGATAAGAGTAGATGCTGAAGGTGCAGAAGGAGGGGGTATCTGCCTCTCAGCCATAGCCGTAACTATTCCCGTAGACTCCAGCTCCAAACTCTGTGGTAGAGTCGAAGGAGGAACTTGAAGGGGGTGTGGACTAATAGTCATCTGTTGAGATGGACTATGAAGCATCTGGGCCAGTGCCTGTGATTTTAATAATCTGCTTACCACCCTCTCTAAATCATGGTCAGATAACCTGGACGACCTAGGTGATCAGCTCCGATGGCTCCGTTCCGAAAGAAGAGGTGAGGCCGGAGCCGACAGAATCGGTTCCAAAGAGGGGGACCTGGACCTCTTCCTCGAAGGAACCATCGGAGCCGACAAAACCACTGATCCAGTCGGAGCCGATAACTTCGGCCCGAGAAGATCTAGATGCATCGGCTCCAGCCGGAGCCGATGCAGGCATCGAAATAGCGGTGTCGGAGCCGGTCGGCGCCAACACCGAAGCCTGGGCCACATGGGGGTCGGAGCCAGTACTTGGAACCGACACCAAAGTGACCAAAGAAGTATCGGCACCGATAGCCATCGATGCCGAAGATTTAGCCAAGGTAGGATCGGCTCCAGCCGGAGCCGATCTCGACTCTGACATAGTCAGAGCCAAGGCCGAAGGCTTTGGTACAGAAGCCTGGGCCTTAGACTTGAAGGCTTTCCCGGAGCCGATTTGGCCGGGGAGCCCTCCGGTTTAAGGAGTCCCCTTAAAATAAGTTTGTTTCTCCTTTCCTGCAGGACTCTCTGGCTAAAAGAATGACATATTGCACAGGAGTCCTGCAGGTGGAGAGGTCCCAGGCAGTATAAACAAGAAGTGTGACCGTCTGTCAGAGACATCTTCTGACAGCACGAGTCACACTTCTTAAAGCCTGAGACCCTCTGCTCTTTGGACATAGTGGACACAAAAACAGAACCACACAGTCCCAAACAAACAATTAAAATTAAAGTTTAAGCAGTAAAAACCTCACACACACACACCCTGACAGGGGGGGGGATGGGAGGGAAGGAAGGCCTGACTAAAACAATTAAGGAGGAAAGATAATTTTAGTCAAAAAGGGGCTTACAATTAACTAAAAATGAAAGATGTCTAAGAAAAAAAAAGTTTAAAAGTGAAAAGGGGCTAAAAGCAGTTTAAATTTAAACACTTACCAAGAGCTGGCAAAAGGAGGACCTCATCAGCGAAGCGGCAAACGAGATCTGGGTACTTACCGCCTTGCATCATGGGATATGGGGCTGCCTCGAGCTGGTAAAAGTGACTCTCGAGCTTAGCAAAGTGCCGAGTCGGAGCCGAGGATCGGCTCCGAACCCATCAAGCAAGAATGAAGGCGAGATTGACAACTTAACATCTAAAAATATCAGCACAGGCAAAAAAAAAGATACACAAATAATTATAAAGGAAAAGTACAAAATAAGCAATTTATCGATGACCCAAAAAGTTTTATAGAGAACTGGGAAACAAGGTAAAAGGAATTGAAAGACCACCAAAAAAAGAAATACATACATTATGGAGAAGTATTTATAAAGATCCTGTGGAACACACAAAGATGCTAAATGGATAGACGTAGTAAAAGAAAGAATAAGAAGTTCAAAGATACAGGATATGAAATGGGATTAAGTAACAGCCAGAGAGATTGAAACAAAGTTCCTCAAATTGGAAAACCCCAGACCCAGATGCAGTAGTTAACTTCTGGTTAAAAGTATTAACATCTTTGCATGAAGATCTAGCCATGAGTAAGAACTATTTATATGCACCCCCAAAACAGACACCAACCCACCTAACAACAGGAGAAACAATGCTCCTACTTAAGAGTGAATCTGCAAGCACCCTAAAATTTATAGGCCAATAACTTGGCTTCTAACAATGTATAAACTATACACTGGAATTGATGCCAACAGAGTTTATAGTCATTTAGAAAAAAAAACTCAAATTATGGCAATAGAACAAAAGGGCAGTAAAAGAAAGTCATATGGAGCAAAGGATCATTTGTTGTTAAGTAAAGTCTTAGTGGAGAACTGCAAAAAGGGGAAGATTCTAAGTATGGCATGGATTGACTACAAAAAAGTATCTGACAGTATCCCACATTCATGGATAAAAGAGTGTTTAAAAATGTGCAAGATACACCCTAGACTGATAAACTAAATCACAGCGACCCTGAAACAGTGGCAAACCACTTTGTAGTTAAGCCATGATAAAGGGCAGATTATTATTTCAGGGATAAAAATCCAAAGGGGGATATTCCAGGTTGCCTCTCTGTCAGAGTTGCCATTTTGTCTTGCCTTTAACCATTAAGCTGTCTGCATAACAGATTAGGCCATGGCTATAAGTTGGCTTTCAGAAAGCAACAAAGTGTAAAAACTTCAAATCTTCTCTTTGTAGATGATTTAAAACTGTATAGGTCATCAGATGAGGAACTGAAAGCACCACTGCAAGTAGTCAAAACCTTTTCAGATATAAAAATGTCATTTGGTCTTGATAAATGTGCAAAAGCAACCTTTAAAGCAGGAAAACTGCAGCACCAAGAAAAGATCAGCTTGGGACAAGAATGTGATATAAAAGAACTTGAGCAAGAGGGAGTGTGTAAATATTTGGGAATTGATGAAGTATCAACAATAAAACATGAACAAATGTGAATAAAACTTTGTAAGGGATATTTTAGAAGACTTAAATTAATCCTGAAAACAGAGCTGACATCTAGGAACAAAATTCAAGCTATAAACCAATTTGCTCTTCCTGTCCTAACTTACAATTTTGGAGTGACTGACTGGCTCCAAAACATGTTGGATAGATTACACAAGAAAACAAGAATACTTCATGCTCAAATGATTTATAAAAATCAGTGCATATCAAGATTACATATTCCCTATTCCAAAGGAGGTATGGGCCTCCGTGAAACTGATTAAATGTATAGATCTATAATCGTGGGATTGCATACATATCTGCTGACCTCACAAGACCCAAACACAGTGAAAGTTTTGAAACAGGAGGAGAATAAATCTAAGATGATTTCCCTTCTTAGTCTAGCAGAAGCATATAGGTTTCAATCAGGAATGGAAATCAAACCAGAAGTAGATAAAAATCAGGCAGCAACTGAATGTGCCAAAAAAAAAAAAAAAAAAAAAGAAAGACTATCAGGGGAAGGAGCAGAGGAGAAGACAAGAAATGTGGAAAAGGCATAAATATAGTTGCAAGTATAGAAAATTCCTGAAACAACCTCATGTTAATCAGGATCGAATGCAAGAATGGTTAAGGAGAGGCGAATTCAAACCAAAAGATGAAAAGTTTACATTGGCGGCCCAAGACAGTGGACTACGTACACACTGGTTTACAATGTCCATTGAACACGTGGGAGAAACAGACTAGTGTAGGTTTTGTAAAACAGAACTAGAAACAGTTGCACACCTTACTGCTGGTCGTAATATACTAATGCAGAAGTACTGTACACTGAAAGGCATACTAATGTGGCAAGACTGTTGCACTGGGGATTGTTCAAACATTATAATACTGAAGTAGCTGAAACACACTGAAAACATGAGTCAAAGGCATCACAGAAAATGCTGATGTCTACGTCATATGGGATCACCCATTTCCAACAGTTCAAAAGGCAGATACAAGAAAACCAGATACAGTGGTCCATGAAAAGAAGACAAAAGAAGCATTGAAATTGTTACACCCAAAACTGAAATTGGAACACCCAGTGACTGCAGTGTCTTGCGTACAGGGACACAAAGTCATAAAATATCAGGATTTGCAGGCACAAACAAGAGCAATGTGGAAGAAAGATACCCAAACAGTTCCAACAGTAGTAGAAGCAACAGGCCTTATAAAAAAGAATTTACAATCATATTTAGATAGGTTACCAATACAAGTAACTCTGTACAAATTCCAGGAGTCATTACTGGGCATACTGCGGGTGCTCCAAAGAGCACTTCCGGCTGACATCAAAAATTGAAACAATACTAATTTCATGAACTTTAATCATACTGTGACTTAGGAATGGGGTCCGCTCCTTTCAAGGTATTACAAACCCAAAAGATTTGGAGAAATTAAAAAAAGAGTAAGAGAAAATTGTTAGCACAAACAGTGAAGGTGCAGTCAGACAGGTAGCTTGCAAACCAGCTGAATGTGTAGTAACCTCAGGTGGATGTAGCCAAGCAGTTTACTACAAGGCTGTAGTTGACATAAAAGTTCTGATGATGTTAAAGAATGCTACTGTGAAGCGAACCTTTATCAGCATTAAAGAGTATTGTATTTCTGAGGGTGAAAAGTACATTTTTGATTGCCCAATAGAAGGATCACTTGGAGCAGACTGTAGAAACACAGTATCTGTTTACCAAGTCATACGTGTGATAATGCTAATGCAGTATGTCTTGCTAGATAAATATAATCACTATCCCTAGAAAAGTAGGAGGAGTGTTGTCTCTTCCTCTTGGAGGAATATCTGGAAGCGTACAGGAGTCACTTCCTCTTTTCTTTCTATACTGCTAAAGAGAAGTGCAAGAACAACACAGAAAGAGAGAGAGAGAGGTTGGTTTCTCTCTTCCCAAAAGTCCTTACTGTTTTTTCTGTTGCTTTAAGAAGATATGCCAGGAAATGGTAACTGGCAGCACAGGAGGCTGCACTGAAGCAGGTGCTACTGAATATGTTTCTCATCCCTCAAGATCACCTTATAAAAATCTGAGAGTGAAAGAATACTAGCAGCCAGCAAGTGTGCTCTAGCAACCTGCACATTTTATGTATTTGCATTTGGTAATTGGGATACTCTAACTGGACAGAACCCCTTTTCAGTGGGGGGGGGGGGTCAAGGGCAGAGAGAGATAAGACTCAGTTTACAAAAAAAACTAATAATTACAAAAGATACACAGACAATATTGGTAAAATGTCCCATACCCTCCACAAGTGTACAAATATTGGTAGTCAGCAAGACTCTATCACCTTCGTCTGTTCAAGCAACAACAGTTCCAAAACAAAGAAATGAAGCTGTGGTTAAATGGAAAGAAGTGTCATGATTACAGAAGGTGCTGTCAAAGCCAAGACCCGGCAACAGCTTTGGTGTTACTTATGAAGAAAAGGTGATAATGACAAAAGCTATTCATGACTTGATGGAGTCCAGACATTCCTAATATTCAATGGATTTTCATTAATGGAAAATGAGAGAAGACTGAGTGCTATGTCCAAGATGACAACAGCACTCACAGGCACCTGTGCAGTTGCAGTTATGGACATGGACTCAGAACAGTGCGTTTTCACCTTATGTTTGCAGCAAGAAGACTGGGAATGGGTTTTCATGCCCGTTTGCTTTATTTACTTACTTGCCTAATTACGAACATTCTTTCTTAACCTGCAAATATCCTCCCTACCTTTGGATGTCTTCAATTTCTTCCTTAGGATACTTTCTCTTTTTATCCATGTTTCAGAGATACACAGTGTCCCAGTTCTAATCTAAGAATCTTACTAAATTTGAGTTTGGAACAGTTACGACAGATATGTGGCTGAACAGTACAATGTTCTGCCTGATAATTTTGCTTAACCATCTTATGCTTCTCCATTTATATATGCTTCTATTTTTAAATATAAGAAGGAGGCAGTCATAAATATGGTGATTCATGCTAAGTAAAAGGTATGTAGTGGATGCATGCTAAAACAAAATTTGTCTGTAACAATAATAACTCTATATGTTTTAAAGAAGATTCTTTAAGAAACAGAAAGGATAAGGTACTGAAATTAATCATTATAGTCAACCCCCCTTTTGGTATTTTCTACATGGGGTCAAGGTGTTGTGTCAATGGTTGGAATTTTTCTCGATTCAGTGTCACTCTATTACCTTCTTCATTGGTCAAGCTCTCGCTGAAGGATGCTCTAGTTTCCTCGTGCCTTTTTCTTGTCTTTCTCAAATTGTTTTCACCAGACTGACTTGTGCTTTCCTGCACATGTTCTCAAACCACTGTAATCATTTCTCTTTTACCCTCTCTGCAATTGGAGCTATGATGGCTTCTGCTCATATATCCTAACTTCTTCGTCTGTCTCACAGTGCACATCCTACCACCTGTCTCAGGCACTTCATATCCATCATCTCTAGCTTCCTCAGAAGCTCTTCCTTTACTGCCCAGATTTCTATACCATACAGAAGAGCTGGTCACATCACTGTTTTGTATAGCTTGCACTCTTTGGCATTCTTCTGTCACACACTACCCTTGACACACTGTGCCAGTTGACTACAGCACCCCTGGTTCTAGCTTTAACCTGTTCATTCAGCCTTCTCTTGTCCTTGAACACTCTTCCTAGATACCTAAAGCTGTTAACCTGTTCAACTATTTCCTTTTTATTTGGATTTTCAGACTTTCTACAATCCCCCTATTTGCTACAATGACCACTGTTTCATCCATACTTGGTTTCATCCTGTGTGCCCTCAGCTTTGCATTTTATTCACCTACATTTGCTGAAGTTCTTGTTCAGAATCTGCTTGTAATGTTGATCTGTCCCCTCCGGCCTGTTTGCTAATGCAGTCCAGTATGAACAGGAGTAGGCTCCTAGCTGAACCTTGATGAATATCCACTTCCAAAGGGAACCCCTCTGTGTGTCTAAAAACTTTTCATTGAAATTAATTCAAAAGGGGGGGGGTAACAATCAGACTAAGGGGAAAATAATTACTTTTCAGTGTAGAAAAATCAAGCTTTCATGTGTCTAAGTCAAGCACCATTCTACGTGCAAGGCGGGAAAAGAAACACATGTAAGCATAGCTCATTTTGTACCATCAATGAAATGAAAACACTAGTAACGATGGAGGGGCTGAATGGTTATCTTACAAGTGATCACTGTCCATCTTGAAAGTGATTATCCCTATGGTTTAAGTATTATTTTCCCAATTCCTTAATTTTACTCCCCCCTGTCTCTTTTTTTCAGTTTGTAATACAGTAGCTGTGGTACTGAATTCCATACACCTATTGTGTTCACCTTTGTAAAGTGTTTCTCTTCTCTGCTCTTACACAACTACAGAGTTTGCACATCTGAGTAACAGGGAGTAGAGGGGTATAAGGAAGGTTTGCCCCTGTGCAAAAACACTATTGTTGTGTGGTTTACTTTTACAGATGGTAGTTATGTTACTGATCATTTGTAATTAAACTCATAACAATCCATAGTGGGAAATCAATCAGTCTTTAGGAAAGTTGATCTGAACTGTGATAAATTCAGAAGCCAGTCCCTAACATATACAATGGGGGTGGCTCTTATTTGGCATAAAAGAGTGCAGAACACACTTCAGAATAATACATAAAATGTTCTTCTACTATACATACAGCAAGCTTAAGACAGTATATATGTTGTCTTGCATCAAAAAGAAAAAGAAATTACACAAAGACATGGTGATTCAGGCCAAATCAGACAGCTTATGACAGGTCTAAAAGGCCATGGTATCAAGCTGTTTCATAGAACAGTGACCGTAAAACAAGAGTGCTAAGACAATGGCAATATTTTTAACAATTAAGCATCTATCACAAATCAGTGCTGGCAGTATAACCTAGAAATTAGCATAATGGGCAGTAAACAATCACATTATATCCAGCAGCCTTTGGTTTGATGCCTACTGTCTCCAGTTCTAAACTGTGTGATCATAAGCAATGCGATGCCATACTCATGGGCAAAGTGTGGGCCTGTTAGTAAATATGGTGACAGCATCTTAAGTTGAGAGTAATTCTCTCTGAACAAAGACACATGAGCAACTTGTCTAGTACACTATGGCAAAAAGAGATGAAACTGAGTCTACAGAATATAAAAATTATACCTGTGAGCAAACAAATACGAAGTTAGGATTTTTCTCCATGAGGCGTATAACAGTTATCCAGCTACGAGCACATTTGCGGATTGTCTCTTCATATGGCCACAACCAGGCTGGAAAGCAAGACATTTCATAATCAAAGATGGAAAAAAAAAAAAAAAACATATACATTCATTCTTAAAGTAGCTTAGAAAAACACCACTGTAACCATGTCCGAATCTAAAGTGAGTCATACAGTTAAAAATAACAGCAATCTACAAACAACAAATGTTGTGAGAACAAAGCTGTTAATTTTTATTTAGTGGCAGAAAGGTTCATAAAAACACTAAAGAGAAGAAGCAATGCATATGAGTATGTTACAGCTCTCTGCTTCTTGCATCTCTTAAATGTCGCTGATATTAAGGGAATGCAAGCAACCAGGAGACTTTGGTTGGTTACATTTTGGCAGTGGAAAAAATTTTGAAAAAGAAATTGTTGAGTGCAAAGCTGATATATTTATAGTGTGGAGAGTTGAATTCTAACAAGCTGTTTTAGGCAATTCAGAACATGGCATGTTGCGACAGTTGGAAAAATACTAATTACATAAACCAGACATAGTTTTCTGCATTTGTGAATTGTCCTGTGTTTAAATCAAGAGAAAATCACTGTCTGGGGGGGGGCATGGCCAAGATGGCTGAGAGCAGCAACTGGTGAAATCTCTGTGAATGAAGCATTTTCAGTGACAGAAAATATAAACAGAAAATTAAAATTTGGAGAAACCCAATAACTGTTATTCACTAAATCATAGAAAAGATTTACAGCCTCAAGTTCTTCAAAAGCAGTAATTTTCCTGTCAGAATTTCAACTGCTTGGTTAACAGAAAACAGACTTCAACATGGGCCACACAAAAAATGATACTCAGGATTCTTCTGTTAAAAAAATGATATCCAGTTACATACTATGTAGGCTGTATTACAATGGACAAGCTGGATACCAAAATATAAAGTTTCAAGAAAACTTTCATTTACTTTACTGTCTGTTTATTTTACAGTGGAGCTTTTCTCCCGGGCCTCCGCTGAAAATGGACTTCGTCAGTCGGACACTCCCGGTCAACAAATTAAAATAAATAAATAAATAATTTAGTGGCTACAACTAGGAACTGTAATAGTGTGCATTACTATAATTTCTCTTTTTATTTAAATTACTAAATTGTAAACTCCTTTTTCATACTGAGACTTGGATTTTCTCTTTGTGGATGTTCTTTCTATGCTTTTAAAGTGAGGTTTCTGTGTTCTGCTCAGGTGGCATAATCTTGATAGAGGCCTGTTATGTAGGCTGGAAGTTTAGTTTGTGTTTCTGGCAGCCATTTTCTGTTGATTGTCTTCATTATTATTGAGAGTAACAAGGCCTCCTGAACTTCTGTAGTACGAGTGATTGGGTAATAGCAGGGGCTGAGTTATCTGATCTTCCAACTCTTCCATTCTTACTGCTATATAAACCCTGTGTCTTATAAAGGTTCTGCTTGTATTGTCAGGCTCTGGATTGCATTGCATAAGTGGAAATTCCTTAAGATTCCAAGAACAGGCTAAGTTATTTTTTACACTTATTTCAATGAATTGCACTTCTGAAACGCTTATAATTGTGCTATACAGTTGATCTACTATATGTTTGCACTGTTATAAAGCTTTTTTTTATTGTTTCACTGCAATTATGTACTGTTTTAAACTGTTTTAACATTACTTAACTGTAAACTGCTTTTTCATACTGAGAGTTGCAGTTTCTGTTTGTGAGTGCTCTATCCAAACTTTTCTGTGCATTTTTGTCTGTTAAAAGCATTCTCGAGTCTGCTCCTTGATCTGTTTAAAACTTTCATTTAGTGGCTACAGCTAGGAATTGTAATTATTTCCCACCCACTTGGTGGTCTTGCAGTTGCCCGCCCATACTGTATATTTGATCTGTGACACTCCTCCCAGTCTAGTGTCATTAGTTCACTCAATCTAATAGAGAACATTTGTGAAAGCCAACCCACTCAGATTCTTAACGTTAAATTAACTTCTGTTCCAGCTTTCTCCATTTCCAGGGGGGGGGGGCATGGCCAAGATGGCTGAGAGCAGCAACTGGCGAAAGCTCTGTGAATGAAGCATTTTCAGTGACAGAAAATATAAACAGAAAATTAAAATTTGGAGATATCCAATAGCTGTTATTCACTAAATCATAGAAAAGATTTACAGCCTCAAGTTCTTCAAAAGCAGTAATTTTCCTGTCAGAATTTCAACTGCTTGGTTAACAGAAAACAGACTTCAACATGGGCCACACAAAAAATGATACTCAGGATTCTTCTGTTAAAAAAATGATATCCAGTTACATACTATGTAGGCTGTATTACAATGGACAAGCTGGATACCAAAATATAAAGTTTCAAGAAAACTTTCATTTACTTTACTGTCTGTTTATTTTACAGTGGAGCTTTTCTCCCCGGGCCTCCGCTGAAAATGGACTTGCGTCCAGTCGGACACTCCCGGTCAACAAATTAAAATAAATAAATAAATAATTTAGTGGCTACAACTAGGAACTGTAATAGTGTGCATTACTATAATTTCTCTTTTTATTTAAATTACTAAATTGTAAACTCCTTTTTCATACTGAGACTTGGATTTTCTCTTTGTGGATGTTCTTTCTATGCTTTTAAAGTGAGGTTTCTGTGTTCTGCTCAGGTGGCATAATCTTGATAGAGGCCTGTTATGTAGGCTGGAAGTTTAGTTTGTGTTTCTGGCAGCCATTTTCTGTTGATTGTCTTCATTATTATTGAGACTAACAAGGCCTCCTGAACTTCTGTAGTACGAGTGATTGGGTAATAGCAGGGGCTGAGTTATCTGATCTTCCAACTCTTCCATTCTTACTGCTATATAAACCCTGTGTCTTATAAAGGTTCTGCTTGTATTGTCAGGCTCTGGATTGCATTGCATAAGTGGAAATTCCTTAAGATTCCAAGAACAGGCTAAGTTATTTTTTACACTTATTTCAATGAATTGCACTTCTGAAACGCTTATAATTGTGCTATACAGTTGATCTACTATATTTTTGCACTGTTATAAAGCTTTTTTTTATTGTTTCACTGCAATTATGTACTGTTTTAAACTGTTTTAACATTACTTAACTGTAAACTGCTTTTTCATACTGAGAGTTGTAGTTTCTGTTTGTGAGTGCTCTATCCAAACTTTTCTGTGCATTTTTGTCTGTTAAAAGCATTCTCGAGTCTGCTCCTTGATCTGTTTAAAACTTTCATTTAGTGGCTACAGCTAGGAATTGTAATTATTTCCCACCCACTTGGTGGTCTTGCAGTTGCCCGCCCATACTGTATATTTGATCTGTGACACTCCCCCCAGTCTAGTGTCATTAGTTCACTCAATCTAATAGAGAACATTTGTGAAGGCCAACCCACTCAGATTCTTAACGTTAAATTAACTTCTGTTCCAGCTTTCTCCATTTCCAGGGGGGGGGGGCATGGCCAAGATGGCTGAGAGCAGCAACTGGCGAAAGCTCTGTGAATGAAGCATTTTCAGTGACAGAAAATATAAACAGAAAATTAAAATTTGGAGATACCCAATAGCTGTTATTCACTAAATCATAGAAAAGATTTACAGCCTCAAGTTCTTCAAAAGCAGTAATTTTCCTGTCAGAATTTCAACTGCTTGGTTAACAGAAAACAGACTTCAACATGGGCCACACAAAAAATGATACTCAGGATTCTTCTGTTAAAAAAATGATATCCAGTTACATACTATGTAGGCTGTATTACAATGGACAAGCTGGATACCAAAATATAAAGTTTCAAGAAAACTTTCATTTACTTTACTGTCTGTTTATTTTACAGTGGAGCTTTTCTCCCCGGGCCTCCGCTGAAAATGGACTTGCGTCCAGTCGGACACTCCCGGTCAACAAATTAAAATAAATAAATAAATAATTTAGTGGCTACAACTAGGAACTGTAATAGTGTGCATTACTATAATTTCTCTTTTTATTTAAATTACTAAATTGTAAACTCCTTTTTCATACTGAGACTTGGATTTTCTCTTTGTGGATGTTCTTTCTATGCTTTTAAAGTGAGGTTTCTGTGTTCTGCTCAGGTGGCATAATCTTGATAGAGGCCTGTTATGTAGGCTGGAAGTTTAGTTTGTGTTTCTGGCAGCCATTTTCTGTTGATTGTCTTCATTATTATTGAGACTAACAAGGCCTCCTGAACTTCTGTAGTACGAGTGATTGGGTAATAGCAGGGGCTGAGTTATCTGATCTTCCAACTCTTCCATTCTTACTGCTATATAAACCCTGTGTCTTATAAAGGTTCTGCTTGTATTGTCAGGCTCTGGATTGCATTGCATAAGTGGAAATTCCTTAAGATTCCAAGAACAGGCTAAGTTATTTTTTACACTTATTTCAATGAATTGCACTTCTGAAACGCTTATAATTGTGCTATACAGTTGATCTACTATATTTTTGCACTGTTATAAAGCTTTTTTTTATTGTTTCACTGCAATTATGTACTGTTTTAAACTGTTTTAACATTACTTAACTGTAAACTGCTTTTTCATACTGAGAGTTGTAGTTTCTGTTTGTGAGTGCTCTATCCAAACTTTTCTGTGCATTTTTGTCTGTTAAAAGCATTCTCGAGTCTGCTCCTTGATCTGTTTAAAACTTTCATTTAGTGGCTACAGCTAGGAATTGTAATTATTTCCCACCCACTTGGTGGTCTTGCAGTTGCCCGCCCATACTGTATATTTGATCTGTGACACTCTTCCCAGTCTAGTGTCATTAGTTCACTCAATCTAATAGAGAACATTTGTGAAGGCCAACCCACTCAGATTCTTAACGTTAAATTAACTTCTGTTCCAGCTTTCTCCATTTCCACTTTACTGGAAAAAAAAATTCTAAGCTTGCTTCCCCCCCTTTCCTGTGGCAGGTCAGATACGGATTTGCTGTGCCCAGGACTGTTTTTGAGCTCCTAAGGCCCCCCCCCACACACACTTAACTGGGGTTAAACTATTCCTGGCACCATAAAGTCTGTTTTTCAAAATTCCCCTTGCAACTAGCCAGCTTTTTAGTTTTAGCACTCATCTGTTTCTTTGATCTCAGCACTTGTTCAGAACTCATTGTAAGCACTAAATAAGTTACAAATTACTACAGCACTCAACTTTCCTCACTTGTCTAGAGGAAAACAGTTTTTAGTACTTAATAAATGAGCACCTATTCAGGCATGTCTAAAGGTCAGCTCCCGGTGTTTTCTCCTGTCTACCTGATGAATCTGGGCATATTGGGACAATGCAGCAATTGCCTCATGTACACAGACAACCCTCTCCTCCAACCACCCAACACTACGACCTGTGAGAGATACACTTATATAGCCAAACTAGAAGCAAAGCTCTCTTTACCAAAGACTGGCCTAGACAGTCAAGAGGAGAAGGTAAACACTTGCACTGCACCACACTCATCACATAGTCCCTCAAAACCTACACCACCAAAGCACACACACAGAACCACAAAACACACACCTACATTCGCGGAGGCTCTCAGTACTAATCTGCCCAAACAACAGAGACCTCCAAAGCAAAAATGCAAGCAACCTCCAACCCCCCAACACAACCCAAATGACACATAGCCCACATACTCAGTGTGCCACTCAACTAAAGCCCATAAGGCATAACGTACCCAACACTCTAGTCATAGGTGACTCTATAGTCAGGCACACTGATGTTCCACTCACCAGGCTAAACAAGGAAAAAGTTAATGTCAGCTGCCTGTCGGGTGCCAGGATCCGCCACATAACGCACGCACTCAGGTCATTCCACAACAAGTACAAATATGTCTCTGTCATTGTCCATGTTGGTGTGAATGACCTGAGATGTACCTCCCTGGACTACATGAAAAGAGACATGGGAGGAGCTCCCTGATCTTGTAGCCCAGGCTGGCATGACCCTAGCTCTGAGTAGCATCCTGCCATCACCCAGAATGACACCACAGTACAAGGACAAAATGACTGACTTTAACAATTGGCTAAGCTTCTAGTGTCATTATAAGGGAATCCAGTATCTGTCTGCCTGGGATGACATGATCGACAGACCACGCTGCTTTGCCAGAGATGGCCTGCACCTGTCGCCCTTGGGATTCCGGATACTGGCAAAGGCTCTTGCCACCCCTATAGTGCCTTTTTTAGGCAAGGTTCAAATGACAAATTCACCACTGTAACAGGTACAAGCAAGCAAAATCTGAGGGTAATGCTACTCAATGCTAGAAGTCTAAACCTCAAAATGCACTCACTCGAGGCACTCCTTAAAATGGAGAACACGGACATCTGTGCAGTGACAGAGACCTGGTTCAAAGCTCCAGAGAGCACCCCTGCATTACCAGGCTATAATTCATACCACACCTTTCGGCCACCAAATCCGGACCGAAACACTAAAGGTGGAGGCGTATCCATATTCATTAAGGATATCCACACCTCCAAGCTAGTTGCTCAGCATAATGCATCCGAGATTATCCAAGTTCAACTAACTCTGGGCAAAACCACAATCCAGATTGTAGCTTGCTACAGTCCCCCCACCATGCCCCTGGATTCCCACTCCTCTTTTCTTGATACACTGGAAAATATTAAGGTACAACCCAACACTCTAATAATGGGTGATTTCAACTACCCTACCATTAACTGGGAAAACTACTCATGTACCAACTCTTTTGCTCAACGTTTTCTGGAAATCATCAGTTCCAACGCTTTGGATCAACTTATCCACACCCCCACCAGAGGCAGCAATATCCTAGACCTGGTCATCACCAACATGGGTGACCGGTGTTCCATACCAGACGTCAGCTTCTTGTTGGTCAGATCCGACCACAAGCTAATCACCATAGACATCCACATCCCGCTCCCAGCCCCCATTAGGAAAACAACCGTAAAAAACTTCTCCAAAGCCAACTTCACACTTCTTAAGACAGAAGTGGCAAACTTCATGACACCCATGCAGATGGACAATAGAGGTACGACTACTGAATCCTACACAAATGCACTTTATAAGCACTTACAGGAGTGCATGGATCGTGCTATCCCTAACAGAACCAAGATGCTATCCTCCAAAAAAAGGAAGCCAATCTGGTGGTCTTCTGCCATAAACAAACTCTACAACAGAAGAAACTGTTGCAAAAAAGAGTAAAATCCCACGATTGGTGGAACTCCCTGGTCAGCCTCAGTAAGAAGCTGAGATCCCTCATAAAATCCTCCAAAGCTAGTAATGAAAACAAAACTGCCACTGATTCTAAAGACAACCACAAAGCATTCTATAGCTATGTTAAAAATCTTAATGGCAACACTCAGATCTGCTCTGAGTTACAGCACAATGACACAAAATATACAGAACCAACTGATATTGCCAACATCCTGGCAGATAGGTTCAGTGCTAACTTTACCCCCCTCTCACCCCCTAAAGGGCCCATCTTTATACCAGAAGAATGCAAAGTTCCAGTAATCACGGCTGCACAGGTAAAAAACCACTCTCCAAAGCCAAGAACACAGCATCCATGGGACCTGACAACATCCCAGGCTGCCTTCTACATGAACTACAGAATGAACTGGCACCTCACCTAAGTACCATGTTCAATCATAGCCTCACCTCAGGCTTTGTGCCCATTGAATGGCGCACCGTGACAGTTACCCCACTCCACAAAGGGGGGGCCACAACAGACCCCGGGAACTACCGCCCCATTAGCCTGACGAGCCTCGTCTGCAAGGCCATGGAACATATCATCATGGAACTTATAAACAAAGACATTGGAGATCTCCAAACCCTGGACCTCACACAGTTTGGGTTTGTAAAAGGCAGATCATGTCTCCTAAACCTGATAGACTTCTTTGAAGTAGTCACCAAAGCCATAGATGAGGGTAAGGTGGTTCACACAGCCTATCTAGATCTCGCTAAGGCGTTCGACACCATCCCCCACTCTGGAATTATAGATAAACTCACTAAACTAGGTATAAATCCCTATGTCAGAAGACGGGTTGCCAACTGGCTTACTGAAAGAATCCACACTGTGAAAGTAGCAGACTCCAAATCAGACTTCAGACCAGTGACAAGTGGAATACCACAGGGTTCAGTCCTGGGTCCTCTCCTGTTTGGTATCTACTTCTCTGAAGTACAGGCTAACACAGAAGGTCTTTGGCTAACTAAATTCACAGATGACTGCAAACTAGGAGCCATAATTGAAACTCCTAACGATCTGGACATCCTACAAAAGGGCCTCACTGAGACAGATGCCTGGTGTCAAAGACATGGTCTCAAGCTCAATGCCAAAAAGTGCATTGTCATCCCCTTTGGTAAAAATTCTGTACCCATGAACTACCACACAGGCGGTAGTCTACTTAACACCGAAAGTGTTATAAGAGACCTTGGGACACAGGTGGACAGTAGTCTCTCCTTTGATAATCACATCGCCAAAGTGGTCAGGAAATCCTTCTACGTGGCACACCTAATCACAAAAGGTTTCTCATCCAGAAAAAAAGAGGTCATTATTCCCCTCTACTCATCACTCATTAGACCCATTATAGAGTACAACGCCAAAAGTAACAAGAAACCAAGCTAAAAACAACAAGCTTCAGGCTGAGGAAACAAAACAAACGTAATCCAAAGAGCTGGACAATGCCAGTAGAATTAGTGCAAATAAGCTTTTAATAAAATCAGTGAAGACAAGCGCTTTCGCTCGGCTAAATACCGAGCTTTCTCAAGTTAAAATGAAACAAAAAACTACTAGCAGCAACGTTAATAAACCCTTCCCCGTCACATGGTTAGTTAATTAACCACAAATTTAAAGTTAATTAACCTCAAAAATAAAACAACACACCTTTAAAAAGCAATTTTAGCTAAAAACGTGTAACTAGATCCTCTAAAACTGTACATAAGAATATATATAATGGATCTGGAACAGTGTGGTGTAAAAAATAATATAATATATTACATGCATTTCTTAAAGTGGAACACTAATAAAGTTTTAAAAAGTTCTTAATAAATAGATATTAATGTAATGAATGTATCACAAACCTCATAGAACAATCAATAATAGAGTACAACGCCAATTTGGGCATATACCTCACAAGACATCTACAACAATTGGAAAGGCCGCAAAAATACCTCACAAAGAGGATTACTGGCCTCAAACAGATGCCTTACGCAGACCGTCTCAAAAAACTCCAGCTTTACTCTGTCGCATATCGCCTACTCAGAGACGATTTCTGCCTAACATACAAAGTTATGTCAAACCCAGAGCTGTTGGACATGCTCCACTTAAAGAAATCCCAATCCCTCTGAGCTACACGCTCTAGGGACCTACACCTTGTCACCACAACAAACAGAACATGCTGGAGGGATAGATTCCTGTCCCAGAGACTTCCCATACTCTGGAACAGACTACCTATCTATGTCAAACAGAGCTCCTCATTAGCACTCTTCAAGAAAAATCTTGATGATTGGATGGGTAATAGGAAATTCACCCCAGGGATCACTTCTGTGGTTCTGCTTGACAGGGGCACAGGAAAATAAAAGCCAGGGTACATTTTTGGCTAGGCTTGTATAGGCCCTAGGGCCAATACCTGGTACCTACCTATGAACCTAAAAGAGTCCAGAAAGAAGATGGAACATTTAGAAATTCTTATAAAACAAGAACAGAAGAACCTTTAAATCATCATGAAGGGAGAATAACTGAAGGTGAATCTCGCACTGAATTTCTTTTAAAACAAATAACTGGCTCATAGATCAAGTTGATGATTCAGACTGATGTGAAATATCAGCATTTATGGTATACCTGAAAGTATGAGGGAGACAATATAATAAACTTTGTAACAACCTGGCTACATAAAACATTAAATCTACCTGAAACTTTATCTTTTGGAATAAAGGGCAACTAGATCCCTGAGAGCACCTTCAAAGAAGGAAAACTCACCACTACGTTCACTTAGTATATGTTCAGCTTAGAAAAAGATCAAATATTTAAAAAAAAAGTATGATCCAGCCCACCTATTAAAATGGCTGCATTGTATTCAGATTTTGCATTGATTATTCCAGTAAAGTAATGAGTACATGACAATCCTGCTTACCACTGATTAAAAGAACTTAAAAAGAACAATATTAGAGGTGCTTTGGTGTTTCCTGCAAAGCTCATATTTCCTTACAAAGGAACTAAAATATGTGACACACTTGAGGAGGCATCCACTTTTGTTAACAAAAATAAAATCCTTAATACTGAAGAAATGGATTTGAACACTGCCTACTTGAATAGACACAATGATCTGAATTCCTGGAAAACTGCTTCTAAAAATAAAAATCTTAAAAACAAGTGAATTTTATTCACTGACTGCAGGACTTTTATTTTCTGAAACAATAGATTTACCCTTTAAGTAAAAGGTTTGTATTAGACTTTTAAGCTTCAAAACATATGCAAGTATGTACTTATACTTTAAGCTGATGCTTTTTTTTATAATGAATATACATTTTTAGTTCTACTATATTTACAGTTAAAGAATTAATACATTTAAAAGAATAACCCAGAACTGTATTTCTAAACATTAAACAAATACTTCCTGTAACAGAATATCATTAAATTATACGCACTAGAATTGGTACCTTTAAGACTATATAAAAGTTATGAATTTTCTTTTTCTTTCTTTTAACTTTGCTTAGTATGTACATTGCCGGGTTAAATGAATGTCACATTTAAGTAATATGCTAATTATAAGTGTTAAAGTGCTGGCGATTTTGTTTCTTTGTTCCTGTGTAATACCATTCACAGGTCATGTATGAAGCAATTAACACTAAAAAAAAAAAAAAAAGCTTGAGAACAAAATAATGTTCCCGTTGTGTGAAAATGCCTGATTCTTGCTTGCCTTGCTTCCAGCTTGTCCATTTTGAAGAAAATCCAAGTCCCAGAATTTCAAAGGTCATCACCAATGTCTATGAAAACAGGAAGTGCATTTATCATGGCTGCAATGGTGGGGAGAAAATATTTGAACTTCTTTTCAAGTATATATGTGAGGAATCTACTCAAAAAACATATTTTCTTTAAAAAAATATTTATCGAGAAGTGAAGAATTGATAAAACAAAAGCTATAATAATGTTGAAGGCATAGAATTTGCGTACATTTTGCTGAGTGATAAGAGTTTATGCTGCAGTGTGATATTAATGGGAAGAAGTAAAGTTAGATGTTTGTAACTGATTAGAACAGTTTAAGAGAATTAAGAAAAATGAGAAACAGAGAAAATTACCAACTGCTGTGTGCTATGAGTTGCCATTTTAACATGCTGTAACCAAATTCTAATCTCAGGATGTGAAGCTTAGACCAGAATAGCAGTTCATAATGGCTAAAAAGAGAAGTTATGTACTCACCATAACATTCCATCTGTGCCGTCCATTTTCATTCTTCTTCAACATATGGTGCTCAGATCCGATCCTCATATCTGATTCGGACACTGTTTCACAGCTCATGGATACTAGAAGCTCTGAAGTTCCTCCTTACCCACAATGCAGAAGTCCCCCTCATTCACCAGATCTTCTTTGCATCTTCTTATTGTAAGACAGAATAAAGATGAAAAGTCACTATCTGAAGCTGAAATAGAAGGAACTTAGTTCCTTTAATGCTCTCCCATTCTTCCAGAAGTCCTCAAGAGAGAAAAAGGGGTAGGGGGCTGGAGGGAGCGAAGTTGAGGAAGAATGAAAATGGATAACACCAAATGGAACATTATGGTGAGTACATAACTTCTTTATCTGATTATGTCAATTTTCACTCATTCCTCAACATATGGGACAGAGTCCCTAGCTACCTGAATGCCATGTGGAGTCTAAGGAAGGATATTCCTGAGTACTGTATAGCCGAAGGCCTCTCTTCCCCTCAAGACCAGATCCAGTTTGTAATGAGTAATAAAAATATGAGGATTGGCCCACGTTATAGCCACACAAACATCGTCCATGGAAGTCCTGGATAAAAAGGTTGATGAAGTTGCCATGGACCTGGTTGAATGGACTCAAAGGCTTTGGTAAAGCCATACCAAACTTTTTATAGACAAAGGAAATGCAATCTGTTACCCATTTTGATAAACTTACTTTTGAAACTGGCTGACCCACTCTACTTTCTGAAAAGGATACAAATAATTGATCTGACTTTCTAAATTTCTCTGATCTGTGAAGATAAAAATGGAATTACCTGTGAACATCTAATAAGTGCAAAATGTATTCACCTTTGTTTGAAAAATTTGGAAAGAATATGCGAAGGTTAATAGTTTGACTGATGTTAGATCCTGACACCACCATAGGACACTATCTTTATGAAAAACTAAATAGTTCTGAAGCTCTTCTTGCCAATGTTATGGCTATTAGAAATATAGTTTTTCAGGTCAGAATGTTGCAATTCACATTTTGAAGCTGGTTCAAATGGACTCAGGGTTAGGGCCTGTAACATTAAGTTCAGATCCCAAGATGGAGTAGGGTCCTTGAAAGGTGGTTTGAGTAGAAAGGCTCCTTTGATAAAGGCTTTACAAAGATGTGAAGAAGCAAAGTGCAATCATCAACTCCAGTATGAAAATTGGAAATGGCAGCCAAATGAACCATGACCATAGAGGGGTTAAAGATAGAAGGCAGGAATTCAGTAATTGTATATACAGGTGCTGAAAAATGGACCATGTCTTGTTGCTGTGCCCAAAGGACAAATCTTTTCCATTTGCTCTTGTAAATCTTCCTAGTGGAAGGTTTGTGGGAAGATAAAAGAATTTGGCAAACTGGAGAAGAAAGCTCTGGTTGTTTGGCTATCAAAAGAATTGGAGAAACCTTGCAGTCCATTTTAGGCCCAAGATGTCCAGATGAGTTATATCTATTAGGTGAGATAGGAGGTCTAGAATTGGATCCAGAATCCAAGGTGGATTAACTAGATAGGCCAAAGGAAGGGAAATCAAATCTGTCAAGGCCAACAAGGGACAATGATGCTGACCTTGCTCTTCAATCGAGATGCTTTCTGTAGGAATTTGGGGATTAAGGGGGTTGGAGAATAAGCATAGAGGAGACCTGGGGGCCAATCATTAAGGAGAACATCTCGGTGACTCCCCCTGTGGAGGGATTAGAGCAAAGAACCTGCTGCATTTTGTTTAGAGGAGATACAAATAGGCTGCAGCATGGCTGGCCCCATTGGCGGAATATCATTTCTGCCACTTTTGTGTTGACAGACTACTCGTGAGGTAATAAAATGGACATGTTCAACTTGTCTGCTATCACTGTGGATTTCCCTGGTACATGCAATGTTAACAGAAATCGACTGAAGAGATTGCCCATGGCCACACACTCATAGCTTCTCAACACAAGAGGTAAGATCTGGTTCCTCCTTGCTTGTTGCTGTACCATACTACAGCAATACTGACTGACTGGATTGCAATATTCCTGGAAGGGAGACAGCCCTAGGAGTACTGTTCTCATTTCCAGCACATTGATATGCAAGTTGGTCTCTTCGGGGACCATGTGCCTTGAGCAGTCTTCCAAACAAATGCCCCCACCCAATCTAGGGATCATCTATGGTCACTATGGCCTATGAATGAATGGACGACCCCAACATATGTCATCTGAACGAATCCACCACCAAAGGTATTTTTTGTAGGCTTAAATTATGCTGATTCTGGTAGACATAACTTGATGTAGAATGGACCACATCTTTTGACCACCTTGTCGATTCCTGGAAAAGGTTCTTTGAGGAGTTGAAAAATGTACTCCCACAGCAGACAGGGTCTTACTATCTTTCTCACCCTGGAGAGTGTGCCCTTCACTTTAGGGCTGAATAACTAACTTCCAAAGGGAGCACTGACGAAGAATGACTTGAAGGGCTTCACAAAGTCACACAGATGCATCCAGGGATTCCTCCTGATGGAAATGTCTGAAACTGCCACTCCTGAGGCTCCTTCAGTTGCATGTGAAATAAGCCTCATAGAAGAGTTTGAAATAGACTGAAAGTTATCTAACTGTGAAGCAATAGAAGACTCTGCCACAGCAATACTAGTCCCTGTGAGTGATTTTGAGAATTCCTTGATCAAACCCCTCTGTGATCTGGTAAAGTGTGCCAAGTAATTCAGGGACCTGAGAGTAAAGTCTGCTGATGCATACACATGCTTCCTGAACCTATCCAGTGCCTAGACTTACTGTTAGGGGGATGAACACAAGAATTATGTTCAGTGAGTTCTTTCTTGGTGGCTGCCACCCTTCCCTTCAGTGGTGCCAGTATCATATTTGGTCTCTTGGGGATTTGCTCTACAGAATCCAGTTTCTTCCATGCCTGCTGTGAGATCAAATCAATGAGCTCATCAGTGGGTCGAGTCACCTAGGAAGTAGATAAGCCACTCCCAAATGCCTCCAGGAATACAGATTCCTCTGGAGAAGGGTTGTCAGTAGACAATCCCACCCTTCTGTTTCAGGATCTCTAAAATGCCTCCAAATGAGATGTCTTCAGATGGTAATCTTGGGGACCCTTCCCCTTTATCAAAATCAGTATCTTCTGTGACCGACTCCTGAAAGGAGTCCAAGTGCCTCCTCTTGCACTTCTTCTTCCTAGGGACTTCTTTAGTGGGACTGTTCTGGAGAAGTATTGGAAGAGATAATTATCCCTTGTGGGGTCACCTGGAGACTTTGGGCTGGCAGCTCCTGTGGAGTAGAATGCTGAAGCTCATAACACAAAAACATCTGAGAACCAGAGGGAAGATCTGATGGGGGAGGAGCCATCTAATCTCTAGCACAAAACTCTCTTTCTACCACCTCGAAGGCAGAATGTCCCAGGGAGAAGGTAACCATTGGCACAGAGAAGGCATGCCTCTGGACCAACGGCTCTCTCTGACCCAAAGACACTGCATCCCAGGCAGAAGTCATAACTGAGCTATTGAATGCCAAAGCTCCAAAAGGTAAAGACAGCTACGACAACTTCGGAGTCAAAATGAATCTTCAGGTCAGACAGACATCCGACTTCAAACAGTCTGAGCCGGCATGCTCAGAGAAGACACTGGATCCAAAGACAGAGGCATTTTCAGATCTATAAAAGATGGCTCCAAAAGTCTTGGATGCAAGGGCTCCCAAACAAAAGGACAGATTAGAGAAGGAGACAGATTTAGTGGAGTTGTATGAGCAGAGGTCTCCGGACCCATTAGGGTAGGGGTGGGGAGAACACCCATCTGAATCTGTGTCGAAAAAAACTTCCTCATCATACTGTCTACATCCACTTCAGTGAGACTGCTGGATGAACTGGAAGAACAATGGAGACAGATCTGCATCTTCCAGGAAGGGAGATGGGAGCCAAGAGGGAATTGGATCCAGGGAAGATGCATACCTTGTTCTTGGTAGATGTCTAGACTAGGCTGGAGCCGAAGAAGATTGAGAAGAGCTAGGATGCTCCGAAGGGCTCTTTTTTGCCTCCTTTTTCTCATGGTTGGAGGTTTGGCTTCCAGTCAGTGACTCTCAAAAGGAAGAAGGCTTTGAGGATTAATTTGTTTTTTCTATCTATAAGCGCTCTTGGGTTAAAAGCTTTACAAATGGAGCATGAAGCTTGTAAATGCTCTGGTACCATGCAAAACAAGCAGAGATTATGGGAATCAAACAACTGGATCTTATGCCTACATTTACTGCATTTTTTTTAAAACCTGGCTGTTTATCTGCCATGATAACAACAAAGTACAGAGATAACCACAGTACAACACCAGAAGGACAAAACTAACAAGAAAATACTACAAGACCTACTATTACTAATTTTTTTTTTTGTTAAAGAACAAGGGGAAAAGACAATACAGGTACAGACAATGGTATTTAGGAAATATTGACTAGTGGTAAGAGAGAGAAAGTTACCAACTATGGTAATTAAGCATTACTCGTAGTAAGAAAAAACACCATAACTATCGAGAAAAAAGAGGAAACTAGAAATACCGACAAGTGGTAAAGAGAAAAAAAAAGGAGCAATTACCAGCAATGGTAATTAAGAACTACCAATGGTAAAAACAAAGGAATAAATAGGTAAAGGGAGGATAACAAAGGTTGGAAAGCTATAAGTCAGAAAAATTTTGAATAACATACTTTTTCACAAAGCACACTCAAGAGCTGTAGAGATCACGTCTATTCACAATGGCTGCAAACAGGATCTAGGGAATAAGGGGGACTGTTGCACTGGAGATAAGGGAGGAGCTCCAGAGCTTGCAGTATCCACAAGCTGGGAACAGCAGCTGAGTTGGATCAGAGCCCCATATGTTGAGGAATGAATGAAAATTGACAACATCAAATCATACTTTCTTATTAATCAAGTAGGAATTATTTTATATATAGTCAAGACTGCCTATAATACTAGAATTAATAAGACGAGTAAACATATCATCAATATGCGAATGCACAATGAATGAAACATCTACTGTGTAAGATTAATAAAACAACAGTATTAGTAAGTTAAGCAATACATACATGTACTGTAATCTCTAATATTGAGTTGATTAAATACTTATTTGATGAAAGATTTTAGAAATACAAATTATATAAAATAAGGCTGAAAACTAGTGGACAAGTAAGACAGCAAAATATATTTAAATAAACTGCTTATAAGAAAGCTATACATTGCATATACCTGCATACGGCAGGAATGTGAATGTATAAGATCTCATACAATTTACATAGAAAATCATATACAAATATTCAAAAAGATCCTGAAAGCTGAAATATAAAGCTTGGTCTTGTGAACTTTGAAGCTTTTTGCATATTGTATGTTATTAGATTCACTAAGTCTACCTGAAATTTGAGTGTTATACTGCTCAGTCAGTATATCAGTTTTGATAGAAAGTAAAGTAAAATAGATTTTTCAAGATGCAGCAACAACCAAACGAATGACAGTCAGAAGCATGGCAACCATAAAAACTTTAATAAACATATGTGAGTAGGTAAGCGCTTTCACCACTACAAGCGGCTTCTTTAGACCATATAAAGCAAAAACAAACATTTAAATAGATGACATCAACTACTCACTGTTTAAATAAACCAATAAAAACATAGCAATCACATTATTAAATTCATTCAGTACTAGACCTGTGCCTTCCTTCATTACCAGCTCAGATAAGAACAGATAAAGCGTGTTAGATCATCAAACTTGGGGAATGAGCTCTTAAAACAGCAAATTCATATACTGCATGCATCAAAATTCAAAGTTGCTACAGGTAGGGTATTTTTGCTGCTTTAACAGCTCACTTTCTGAACTTGATGATGCAGCATACCCTACCTGCTCTTGTGAGCTGGTAATGAGGGAAGACACAGGCTTAGCACTGAGTGAATAAAATACTGTGACTGCTGTGTATTTACTGGCCTATTTTAAGAAGTAAAAAGTGAGTAGCTGATGTTATTTACCTGAATGTATGCTTTTATTCCTGTGAGCTACATGTTCCTGTTTATACTGTGTATTTATAACAGAATCTGATGATGCAGCATGCTTTATGTGTTCTTTTTTAGTATTTTGATATGTATCATACTGAATATTGCATAAATTAAGATCTAGACACTTGTACTTTTAAAATTAATTCAGAGCTTTTCCTAGATCTATAAATTATGGACACATCTTTTAGCATGATTCCTTTTGTATGATAGTTTAGTAAGCTAAGATTACCTGTAAGTTTACAGATATCTTTATCTCTTCAGGTCCCACTCTGTTCTACTTATTTACTTAGAGATTTAGTTATAATATTGAATGAGCAAATAATTTAGGAATATTTAATGGATAGTTATACTACTATTACATAAATACGTATATAGTACACTGTCAGATTTAATATTTATGATTAATAGAAGAAGATTTTTTAACTCTTCTGTAGTAAAGGGGAACAGTTTTAAATGGCAAAATATATAAATTAATTGTCTCATTATTTTTTAACTTGTATGTAATTTTATATTAAATATTTGTAAGTCAAGGTACCTTTTGGCTAATTTTTGATGAATTTTTAGGTGTTGGTAGGTAGAGACAGTATAGTAGTTTGTCTATTTGATAAGCAAACTAGGAACTTTGGTATCCATAGTAGATTGTGTTTATCAGTAATATATACAGTTACAGTTGTAGACTTGTTCCTGTTTTTATTTACGAGTCTTTTTAATTTAGTTTGTAGAAAGGAAGAACTACAAAAATCATAGAAGTTAAGCTAGTATTGGAGGAATGCATTACAGTCTCATATACAACTACATTAAATTTGGTTGACAATATTCCACATCATTTCTTAACAGAAATCTTTTCAAATATACAATATGGATAGTTTTAATCTATATCTATTAATGTAAACTAATTAAATAATGGCAACAAAAGGAAACCATTAATGAGATATTTAAAATTAAAATGATGAGACATTATATCCTTGCAACAGCCTCACTTGATAGATAAAGATATATAATATTTAAATAACTTATGTTACAAAATGTTATAGTCTGCTTCTTTTAACACAAACTTATTACAACAGTCATTGGAAGGCTAGTTTAATTTTAGAAGGAGATTTAAACTGCATATCTAGTATAGAAGATACAAGTGAACAGAAGAAAGTTAAAATTCTAGCATCAGCTAAAGCACTAAACAGATGGATTAGTAATAATAATTTAGTTGATTTAGTAGTAAAAGCAAAAGATAAGACATTAACCTTCTCTCATTATTCTCATGTGCATGGGAAACAAACTAGAATTGATAGGAGTTATGCCTCTAAAGACTTACTTAATACAGTGAATTATTTTAAAACTATTCCTTGCCCTAAACTAATACTTAAAGCATTCTGATCAGACAATGGAAACAAAAAAATGTCAGATTTATAGAATCCCAGTATATATGATGAAATTAAAAGACATTAAGAGTTACTCTAAGGAACAAACTGATTCTTTTTATCTTTGAATGATAATTATCAAATTAGTATAGTCATATTATGGGACTCCTTAAAAATGCATATTAAAGACAGAATGGGAAGATAAAAAGTGGGATAAAGAATTGTTAGAAATACAGGATGAAATACACAAACAAGGTTTGAACAATAAACAAAGGCATCAGACAATACTGAATTCATTAAAAAATTAATGGCAAAATGTCAAACAATTTTAACGCATGAAGTGGAGATAGCTTTAGAAAAATTAAAATTACACAGTTATGCGATGACTTAAAAAAATCTAAATAGATTAGTTAGTAGAAGTAGGATGTTACGCAATAAGGCAGACATCAATAATATCCAGAATCATCACACTAATAACCTTACTTCAGACATAATGAAAATGCTTAAATTTTTTTTAAATTCCATGAGGATCTTAATAAGGATAAAAATAATACTCCTGATAATTAATAAACTGATAAGTATTTAAAGAAAAATGTTAGTGATAAACTTAATGACCAACAAATATCTCAATTGAATAAGCCTATTAAGAATAAATAATTATTACATAACAGTGGCAATAAATAATATACAATATATAAGTTGTAAGACATTACCCAAAAATGTTTCTCCTCTGCAGAAACCTGGTTCAAAGGATCAAAATTCCTACTAAACCCCAAGAAAACTAAGTTAATGCTTTTTACCTCAAAAAGTTGCCAAATCAAAAGCATTTTTTACCACAAGTTCAACAAATAATACTGTCATCGAAACTGTAAATCACAGTAAACTTCTAGGAGTTATAATAGATAACCATCTCAAATATGACTATAACATCTACACACAAGATGCTAGGCTCCCTTAGTAGGGTCAATGGCTTCTTTACAGATACCACAAGAAAAACTCTAGCCACCATGTTCTTATTGCCACCTCTTTTATACGCTGCTCCTATTCTAACAAACTTCACAGGACCCACCATTGTCATAGCTTAAAGCAATTAAACTGGCATGAACTACACAACTTTAATATATTCACAACTAACTACAGCACACAAACTTATTAATTGTTCAGAAAAACGCCCTGCTCTACATAACTTATTAACGACCATCAAGGGAACTCATTACTTACAAGTAAGTCAAATAATGTTGAAAGAGACTAGTGCTACTCCTAGTATGTTGCTATACTCTGGAATAGTATCTCCACACAAATAAAACTCTCAGACAAACTCAATAGTTTTAAACCACTGCTCAAACACATATTTTTAAAATCTTAGACTGCATAAATGTAACAACTGTTTGTGCATAAATGTAAATAGAAATGTAACTAGTCTGGGTTTAACTGGAACTTAGTATAATGCAATGTAAGCAAATGGAGCTTTTCTCCCTGGGCCTTCGCTGAAAATGCATATTACCCAGTTGGACTTTCCTGGTAAACAAAGATAAATACATAAATAAATTAAAGAAGCTTTACAAAAAAGGGAAAAATGGTAAAACTCCACGGTTAGATGGTTTAAGTATGGAATGATATAGTTTGCTTCCATTAAATATTTTAGAACTACTGAGTGACATTTTAAGGATAATTCAGAATGGCAAAATAATTCCTCCCTCATGGAAATTTTCTGTAATCTCACCTACACTTAAGCAAGGAAAGAATACATCAGTTTCCTCATATAGGCCCATTTCATTATTAAATGTAGACTATAAAATATCTACTTCCATCGTCATTAAAAGACTAAGAGATGTACTAGATAAACTAATAAAAATCAAAACAGGTTTTATAGTTAACACATCAACAAAGAATATAAAAATGGTAGTAACAATCTTAGATTTAGCAAAAGGAATGAACATAAAATGGCTATAATTAGCTAGGATATCAAGAGAGTTTTTGATTACATAGACTGGAACTATTTGTTTAAAACTTTAGAAGCATTTGCATTTCCAGAACAACTTATTGGAATATTAAAAAACTTGTATAGAGACTCCAAAACACATTAAAATTAGATCTTACATTTTTCAAGGATTCACTTTAAACAAAGGCACGGATGCCCCTTGTCCCCTACACTATTTGATTAGTTATCAAACCCTTAGATAACAGTATAAGAAGCAATGAAAAATCTGGTGGATTCTCAATCAATATGGATTGTCAATTTAAAACACAGTTTTCTGCAGATATTTTACTACCTATAGGAGATTTCAATCAAAGAAATAGATGAGGAAAATGAAAAGTTTCAAGAAGTGTTGTTGCTGAAATTTAATAGTAATAAAATTTAAACTTTAATGTTAAATCAATTACTAGATATTAAGTTTAAATATAATTAAAAAGGAAAAGAACCAAAATATTTAGGAATAAAAATCTATCAAGATGCGAATAAGATTATTAATAATAATTTTGAAAAAAATAAACTGTTACTTCTTATTAAAAAGTTGAATTATCTTTTTTTTACTTTTGAGGATAGGTTGGCACTTATTAAAATGATTAGCCAAGATTATATATATATATATATATATATATATATATATATATATGTGTGTGTGTGTATATATATATATATATATATATATATATACACACACACACACACACACACACACACACACACACACACACACACACGTGTGTGTGTGTCTGTGCGCATCTACTTCTAAATTTCAAAGTTTTAAAACTTTGAATTTCTTATGGTTGAGACCATAAAATTGAAGTTTTGAAACTTCAAACCATTTAAATGGAGATCTCTGTACAGTGCAGAACAGTACATTTACAGTTTTCCTTGCTGTAGTGCAATCTCGGAGTTGGTGTATTTAATTAGCAGGGGTGTGGAGGTGCAGGGGGCTTGGGCCCCCCCCTGCAAAAATATATAAAAAATATTTTTTTTTTTGTTTTTATTTTTATTTACATTTCAAAGTTTCAAAACTTTGATCTTGTGGTCTCGACAATAAGAAGTTTTGAAACTTCAAAATTTAGAAGTAGACCTATATATATATATATATATATATATATATATATATATATATATATATGAGTCTATATTAGAACATCAAAATTTAACAATTTCAAATGTTCTAATATTGACCCCCTATTCAGCGAACGCTGACAACATCGAACATGCAGAACAGCAAATTTTTTCTTAGGGAAAATATTCGCTGTTCCGAAACACACACACACAACACAAGCGCACCAAACAAACAGCAATCCACACACATACACCTACAATCTTACAGCTAACCCTACACTAAACTGTACAAACACCACTAACAATCCACTTACTTTAACCCAAACCCTAACCCTAAGGTCCGTCACTATCCCACACTCACCTCACCCGCGCCCTAACCCTAACTCACCTAACCCGCCCTAACCCTCACGTCCACACAATCGCACACATACCTAACCTGCACCCTAACCCTAACTCACCTAACCCACAACCCAATCGCACAGTTCCTGAACCCAACCCGTAACTTTCCACCACAGTGCTGAAAATAGCGAAACGACAGAAATGGATGACTGAATTCTTTCCCTAGGGAAAAAAAATGTTTTTCTGTCGTTTTGCTATGGGGGTCGATATTAGAACATTCGAAATTGTGAAATTTCGATGTTCTAATATAGACCCATATATATATATATATATATATATATATATATATATATATATAAAAATATGGATCTAGGACTACTGAACGAAAGTTCAATAGTCTGAATGCACAATCACCGAACACACTTTAACTAAAGCGTTTTCACCAAAAAAGTGCTTTCGTTAAAGTGTGTTAAAAAAAAAATACATTACATTTACGTTTTTGCAGGGATGCAAGCTTCCCTGCACCCCCCCCTACTTTAATATTCTCACTCCGAGGTCGCATTACAGTGGGGAAAAGGCAACAGGCATACTTATGAGAAAGTGTTTCTTCAGTGAAAGGCACTTTCGCGCAAGTATGCCCGGCCGAACTAATCTGTTTCAGTGATGCTGCCATTTGGGGATCTGTATGGATCCCATATACATATATATGTGTGTGTGTGTGTGTGTGTGTGTGTGTGTGTGTGTGTGTGTGTGTGTGTGTGTGTGTGTGTGTGTGTGTGTGAGAATAGATATAGATAAGATATTGCATTCAATATATATTTAACTTTTAAAGAAAATGGAAAAAAATGTTAACTTTATTCTTATGTCATCCTAAAAATATGAAAATTACTTATAGAAATCATACAAGATTATGGGAGTATGGTGGTATTTGCTTCTCAGATGTAGACTCGTATTCCATTGCTGCAAATTTTAATTTTATTATACTCTGTATAGACTCAACTTATATTAGTTAATGGAAAACCATTCAGGAGCAGATTATACTAAATTTTGCATAAGTTTATCAACTATGATAAATTAGAAATATGCATCAATCCTTTCATTAGTTAATAAAAATTTACCTTAGAAGGAAATTAATTTCAATCTTTAGACTCTGCATATATGAAATCAATTCTTAAAACAGTTTAAGAAATATGTTTTTCAAACCACATTAATATCAAAATGGAAATTTTTGTGTCTTTCCATTGCACACACCTCTAGATTTAAGGAAACTCAGAACAATGTTTAAATGAATTTACTAAAAATTAATGGATTAGTATTACTGTCTGATTATTTTGAAAAAGGAAAAGCTACGTCACAGAATATTTAATGACAGTTTGTGAGCAGGATGAATCTGGTAATCAGTTAATATTTTCCATCAGTAAGAAATTAAATGAATTTGTAGATAATATGAGTGAAGAAGAGCAGAACACTATTCCCCCATTACATGACATGATTATATAAATGCTATCAATGAATGTCTTGTCTTTTGCCTTTTCCCGGTTAGGGGTCGCCACAGCGGAACTCCGGTCCGCTAATGATTGGCAGTAGATTTTTTACAGTACCAAGTTGCCAGCCCGACGCCCAACCTTCAAAGAAGGCACACCCATTCACGCACGCAACTACCTGCATGTCTTTTAAACGTCACTCGACCATGGGGAGGACACGCAGACTCCACACAGAAGGCGCTCCAGCTGAGAATCAAACGGGAGAACCTCTTGCTGTGAGGCGACAATGTTAACCGCTGCACCACCGCTGCTCTAATGCTATCAATGAATGTAAATTGACCTATAAAGGACACTTGTCCAAATTATATAAGTTAATTATAAATAATACTTTTGATGCAAAATTCTGGAATTTTTTAGATGGTAGTGGATTAATTTATTCACATACTGAGTCAAACTTTGTTACTTAAATCAGCTAGTGAAACTTTTTCAAGTTTATTTAATGTGGAAATACATACATATAATGTTTGTTACTTACTATACAATCTCCAAGTTTAATAAAATGACTTCAGCTTGTTGGAGATATGGTAAAGATGTAAAAGCTGATCAGGCACATGTTTATTTTATTATTTTTATTTTACATTTGTTGACCGGGCTAGTCTAACTGGATATATGTCCATTTTCAGTAGAGGCCCGGGGAGAAAAGCTCCAGGTTATTATACATAGAACATACATAGTTCATAATAACAGGCTGTATAAGGTTATGATAAGCAAAGAAACAATAAGCATGAGTAGCAATTATGAAAAAAACAAAATAGTCAAAAAATTTTTTTTTTTTTTGTGTAAAGTACAATATTATGAAGGTGGCGAAATGGAAAGGATAAAGAGAGATAGCTGTTAAGTAAAGATAGGACAGATATCAAAGATAGAATAGGATGAGTAGAGGAGTACATAGTTTTCTAACAGATTTAAAAGTTGTTTTAAGAAGGAGTGGTGAGAGAAAAATACCTAAGAAGAGAGGAGAGAAAGTTAAGATGAGTGAGTGCTGTTCACGGGGTAAGTTCCATGTCTTAATGTATAGTCGTGGAACTTAGGAAAACAAGCTATTGGGGAGTTGGGTAGAGAAGGGGAGAGGGAAGGTGAGATAGGAGATAGATGAGCAGGCTAGTCTGGGTTTCTACAGGGGTAGAGCCAATTATTATTGAGGTAGTTGGGTAGAGAAAGGGAGAGGAAAAGAGAGATAGGAGACAGATGAGCAGGCTAGTCTGGGTTTATACATGGGCAGAGCCATTTATTATTAAGGTACAGTTTGATATTTTTCTTGAAGAGAGGAGGAGAAGTCAGGGATGTAATATCAGCGGGTAGATTGTTCCAGTGTTTCCCAACTGAGTTGGAGAATAAGCAATCTCCAGCAGAGTTATTGGGTATAGTCCTTTTCATCAGTAGTTTATTAGAGGAGCGTAGATGTTTCAGGTTGTAGTACGGGGTAATGAGGCTAGTGAGTATAGGAGTTTTGGTAGGTTGGTACAGGGTTTTGTGGGTTATAATAAGTTGTTGTAGTTTGATCTGATTAGGAAGTTCAAGCCAGCCAAGTTGTTTTAGGTTAGTGCAGTGATGGGTCCTAAAGGAAGATCCGGTTGCAAATCTAGCTATATTGTTGTAGGATGTAACTAGTTTATTTAGGTTTTTTGTTTACAGGTTGGTGTAGATGGGACATGCATAGAGTAAAGTAGAGATTAGATGGGTCTTGGCTAGGGTGATTCTTGTAGCTGGGGTAAGAAATGGTTTTATTCTATATAGGGTTCCTATTTTTTTGTTCACAGTTTTTATAGTAGAGTTAATGTGATTTTCAAAATGTAGTTTATTGTCAATTGTAATACCTAGTAGTTTTGTGGAGGTATCTGGAGTGATACTGATATTAGTGTTGGAGGCAAGAGAGAACTGTAGGGGGGTTTGGTTGCGTGTTTGTGAGAAGAGTAGAAGTTTTGTTTTCTTTGGGTTGAGTAGGAGGCAGCGTTGGGAGAAAGTACAGTTTTGTACCTACCATAAATGTAGATGTCCGAGGCGCATCTCTGCAGTCTAACAAATGGGTTGTCCTGCCTCCAGGGCAGCCCCTCGGCTGGGCAGAGTTCAAAAGGCCTGGTCTGGGGCTCGCTGACCGTAAGCACTTCACCCGGCGATCATAGCTGCTGTCAATTGGGGCATCCAGCAGCCGGGCGCCATTTTCCTCAGTGTTTCTTACCCAGCAGATGCCTCCTCTAAGGCTAAATTTGGATAAAATGAATGTAACAAAATGAAAAGAAAGCAATAAAATAAAAAAAACAATACACATTATATATATAAATATACAAATAAATAATAAATAATAGATTCCCCAGCTAGCTACAAGCTAAGGAAAGGAGGCCACAGGGAAGAGAGAGGGAGGGCCTCGTGCAATCCTGACTGCACTCTCAGACATCTCATTTATGGTAGGTACAAAACTAGGTACTATGTCCTTCAAGGATGCATCTGCTGCATCCTAAAACTAAGGGAGAATACCATAGCCAAACTGGGGAGGAGGTACTAGATTAGGTAAGAAGATTATGGGTCCTTGCAAAAAAACAGCAGCAAAACAGTGGCAAAACCTGCAGTATAAAGGTAGATTATAATGCTTGCTTGGATAATGCTTGCTCAATGCTTGCCGCGGCAGACTCCAAGTTTGTAGCCACCTCTGAAAAAGCTGTAGTAGTGGCTGTAGCCCTGTGTAGTAGTGAGGTCTGATGTTTCTGGAGTTGTTCCTTCCATGAAAAGTGAAAACCAAACAAAATCTAAATTTCCTATCCATTTTGAGATTGTCTGTTTTGAAATTGTCTTTCCTGAAATTGCTGTTGCCAGAAGCCAGCCAGCAGATATATTTCAGAAGGTTCTTGTTTTTCTATTGGTAGTGGTTCTGCATGGTATTAGGCATAGTACAATGCACATCTGTTCTTGTGTGTCCTTTCCTTTCTGTATTCTGGTGGGTGGAAGAATAAGGGTACCCTGATTGCCCATTTTGGTGATAAATTGGAAAAAGTTTTACAAGGCGCTCTATCCAGATCTTCTCATGGACACTCTATCCTGATGGAAGATAAGGCCTAGGAAGCCTGCCATTTTCAACTTTAATTCAGAAACCCTGCTTGCTGAAGTGAGTGCTTCCAAGCAGGAAGCGGTAATTGCTGTAAGTGCTGGTTTCTGCTGAGGCTGCTGAACAACTTGGAAAAGTCAAAGAGGAATCCCATGTAGGCAATGGTGGCTTCCTTGGTGGTTGGCTGTAGTGGGCCCTTCTTTTTTTAATTCCTCTCAGAAACTGACTGTGTAGAGGATGAGATGTTGTATTTGGGATCCATGTTGTATTCTGCTGAAATATCTGATGCATGAATCTTAATGGAGGCCCTTGTGGAGGGATTGTGGAAAAGCTCAGTGTTCTATAACCCTTGTGCCTAATGTTTGCTTTTGATACATTATGTCCTTTTGCTCTTTTCCATTTTCCATTTTGTTTCCATTTTGCTGAGAGGGTTTTTCCTTGTTGAGGGATAATATTTTTCATTCAAATATCTTTAACTAGGATGGATTTTTCTCTTTAATTTTGTCTTCAGTAATGTTCAAGCAGTGTTTTGAAGTGTTTTCATGCATGCTTGCAGGATTTCTAAGTTGTTGATGCAAGGAACTAGGGGAGGAACTAGGGGTAGAGTGTTCAGTGACAACAGACATACAGTAGCAGGGCGGCCTGCTGCCTCATGCCTCATTTCGGCCAGTCCTGAGCTATCTCATTGATGATTAAGGAGCTCTTCAGCACCATCTTGTAGCGCATCCAACTGAAGGAAGAAGGGACTTTTATGCCAACAGGTCCGGGTTTTCCCAACTGAAGGATTTCCTTTGTGGGACCTGGAAGCAAGTGGGTGGTAGAATTGGGTGTCCGCCTTTTTTCAATTGGTGGTTGTGTGTGGGGATGTCGAAGTAGGTCTATTTCTGGTGTGTTTCTGCTTCCTTTATTGTCTGTTTGAAAATGTCTGGAAACAGCATCATGCGTGTTAGTTCTCACCAGAATCCCTCATAGTTCTGCTTTGAGTTCCTGGTTCTTTTCCTGCTTGGAGTATGGCCTGGAGCTTCATGGCCACATTCAGGACCACATTGCCATCCGGCCCAGAAGGGATATAGAGGACTTATGTCCCTGGTGCCTGATTTTGTTGATATACCACATGTTGATGGTGTTGTCTCCTGAATGATGCTGTTGAATTTGTTGAAGAAGCGATCTGAATGTCTGGGTGTCTGCTTCACTGCTGTCATCTCTTTTTGAGACCAGTGTAGGTTCAGCTGGTCCATGTGTCCACTCAAACCTTGTATGCACTTGTCCACCATGTATTTGCTGGTGGCCATGTAACCAGCAACCGTGGTGATTTCCGTGAATGGGTGAGGGCTTGGTCGAATTGACAGGCCTAGGCCCAGACAGGCCTGAGCTTGCTTCGAAATGCCACCACTGGAATTTGAATTTTTGAATTGGGGTTTCTAGGCTGACCAAGAATGCTGGACCATGAATTCCCTTCCTCATATGTTGCAACTTCCTCATATGTGTATTGGTTATGCAGGTCAATATGACTGTAGTATCTGTCAGGCTTAAGAGGGGGCGAGGGAAGAAGTCAGGGGGGCAAGCAAAGCATCATTAAATGCATCATCCACAACTGTACTGGAGAATGGCTATGGGCCCATGCTGTGGCAAATGCAAAAAGTCCTAAGCCTTAAGCTGAAGCCTAGAGTGGGAAAAATCCTGGCCCTGCCATTGTTTCATCATCCAAAAGGTTTAAGAAAAAGAAAAGAAAATTCTCAGGAGGAAAGGCAGAAGGAATGGAGTCTTCTGCATCAAATAGAGAGCCTTCTGGAGAATAAGGGCTTCTGAGGATCACTTGAGTAATCTGAGAAGAAGGCTCAGGCTCAGGGGCCCTGGCTCTAGCCGGAGGGGTCGAGAGGTCCTCTGGAGGGGTCTGGGGGATGCTGACAAGAAGCTGGATCCCTCTGAAATCCCTCTGCTAGATCAGACTAGAGTACTCCTGAGAGAGCCTGTGAGAGGGGTTTTCACTTGGGAGTTTTATTTGCTTTAGCGTGAAGATTTAGCTCCTTTTGACATGGGAAAAGGGGTAGGGGCCATGCAGGCAGGCAGGGTAGATATATCTAAAGGGATAGAGTAGGGATAAATCCTGGAACCTGTAGGCAGGTGAGAATCAGTAGGAAGATTCAGCATCAGGGATGAGAATCTCGATTGCAGGAGGCATGCTTGGGTGAAGGAAGAACCCCGAGGAGCCTGAACCGAACGCGACACTCCGAGGGCGGTTGAAACCCGAGACGCCGACGGGGAAAAACAACGGTTTGATCCTTTCCCACGCCTTTTAGCTTTTTAGCTCGGAGCCGTAAAGTCGATAGCTAAAGCTAATTGTAAAAAAAACAAAGCGGCTCGAAGATCCTCGACAAACTCCGACCGGCGTCTCCGTTGTCCGTCGATTGAGCTAGCGTAGTGCTGAACGGGCTGGGTCTGGGCAGTGGTCTAGAAGAAACAAAATCGGCGCGAGGCTGGAAATCGGCATGAGGTATTTGTTTTACAAGTTAAACAGTGTTTCAAAGTTCAGGGTAGAGTAGGCGAAAAGTTCTTAGCTTTTTGTAAGTAGCTTTTAAGTCTTACGTGGTAACAATTGCTGGTTCTGACCCAAGCGGCACTGGTAGCAATCTCTCTGCTTGACCGCCGCGGCACTGAGAAAAGCTTCTGCCCGTGCGCCTGAAGGTAAGAAAGACTGAGGAAAATGGCTATGGCGTCATGCCTTGCCACGACATCAGCAGCAGGGGCAGCCTGACGTTTGGAATCAGAGCCTGTTAGGACCGAGCTGAACAAGCAGGACAACATCCATTGTTCAACTGTGTTAAAGGCTTTTTGTGTAAGGGACTGAAGTTCAGTCCGAGAGGTAGCTGTGCAGATAATAGTGGAGTCATCTGCATATTGGATGCATATAGAGAAACGGATAGCAGTTTGGAGGTCATTGATGAAGATGGAAAAAAGAAGAGGACCTAAGATTGAGACTTGTGGGACACCTAGGGAAATAGGAAGGTGGTCAGATAGTGAGTGTTTCCAGATTACAGCTTGTTGACGGTTTTCGAGGTAAGATTTAAACCAAGTTATACTATTAGGATCAAGTGAGAGAGACTTGAGAATATGTAGAAGCATTTTGTGGTTCACCATGTCAAAGGATTATGGATTGTGAAAAATTAAATGTATATCGGGAAGAGAAGTATTTCTTTTAAGGGGTTATGTTATGATAATTGTTCTTTAACTAGGTCAATAATACTAATACAGCAGTCCACAACCACTAGGCCATGTACTGGTACTAGGTAGTGGATCATTTGGAACTGGGCTGCACAGAAAGAATAAAAATTTTCATGTTGGGCGCCTGACTGTTCAGAAAAAAAACATATGTTTGCATGTTTGTTTAAGAGTGTGTTTATGTTTCTGTCTGCGAGTGAATGAATGCGTGCAAGAAGGCAGAATGTGTGTGTGTGTGTGTGTGTGTGTGTGTGTGTGTGTGTGTGTGTGTGTGTGTGTGTAAGAGAAAGAAGGAGGGAGAGGCACAGCCTGTGACATAGGGCCTCATAACACCCCTGGGCGGGCACTGATTACACATTAACACACACACCCTCTCAAGCAGTATTGCTTGCTTATTAGGAACATGCAATTGCCAGTCCATGTAAAATTGTCTTACATGAAACCGGTCCGTGGTGCAAAAAAGGTTGGAGACCACTGTACTAATGAATGTTGCACTTCCTCAATCTGTAAAAGCCAGGCGACAAAACATGATTTCAAATCTTTCAGCAGTAGCTAGAAAAGTTGCTAGAAAATTTTTAAACTCTAAATCAGTTCCCACTTTCAAAGAATTTTTAAACTTAACAGCAATGCTATGTAAAACTGAAAAAGAATGATTAGAATAAGATCTTTAAATTGTACTACGACTTTTAGTTGTTGGGATAGCCTTAAAATGTTACTGAAATACCAAGACAATGTGTTAACTGTATAAGATTACCTTAATGAGTCAATGTATTCCTAACACTGTACAACAATATGTGATAATGAATTTCTTCCTTTCTCTGTACATACTGCAAATATATTAAATCAATAAAACATTCTTAAAAAATCACTATCTGCTGTTTCTTTCTGAAAAAAATACTGTAAGAACAGTGTTACTCCTGAAATGCAACATTTGCTGGTCATTGTATTTATATGACAGCTCTGTGTGTGTATAAACCAAGCTTGATATGAAGTATGAACAAAAGAAAGAAATAAGCAAAGTATTAAAAGCATTTACAAATGTAGGAACTTTATATAGCACTAAGCCTTACTAGGTGCTGTTTGAACTGACTTCTCTTAAGTAAGCAGTAGTAATAAAGGTCTGGCAAACTGTATGGTGAATTATAAATAAAAAGCAAGTATTCTTAAGTAGTGAGCTGTTAACACTAAGGAACTAGAAAAAAAAACTTCTTGATTGTTTCAACAATAAAAAATTATCTTCATGGCAATTAAAGGATTGGTTGGAAAAGAAAATTATTTGCTAGTGTTCTAATGACTTGTAACACAAAAGTGTGGTGTGTGTGTGTGTGGGGGGGGGGGGGTGGCAAGCTTGATTGACCATAACAATGGTATTAATTCTGTGCTACTAAAGTGAGTGTAAGGTGCTGTCTCTAAAAGTTACACCCTCATACAGTTAAAGCAGGCTTTGTTTCTGTGCACTGCAAGAAAGAAAACAGAGTTCAGTATTGGTGAAATGTAGTGTGAATTGCCTCTACTAAAAATAATGGGGAAAAGTCACAAGCACTAGTACCACAGAAGGGGAACAGATGTTAAGCTCTGCTAACATACAGCAACATGGATTCACAAAATAAAGTGGTGATGGACAATTAAGTCTGTGATAAACAGTATTACACTGCAGAAGAATCAGAGTGCTTTACAACAAAATATGCCTGGTAGGCAAGAAGAAATGGGTACTTTGTAGGTCAGTGTTACAACTGCATAAAATAAACCCTTAGTTAAGAGTGATAACTCTGGCTTGGAAATTCTAAGAGGGCAGGAATAAATAATGGTGAAGAGCAGAACTCGGGTTCGAATTAAAGAATGCTGTTAAACAACAACTTGTGCAAAACGCCATTTCTGGAAATCTGATTTGTGCAAAAAATGACTAAAAAAGGCACACCCTCTCAAAGATGTACATTTCAGCAAGAAGACATCAAAGCATTAACTGAGAGTGCAGAAAAATTATGCCACTTGTACTAAGAAGACAGAAACAATAGCAATGCTGGAACTGATAGTTTCTTAAAATGAAAATAAAATAAGAATATTTTATAAAGTTGCTGATCAACTCTGACCAGCAAAAAAGTTATAAAAATAAAACAAAGAAAACTGTTGATTCCTTCAACAGACTCACTGAACATTCTGAACAAGATGAAACAACAGCAAAAATGAAAGTACTAAGCCAAGAAACACCATAAGTAAATTGGAAAAAAGGCAAGTACTGAAAAAGACTAACGGAAGGCAGTGAAGTGCAGTCTCAGATCCAAACTGACATGGTGTGTCGACAGAGTTAGAAGTATCCAACAGGATGCTACAAATGGCTAGTAATACTCTGTGTGATCTCTAAGTAAATTGTCAGAACAATGTGAGAGAGAGTTACTAAAAGCATAACACCAACAGAATGAGAACAGAATCAAGTCATGTTCGCAACAATGAAAAGGCCCAAAAAATATGAATATGTAAATGAAAGCAAATAATTGAGAGTGACCAGACATGAAGCTGAAATAGCTATATGCAAGGAAATGCACAGATGCAACAGCAGTGACTTAACTGGACTTAATCAATACATCCAGGAGCTAGAAAAATTAAGCAATAATGAAAGCCTTGTTACTTTACTGCAGGAAATAAAGAGAAAGATGCATCTTTACATGGATGGAAAGTATAATGCTATTCTCAGTCTAACCACTAAGTTCAAGAATGTGAAGAATGAAAAATAAAATCCAAAGAAAATCTTCAATTTTTGTCAACTTATTGCTTCTAAAACTAAGCTTATATAAGATGTGATATAGCTTACTCATCTGGCGCCTATTGCCATTTCTCCAAGCTTGCATTTCTCAATACTAATGTGAAGAGTTAAAAAAAAAAAAAAAAAACAGGAAAGAAGAGAGATCCATTCTCTGAATGGTACGCCTTCCTTCTCTCCTAAGGAAGGCCACAAAGTTCTCTGTATCTTACCAAAAAAATAAAAATAAAATCATCTGTTGATCATACCACCCAACACTTTTTCCAGGCTATGCGTCTGCATACAAAAATATCCTATTTAATTAATAGGGGGTGTGTGGGTGCAGGGCCCCCCCCTGCAAAAATATAAAAAAATACATATATTTTTGTTTTTATTTTTATTTACATTTCAAAGTTTCAAAACTTTGATCTTGTGGTTTCGACAATACGAATCTAAAAAAGGAAAATAATACCCTCAAACAGAAGGAAGACACTTAAGTTAACCTTCTGAAGTTGGCAGAGATGACTAATATGGAGATCAACAGAGATATGCAAAGTCTGAAAGTGATACAAATAGTGTACTGAAGCCATGCTATTGTACCAGGTGTTATTACAGAACAGTTAAATAACCCAAAACTGCAAAGACAAATTCATGTCAAATTGGGAATGTTCAGAATTGTCTTGGATATAGCTAATGGTGACAGTAGCCCAGCCAAGCATTCTAAATCTACAGATTTCAAAGTCTCAACATAAAAAAGGTAAAATGAACAAATGGAACTGTGCTTACCTTACCCTTCTGTAGAGTCTCTTTGCAGTTTAGAACTCAGTACCTCAGTCAGCCACTGAGGTACAGCTCATGGAACAAGGGCCAGATCGTGCACAAAGCAACCTAAGCAGCTGACTATGGCCTCTTACTAGCTGGGGGGGGGGGGGGGGGGGGGGTGATGGCCAAGCCAAAAATAAATAAAATAAATAAACAAAATAATTAGAAAATATTTTCCACTACACTAACATTTAAAATAACTTTTCCTGCTCCTACAATTTCCTGATCAGAGTTACTTAGTGCAACAACTCCAGCCAATGAGCTAGCATGCAGCAAAAGACCAGGAAACTGGTGCATGATTTTAACATTAATGAGTGAATTTCTTGCAAAAACCAAACCATTACTAACTACTTTTCCTGTTTTAACTTGTAATTAGGAGTGGCAGCAGCTCAGGAAATTTAGAGTAGCAAATGAACCTTTGCAGCAGATCAGGAACTTAACAGCAATGAACAAAAGGGGAACTTGCTTACTTAACACAAATGGGTGTTTGCAGAAAAAAGTTATGTTCTTACCATAACGTTCCATCTGTGTTGTTGATCTTCATTCATTCATGACAGATGGGTCTTAGTTCCGTCTTCGGAACTGACTCGGCAGAAATAGCAACCTTGCACCAGCCAAAAACTCTCCAGCTAAGGTTACCCACAGTGCCCCTCTCCTCATATCAAGTTTGCCTGTAAGGAAATGAAAGCGGAGGCTTTGACTGAGAAAATGGCCTATCATGTAACCAGGACCAAATCTGAACCTCCACGAATCTTTTGGAGGGGGTAGGAGGGTAGGATGTCATGAATGAATGAAGATCAACAACACAGATGGAACATTATGGTAAGAACATAACTTCTTTATCTGATGTTGTTGATCTTCATTCATTCATGATGTTCAGGAGTCTCTAGCTACTTTATGTCCTGGGAAGCCCTATGGAAGAATATTCCTGAGCACCATTGAGCCAAAGGATGCTCTCCCCCTGGAGACCGAGTCCAATTTGTAATGAGTGATAAAGGTATGAAGAGAAGCCCAACTGGGTGCTGCAAAAATGTCATCCATGGACACTCTAGAATGAAAGGCTACTGAAGCAGCAACTGATGTGGCTGAATGCGCCTTTATTTTCATAGCTAAACTAATTTGTTTCTGTTGATAGACAAAAGGAGATACATTCACTCAGCCACTTTGTCAAGGTGACTTTAGAAACTGATCTTCCCAACTTGGGTCCTTTGAAGGACAGGAATAATTGGTTTCGGAAAGATTTAGTCTTATCCATACAGAAGCATAATTGTCTATGTACATCCAATAAATGCAAACAATATTCTCCTTTATTTGAGAAATTTGGGAAGAAAACTGGCAAGTCAATGGACTGGTTAACATTCAACTCTGAAACAACCTTGGGTAGAGAGGATGGGCTAGTCCAAAGTGATACCCTCTCTCTTTGTGGAAAACAATGTAATGGCGTTTTACACACAAAGTCTGTAATTCTGATACTCTTCTTCCTGAGGTAATGGCTACCAAGAACAAAGACTTCCAAGACAAGAATTTTGTCACAATTGGCCACAGGTTCAAAGGGATGACGAGTCAAGGACTGTCAGACCAGTGTGAGATTCCAAGGTTTAACGGACTCTCTGAAAGAAGAAAGGTTTTACAGAGGTAAAGAGATACAAGAGAGGAATCCTGGAAACTGTTGTGAAAATTTGAGATAGCTGCTAAATGGACCCTAATCATAGAAGCTGACGCTCCTGAATGGAGTACGGTTGATAAATACTGTAAAACCAAACTAATCGCAGCTGAGAATGGATATATTCCTTTTTCACGAGACTAAAACACAAATCTGTTCAATGGTTAGCACTTTCGTCTGCCACTAATAAGCAAACTGCATCAGACAAGGAAAATAGGAAATTACATATTTTAAATAGTAAAAAATACTTGACCTCACTTCCCATCTCTGTTAAAAGGACATAACACTTTGAAATATATGTATAAATATATATACATTATATATATATATATATATATATATATATATATATATATATATATATATATAAAGTTTCAATATTTATATGCATATGTAGCTATGTAAACCTATAGCTAAAAATCATCTTTCTAAATATTTAAGTTTTTAAAAGGCATTTCAAATTACAGTTGTCATTTAATCCTGGGTAGCTGAAAGCATTCAAAACCAGCTGCCAGTTAAGTTCCTTTTCTTCCAACAGCAATGACCAAGGACCACCCCAAATGTCTGTGAGAATTTGTTCTATAACCACAAATGAAAAAGTGTGCCCTGGGTTGCTACTGACATGTCTGGCTAAGGCGTTAGTAGGATTTTGTTTCCCTATATTGTATATGTGCTCATAAATTCATTGTTTTGGCTGTCTCTCCGTCTTACCAACATAAAAACATTCGCATTTATCGCACAAAGCTATGTATATCAGTCATTTGGTTTCACAGTTGAACCTACTTGTTACATTCAGTTGATGTTTGTTGACAGTTATTCTTTTACCAACTTTAATCTACTTGCAAAAATGGCATCTGCCACATTTATACATCCCGGGACTGTTAACATACTTTTTATTAGGTCTTTCAAGTAAGACTTTCAAATTACAGCCTCTTTTAAAAAAGTTACCCATGGTCTCTCATCCAACTTTAGACAAACAGAAGTATCAGCCAGAATCAAGTCCCAGTTTTTCACAATAATCCCTTTTAAAGTGAGTTCATTGACAGAAAAAGGGGTAATAAAAGTTGTATTGAAGTCAACAGATACATTTACAGTGACTTCTTCAGCTGTTGGGAGAAAATTATCAGTTGAACCTTCTGACCTTGAACTACTACCCAAAATTGGTTTAAAGACTCCTTCCCTTCTTTTATGTGTAACTTCCATCATTAAATTATCTACTAGAGAGACAGGGTAAGATCTTTTCAAAAACATTTCTTTTAGTAAATTGCATTCAGAAATAAAGGAGGTTTCTACAGAAGAGATCCTGGCTGCTCTAACTGGCCTTTTACAACACCTTTTTTTCTGATGGTGAGGGTGGGAGCTTTCATAATGCAAAAAACTGTTTGAGTTGGTAGGTTTCCAATATACACTTGCCAGATATCTCTTATTACTGATGTCTTTTTCAATAAGGACGTCCAAAATTGAAATGGTGGTGGTACTAAATTGAAAAGTGAATTTCAAAAAATCTATTAGGGTAGAAATATAATTCACAAATACTTCCGCACCTGACTGATCACCATCAAATAAAATGAATATATTGCCCAAATAACGGGTATACCATTTTACTTGTTGTTGAAACAGATCACATTTAAATAAATGGTTTCTTTCCCTAAAAGCAAGTACACAGTTTGCAAAGCTCCCACCACATGGAGACCCCATTGCCACCCCTGACTTATGTAAATAAAAGTTGTTGTTAAACAAGAAAACGTTGTTGGATAGTACTATATCTAGAAGAAACTCTATTAAGTGCATTGGCCAGAGACAAGAGAGAGACTATGAGAATGGCACGGCTTACCCCCACCCCCACTTTCTCAAGGTACTAACATTGTTATTAACACTAATGGGTCTACATTTGCTGAGGTCCCTGATTCTGAAGTAGCAGGATGGACAGTAGTCTCAAGTCCTAACACCACCAAGATGCAGTGAACGCATTCATGACAGGGAGAGACAACTAACTCTCCCTGAATCCCAGGATTTTTCCAATCAAGGGAGGAACAACCAGTCCCATGTTGGGGGAGTTCAGTGCCAAAATTGTTGTCAGAGAAGACAGAATCGTTGGGGGAGATAAATGTATCATCTGAAGACAGTATAAGTTCAGTTGACTCTAACTTTTACTCCACACTACTGTTACTAACTCTACTGGGGACTTCAATCTATATAACTTTTCTTTGTATGAAGTGTCTGAAAGCCTTGTAGATGTTCTTTCAAAAGGTTTAACCTTTGTACCCAGCATCGTGCAAATTTAGCTAAAATCCTTATTGATTTAAAACTGTTTTTACGTAAATTAAATCTGAAACTACTTTTTGGTAGTAGCAGTTTAAACACTGATGAATTTAAGGTTTTTAACATTTTCAATCTACCATTACACCCCACCTTGATGTTTTTTTGAGAGAATGTATGAAAGTGGATTTTCGACACGCCTTAAATAATTTTAACAACTTTGTAAAAGGAGGTATTTCTAACTTAAATATGCATGAGCATCAAATGCTGGATTCTTTGAGAACACACACTACTTGGGTAATGAAACCTGATAAAGGGGGTGGGTTGGTATTTATGGACGAGCAAGATTATAATAGGAGGGTGACATGCTTATTACAAACTGACTCTTTACATCAAAGTATCTTTAAATGAAGTTAATGGGGCCTATCAGAGAATAAGTTCTTTACTTAACAATCTGTTCATCGAGGGCACAGTTAACATTGACACTTATAACTAATTATGTATGAAAGCACCTAAGATACCTTGTTTTTTTGCTCTTCCTAAGATTCATAAGGATATTTACAACCCACCCCTTTGCCCAATTGTCAATGGCCGAAATTCAATAACTTATGCTTCTGCTAAATTTATTGATACAAAGTTAAGAAAGTTTTTGGAAACGGAATCTCAGATTTGCCGAGATTCTTGGCATTTCTTAGAGCATCTGGATTCATTTCTGTTTAATGACATCTTGAAGTTCCTCATGGTTGACATCAAAGACCTGTATACGGTGATCCCCCAGAAGTTGGGTCTTGATTGGGTGAGGGAATTTCTTGTTAGGTAAAATGCCAGTATGGAAGAAATTTACTTAAGGTTTAAGGCTCCAGAGAGCACTCCAGCACTACCAGGCTACAACTCATACCATACATTTAAGCCACAAAACCCGGAATGAAATACAAAAGGCGGGGGAGTATCCATATTCAAGCAGTATTGCTTGCTTATTAGGAACATGCAATTGCCAGTCCATGTAAAATTGTCTTACATGAAACCGGTCCGTGGTGCAAAAAAGGTTGGAGACCACTGTACTAATGAATGTTGCACTTCCTCAATCTGTAAAAGCCAGGCGACAAAACATGATTTCAAATCTTTCAGCAGTAGCTAGAAAAGTTGCTAGAAAATGTTTAAACTCTAAATCAGTTCCCACTTTCAAAGAATTTCTAAACTTAACAGCAATGCTATGTAAAACTGAAAAAGAATGATTAGAATAAGATCTTTAAATTGTACTACGACTTTTAGTTGTTGGGATAGCCTTAAAATGTTGTTACTGAAATACCAAGACAATGTGTTAACTGTATAAGATTACCTTAATGAGTCAATGTATTCCTAACACTGTACAACAATATGTGATAATGAATTTCTTCCTTTCTCTGTATATACTGCAAATATATTAAATCAATAAAACATTCTTAAAAAATCACTATCTGCTGTTTCTTTCTGAAAAAAATACTGTAAGAACAGTGTTACTCCTGAAATGCAATATTTGCTGGTCATTGTATTTATATGACAGCTTTGTGTGTGTATAAACCAAGCTTGATATGAAGTATGAACAAAAGAAAGAAATAAGCAAAGTATTAAAAGCATTTACAAATGTAGGAACTTTATATAGCACTGAGCCTTACTAGGTGCTGTTTGAACTGGCTTCTCTTAAGTAAGCAGTAGTAATAAAGGTCTGGCAAACTGTATGGTGAATTATAAATAAAAAGCAAGCATTCTTAAGTAGTGAGCTGTTAACACTAAGGAACTAGAAAAAAAACTTCTTGATTGTTTCAACAATAAAAAATTATCTTCACGGCAATTAAAGGATTAGTTGGAAAAGAAAATTATTTGCTAGTGTTCTAATGACTTGTAACACAAAAGTGTGGTGTACGTGTGTGTGTGTGTGTGTGTGTGTGTGTGTGAGGGGGGGGGCAAGCTTGATTGACCATAATGGTATTAATTCTGTGCTACTAAAGTGAGTGTAAGGTGCTGTCTCTAAAAGTTACACCCTCATACAGTGAAAGCAGGCTTTGTTTCTGTGCACTGCAAGAAAGAAAACAGAGTTCAGTATTGGTGAAATGTAGTGTGAATTGCCTCTACTAAAAATAATGGGGAAAAGTCACAAGCACTAGTACCACAGAAGGGGAACAGATGCTAAGCTCTGCTAACATACAGCAACATGGATTCACAAAATAAAGTGGTGATGGACAATTAAGTCTGTGATAAACAGTATTACACTGCAGAAGAATCAGAGTGCTTTACAACAAAATATGCCTGGTAGGCAAGAAGAAATGGGTACTTTGTAGGTCAGTGTTACAACTGCATAAAATAAACCCTTAGTTAAGAGTGATAACTCTGGCTTGGAAATTCTAAGAGGGCAGGAATAAATAATGGTGAAGAGCAGAACTCGGGTTCGAATTAAAGAATGCTGTTAAGAAACAACAACTTGTGCAAAACGCCATTTCTGGAAATCTGATTGTGCAAAAAATGATTAAAAAAGGCGCACCCTCTCAAAGATGTACATTTCAGCAAGAAGACATCAAAGCATTAACTGAGAGTGCAGAAAAATTATACCACTTGTACTAAGAAGACAGAAACAATAGCAATGCTGGAACTGATAGTTTCTCAAAATGAAAATAAAATAAGAATATTTTATAAAGTTGCTGATCAACTCTGACCAGCAAAAAAGTTATAAAAATAAAACAAAGAAAACTGTTGATTCCTTCAACAGACTCACTGAACATTCTGAACAAGATGAAACAACAGCAAAAATGAAAGTACTAAGCCAAGAAACACCATAAGTAAATTGGAAAAAAAGGCAAGTACTGAAAAAGACTAACGGAAGGCAGTGAAGGGCAGTCTCAGATCCAAACTGACATGGTGTGTCGACAGAGTTAGAAGTATCCAACAGGATGCTACAAATGGCTAGTAATACTCTGTGTGATCTCTAAGTAAATTGTCAGAACAATGTGAGAGAGAGTTACTAAAAGCATAACACCAACAGAATGAGAACAGAATCAAGTCATGTTCGCATTGAGGGAATTTCTTGTTAGGTAAAATGCCAGCATGGAAGAAATGTACTTAAGGTTTAAGGCTCCAGAGAGCACTCCAGCACTACCAGGCTACAACTCATACCATACATTTAAGCCACAAAACCCGGAACGAAATACAAAAGGCGGGGGAGTATCCATATTCATCAAGGATTCCCACACCTCCACATTCCTGGAAACATAAAGGTCCTACCAAACGCCCTGATATTGGGTGATTTCAATTATCCAAACATTAACTGGGAGAACTACTCAAGTACGAACTCCCTGGCCCATCATTTCCTAGAATTTATAAACTCAAATGCCTTGGATCAACTGGTTAACACCCCCACCAGAGGTGACAACATATTGGACCTGGTCACCACCAACATGGGCGAGCAGTGTTCCACACCAGAGGTCAACCCCTCACTGGTTAGATCTGATCATAAACTAATTACTCTGGATATCCACATTCCGCCACCACCCCAGGTCAAAGAAACCACTGTGAAAAATTTTTCAAGAGCAAACTTCACGTTACTTAAGACCGAGGTGGGAAGTTTCAAAGCCCCCATGCTAAAGGGTAATGCTGTCCAAGCTGCAAAATCCTTTACTAATGCACTCTACGGGCACCTACAAGAATGCATGGATCGTGCTATCCCAAACAAAACCAAGACTCACTCCTCCAAGAAAAGGAAACCAGTCTGGTGAACACCTGCCATAAACAAGCTATACAACAGGAGGAGGAAACTAGTACAGAAAAGAGTAAAATCCCAAGAAGGGAAGACATCCCTGATCAGTATCATCAAGAAACTATGTTCCCTCATAAAATCATCCAAGGCTAGCTTCGAAAGAAAAATTGCCATGGACTCCAAAGATAACCACAAGGCATTCTTTAGCTATGTCAAGAATCTAAGTGGCAATTCTCCGATCTGCTCGGAGTTAGTGCAGAATGGCACAAAATATAATGAACCGACCGATATAGCCAACATCCTGGCAGACAGGTTCAGTGCAAACTTCACCCCCCTCTCACCCCCAAAAGGGCCCATAACTATACCAGAAGAATGTAGTGCCCCTGAAGTCACAGACACTCATGTTAAAACAGCCCTTTCCAAAGCCAAAAACACAGCATCAATGGGACCGGACTGTGTCCCAGGCTGCGTCCTACATGACCTTAAAGATGAACTAACCCCTCACCTAAACACACTGTTTAAACTCAGCCTCTCCACAGGCTAATTGCCCACATGGTGGCGCAGAGCAATGGTTATTCCACTCCACAAAGGTGGGGCCACAATGGACCCCGGGAACTATCGTCCTGTAAGCCTGACTAGCTTGGTCTTCAAAGCTATGGAGCACATCATCATGGATCTCATTAACAGAGACATTGGGAACCACCAAACACTGGACCCAACCCAGTTCGGCTTTGTTAAGGGCAGATCATGCCTCCAAACCTGGTGGACTTCTTTGAGACAGTTACCACGGCTATAGACGAGGGAAAGGTGGTCCACAGAGCATGCCTAGACCTCGCAAATGCCTTCAACACTATTCCCCTCTCAGGTATTATAGACAAGCTCACCAGCCTGAACATAAACCCCTATATCATGAGATGGGTTGTCAACTGGCTCACGGACAGAACCCACATGGTAAAAGTTGCAGGAGCTAGGTCTGACTCTAAACCTGTTACAACTGGCATTCCCCAGGGCTCAGTCCTAGTACCCCTCCTGTTCGGCATATACTTCTCAGAGGTACAGGCAAGCACAGGAGGACTATGGCTCATCAATTTGCAGACGACTGCAAACTAGGGGCTATAACTGACTCTCCAGCTGACACAGACATCCTGCAAAAGGGTCTCACTGAGACAGATACCTGGTGTCAAAACCAAGATCTCAAGCTAAATGCCAAAAAGTGCATAGTCACCCCCTTTGGAAAAAACAAAGCACCCACAAACTACTACATAGGTGGTAGCCCCCTAAATACGGAAGACGTAATAAGGGATCAGGGGACCCAAGTAGATAGTAACCTCTCCTTTGATAATTACATTGCCAAAGTGGTTAGAAAATCCTTCTATGTGGCCCACCTAATCACAAAAGGGTTTGCATCCTGATCGAAAGGGGTCATTGGGCCCCGCTACACATCACTCATCAGACCCATCATAGAGTACAATGCCCTATTTGGGATGTACCTTACAAGACACCTGCAACAACTGGAAAGACCACAGAAGTTCCTCACCAAGAGGATCACTGGTCTCAAGCAGATGCCCTATGCAGCTCGACTGAAGAAACTCCAGCTGTACTCGGTTGCATACCGCCTACTCAGAGGTGATCTCTGCCTGACATACAAGGCCATGTCCAACCCAGAATTGATGGACATGCTCCACCTAAAGAAAACCATATCCCCTCGAGCCACACGCTCCAGGGATCTAAACCTCACCACAACAATAAACAGGACATGCTGGAGGGATAGATTCCTGTCCCAGAGACTTCCCATGCTCTGGAACAAGATTCCAATCTACATTAGGCAGAGCTCCTTGCTAACCCTCTTCAAGAGAAACCTTGAAGAGTGGATGGGAAACAGAAAGTTTACCCCAGGGATCACTTCAATGGCTCTGCTGGACAGAGGCACAGGGAACTAATTTAAGAGGGCGGCGAAAGCCAACACATTCCGGCTAGGCTTAGAAATGCCTTCGGGCAGATAGCCTAGTACCTACCTATGCACCTAATAGAGTTTTTTCTAGATACAGTACTATCCAACAACTTTTTCTTGTTTAACAACAACTTTTATTTACAAAAGTCAAGGGTGGTGATGGGGTGTCTATGTGGTGGGAGCTTTACAAACTGTGTACTTGCTTTTTTGGAAAGAAACCATTTATTTAAATGTGATCTGTTTCAACAACAAGTAAAATGGTATACCCGTTATTTGGACAATATATGTATTTTATTTGAAGGTGATTGGTCAGGTGCAGAAGTATTTGTGAATTATATTTCCACCCTAACAGATTTTTTGAAATTCACGTTTCGATTTAGTACCACCACCATTTCATTTTTGGACGTCCTTATTGAAAAAGACATCAGTAATAAGAGATATCTGGCAAGTGTATATAGGAAATCTACATACTCAAACAGTTTTTTGCATTATGAAAGCTCCCACCCTCACTATCAGAAAAAGGCCAGTTAGTTAGAGCAAACTGGATGTCTTCTCTAGAAACATCCTTTATTTCTGAATGCAATTTACTAAAAGAAATGTTTTGGAAAGATCTTACCCAGTCTCTCTAGTAGATAATTTAATGATGGAAGTTGCACATAAAAGAAGGGAAGGAGTCTTTAAACCAATTTTGGGTAGTAGTTCGAGGTCAGAAGGTTCAACTAGTAATTTTCTCCCAACAGCTGAAGAAGTCACTGTAAATGTATATCTTGACTTCAATAGAACTTTTATTACCCCTTTTTCTGTCAATGCACTCACTTTAAAAGGGATTACTGTAAAAACTGGGACTTGATTCTGGCTGATACTTCTGTTTGTCTAAAGTTTGGTGAGAGACCATGGGTAACTTTTAAAAGAGGCTGTAATGTGAAAGCCTTACTTGAAAGACCTAATAAAAAATATGTTAACAGTCCCGGGATGTATAAATGTGGCAGATGCCATTTTTGCAAGTACATTAAAGTTGGTAAAAGAATAACTGTCAACAAACATCAATTGAGCATAACAAGTAGGTTCAACTGTGAAACCAAAGGACTGATATACTTAGATTTGTGTGATAGATGCGAATGTTTTTATGTTGGTAAGACAGAGAGACAGCTAAAACAATGCATTTATGAGCACATATACAATAAAGGGAAACAAAATTCTACTAACGTCTTAGCCAGACACGTCAGTAGCAACCCAGGGCACACTTTTTCATTTGTTGTTATAGAACAACTTCTCACAGACATTCGGGGTGGCCCTTGGTCATTGCTGTTGGAAGAAAAGGAACTTAACTGGCAGCTGGTTTTGAATGCTTTCAGCTACCCAGGATTAAATGACAGCTGAAATGTGAAATGCCTTTTAAAACTTAAATCTTTAGAAATATGATTTTTAAAAAGAAGTTATGTTCTTACCATAACATTCCATGTGAGTTGTTCATCTCGCCTTTGTTCTTGCATGTGGGTTTGGAGCCGATCCATCGGCTCCGAGTCGGCCACTTTCCAATCTCTAGATCTCTGAGAAGCTCGAGACACAGTCCCTATCCCATGATGCTCTGCTGCCAAACACCAGATCTAGTTTGCTGAACCCAGCAAGGAACACAACTAAGCAACCTAATATAACAAAGTAACTATTTACAATTAGTTAAAAGATAACCTGGCTGACAAGAGGATACTAGTAAGATCAACCAGACCACCAATCATACCTGTTCTTCCAGAACATGGAGGGGGAAGATGGGAGGGAGTGTAAGAACAAAGGCAAGATGAACAACTCACATGGAACGTTATGGTAAGAACATAACTTATTTATGTGAAGTTGTTCAATCTCGCCGTTTGTTCTTACAAGTGGGTAACGTCCCAAGCACCCTAATCTTGGGCGGCTCATGGGAGTACATGCCTGAGAATGGTGGAACCAAAGGAAGCCCTGTCCCTGGAGGCAATGTCCACTTTGTAATGAGTAATAAACGTATGAGGTTTGGACCAAGTAGCAGCTGCACAAATGATGTCCAAAGGTAAATGAGCTGCGTAAGCTAAGGACGTAGAAACAGCCCTGGTAGAATGAGCTTTCACTTCACGTTCTAAAGGTTGATGGGATGAAGAATATGCAAACTTTATACAATCAGAAAACCATTTGGACAACGTAACTTTGGATACTGAAAGGCCCTTCTTATTGTCTGCATGGGAAACAAACAGCTGATCTGATTTTCTGAATTCTTTTGTTCTGTCCAAATAAAATCTCAGTTGTCTGTGAACATCAAGCTTATGCAACATGTATTCCAATTTAATGGTATGATGCCTGAAAAAAGTGGGAAGTTCAATGGACTGGTTCAAGTTCGCTTCGGAACAGACCTTCGGGAGGAAGGATGGATTTGTTCTTAGAGACACCCTGTCAGGGTGGAAGACCAAATATGGGGGCCTAATAGAGAGTGATTGAAGTTCAGAAACTCTACGCGCCGAAGTAATGGCCACTAAGAAAATTGTCTTCCAAGAAAGGAATTTCAAAGGACAAGAAGATGCGGGATCAAAAGGGGAAAGCATGAGTTGAGACAGCACCAAATTTAAATTCCAGGGAGTAATCGGATGTCTGATAGGGGGTCGAAGATGATGAGTCCCTTTCAAAAAGGCTTTTCATAATCTGTGGGACATAATGTTAGAACCTCCGCATCCCACATGGAAGTTAGATATGGCAGCCAATTGAACCCTTACAGTAGTGGCTGCCACACCACCGTGGAAAGGTGAAGTAAAAAATACCAGAATGCTATGAATAGGGGCGATAAAGGGATCAATACCATGTTGAGAAGCCCAATGACCAAATTGTTTCCATTTGCTGTTATATAGTTTCCTGGTGGAGACTTTATGAGAGGAAACCAGAATATGCTGAGCCGCGGGAGACAAATCATGAGACCTGGCTAGGTTGGGAAGTGGAGCAGCCAAGCTGTCAGTTTGAGGGATACAACAGAGGGGTGAAGAACTCCTGATGAATGAGTCAGAAGGTCTGGCACTGGGTCCAGAACCCAAGGTTCTTCCACTTGGTATTCTTGAAGGAAGGGGAACCATATCTGTCGAGGCCAAAATGGGGCTATCAGAATAACAGTCCTTCCCCAGGCTTTGTCTTTCTGTAAAAATTTTGGGATCAGCGGGCATGGAGGAAAGGCATATAGGAGACCCGAGGGCCAATTGTGTACGAGTGCATCCCTTGGTATGTCCCCCGGTGGAGGGTACAGGGCCAAGTAGCTTCTGCATTTGGCATTCATTGGGGATGCAAAAAGGTTGCAGCAAGGCTGGCCCCATTTGCGGAATATCCTTTCCGCCACTTGTTCTTTGAGGGACCATTTGTGAGGCAACAGAATGGCTCTGCTCAATTTGCCCGCTATCATGATGGATGACCCCGGGATGTGCATTGCTATCAGGAAGCGCCCGGTGGATACAGCCCACTGCCAAATTCTCAGAGCCTCCTGGCATAATTGTAATTCCTAGCCAGGCGTCTGGGTATAAAGCTAAGCGACTCTCGATTGCCTCCAGAGCAGGACGGTCGGGCCTCCTCTCAAGAGCAATGATAGGGCTTGCCAAGGAACTTCTCCCTGTCACCCTGTTTCAGCAGACCCCCTCTGCTACCTGGGCAGTGTCTACCATTATACCCCCCTCCTCTGTCTCTGGAGGGGGATTCACCACGTGTGTTCTGGAAAGCTCCTTGGGACTTTCAGAACCACATTTTTCCACCTTTCTGCCCTTTGGGGTACGGTCTAGTGGGGGTGGAAAAACTGACTCCTACTGCAGATAGAGTCTTTCCTTCCTGCTCACATCTAGTGAGTGTCTCCTTCACTTTAGGCTCAAACAAGGAAAAGCCATCAAATGGGGTATTAACAAAGGAAGACTTCAAGGCTTCCGCAAAAGAGCATAAGCGCATCCAGGATTGTCTCCGCAGAGCTATCGCTGAACCTGCTGCCCGGCTCGATCCCACGACTGCATAAGAAATGAGCCACATGGATGAGTTTACAATGGAATTAAGGGTGTTAAGCTGTGCCGTCACTTTCACGGAGACAGCATCATCTGTGTTGCCCTGTAGAGTATCTCCAAGCTCTTTGAGGAGATCTCGTTGAAGACGGGTAAAATGGGTTAAATAGTTAAGCGATCTCATTGCAAATGTCACAGAACTAAAGATGCGTTTCCCATATCTTTCCATCGTCCTAGAATCTCTATTAGGAGGATAGACAGAAGAAGAGGTCTCTGACATCTCTTTCTTGGTGGCCGCCACCACCACCAAGGCATCAACGGGGACTCCCTTTGTAAGAAAGGACTTATTCTGAGGGGAGTTGATAAATTTGTTGGGCCTCTGAGGGACCGGTTCCATGGAATCAGGAGACTCCCACACCTTTCAAGCGATCAAGTCCATTAATTCGTCGAAAGGTGGAGTAACCCAGGAGGTGGAAGGTTGAGACCCAAAGGCCTTCAGGAGCACAGACTGATCCTCAGTAGGGGTAAGGGACTGCCAGTCACCCCTCTGCTTAAGTATTTCTAGGATGTCTGCAAATGAGACATCCTCTGAGGGGGACCATGGTGACCCTTCTGATTCCTCTAAGTCGGTGTCTGATGTCAAGGATTCCTGAGGGGAATCCAAGTGCCTCCTCTTGCACAGACTCTTTCTAGGGACTTCATCAGTGGGGGCATCTGGTGAAGTCTCCATAGAGCAGGGGTTGCCCGATGGGGATACCTGAGGCTCTGGGTCTCTACGCTTGGTAGGAACCTGTGATGTAGAGACAGAATGGGGCCCTTTAGGGGAGGAGGAAGAAGGACCTGAAGAGGTAAAAGTCTTAGCAGACATGACCTTCCTCATGGCGTCGAAGGCACCGGTGTGTCTCGGTCCAAGGTGTCCGCCGGTTCCCACGAAAGATGGCAGTCTCCTCGGGTCTGAGACCATGGGCTCCAAAACAGAGGATGGAGCCGCGCTCAACGGCGCAGAGGCCCCAGGAGGAAGAGTCGGAATTGAAGCTTCGGTTCGGCTCTCCCCCCCCGGACCCAGCGAGAAAGTGTCAGCTCCGAGACCCATTGATCGGAACCGAAGATGTCAAGGTTGACGGGGCCGAAGGCACTGGAATAGGCCTCGGCTCCGAGGATTCCACAACTATCAGGTCCTCACCTTCTGGCTCCGAAGGCTCGATTGGTCTCAGAGGAGAAGCAGAAACTGCGACGGGAGGTGTCGGGCTTCGATGACAGATGAGATGAAGCTGAAAGCAATTTGGCCAAGGCCGGGTTCTCCAAGAGTCTCTGCACCACACAGTCCCCATCAACATCAGAGAGGGTCCTGGAAGAATGGGTTGAAGGAACAGAATAATCCACTGACCGAAGGATCGGAGACTTTAAAACCTCCGGTACCAGTTCCAAACTCGGGACTTCGCTCCGAGGCAAAAGTTTGGTGCTCGGCTCAGAGGGCTGAGGAGCCGGCGACCGAATCTTCCCTGAGGTGCTCAGAGCCGATGACTTGGGCTCCGATGACACCTTGGAAGACTTCGACACCTTCGAAGATTTGGAGGTCTGTTCAGACTTATCTAAAGCCTCTAGGAAGTCTGATTTTAAGAGGCCTCTATCGATAAGCTTTCTACGCCTTTCCAGCATAACTCTGCCACTAAAAGAGTGGCAGATGGAACAGTCCTCTTACAGGTGTAAAGGCCCTACACAATAAACACATGAGGTGTGGTGATTGGTGATGGACATCTTCTGTCCACAGCCACACCGCTTGAACCCTGATCTCTGTTTTTCTGACATGTGTAAAAAAATGAGAACAGCAATCACACAAAACGTTCAGATCCCTGAACACTCACTAACTCTACTTTGTAGCTATTAAGAACACTAAGAATCACAAAAAAAAACATCCAGATCCCTGAACACTAACTCTATTTCACAAAAAAAAAACAACAGATAGAATCATTAACAGAGCCCTGTCAAAAAGTCAGCTAAAGAAATGGCCAAACCATTAAACAGTTTGTTGGACTTGTTGAGTCTGCCTCTCTTTTTTTTTTTTACAAGTTTTATTAGTTGTGCATTTGCAAAACACAAATCTGTTCCATTTACCATGATAAATCTTCCTGGTGGGTGGTTTATGGGAAGCCAGAAGTATTTTTCGAACAGGGGAAGTAAGGTTATTTTGCCTGGCAATTACTGGAAATGAAGGAATCAAGCTATCAGCTTGAGGCTCAATAGGTTTGGATGGATCAACACCTGTGGATGTGACAGAAGTTCTCAAGTTGGATCCAGAATCCATGGTCGGTGAGGCCAAAGGAAAGGGAATCAGACTTGCCAGTACCAATAGGGTGCAATGGGGATTACTTTGCTTCTCAACCGAAAAGCCTTCTTTAGAAACTGTGGTATCAGAGGCAAGGCATACAAAAGTCCAGGGTGCCAATCGTGTACTAGAGCATCCCTCAGAGATTCCCCCTGAGGGGGGATCAGGGCAAAGTAGCTGCTGCATTTGTGGTTGATGTGGGATGCGAATAGGTCACAGCAAGACTGGCCCCAGCGACGGAAGCTCTCCGCCACTACAACTGGATTGAGGGACCACTTGTGAGGCAGGAAAATACATCTGCTCAGTTTGTCCACAATCTCGTTGGAATACCCACTGCCAAATTCCCATGGCTTCCTGACACAATGGGTAGGATCTGGTTCAGCCTTGTTTGTTGATGTACCAGACGACCGACATATTGTCCGACTGGATAGCAACCACCCCCAGCGGGCAGGCAAACTGGAATGCCTACAACACCAGAAGCAACACCCTCAGTTCTAGGACACTGATATGCAAATTGGCCTCCATGGGGGACCAAGCGCCTTGGACTGTCTTTCCCTGAAAATGACCACCCCCCCACCCCATCAGGGATGTTTCCATGGTCACTACCGCCTTGGGCTGAGGGGGTGAGAAGGGACAACGCCATAACTCCATTTCTGGCTTCATCCACCAACAGAGATCCTGTTTGTAGTGGTTTGTTATGTGGATCAGATGAGACATAGGAAGTGTCAATAGGAACCACTGTGACACTAGGAGCCACTGTAGCAATCTCATGTGTAGTCTTGCTAGAGTAACTACACTAATCGTTGCTGTCATTGATCCTAGCAGTTAAAGGACTAAACGAGCTGGGACTTTGTCCTGAGAGAGTATTACGAGGAGCTGAGATCTTAGCCTGTGAAGTGGGAAGGCAACAGGCAAGACCTTGTGTCGAATGATGTTCCTATGAATTTTAGGCTTTGAGCAGGTACTAGTTTAGACTTCTCTTTGTTTACTGAGATCCCTAAGGAGCTTGCTAGCTGTAGAGTACAGTGCAAGGCCTGAAGAAGTAGATGCTTGGTGGGGGCGGGTCTATATCATATGCTGAAAAGATAAAAAGAGCAAACGCCCTTTTATCGACCATTAAAAGCAGAAACCCCTAAATATTGAAGACACAGAACAGTGATTTTTTTTTCCCCGGGGAAAAAAAAATTGCTGCTCCACCAAAGCCAAAAAAAAAAAAAAAAATCCAAACACAAAATAAAGTGGGGGTTTTGCCCACTCCCCTACTTAAATACACCAACTTGGAGATCACACCACAGTGGAGCAAATGGCAAAGTCCCAAAAACGGCCAAGTGATTTTTTTCCCTGGGAAAAAAATCGCTGTTCTGTGTCTTCGATATTTAGTGGTTTGGGCTTTCAGGGGTAGATACAAGAGCATTTGTTCTTTTAATCTTTCGAACATATGACATAGACCTGTAGGGCGGTAATGAGCCAATTGTCTAGATATGGAAACATTTGCAATCCCTGCAGTCTCAGGTGAGCTGTTACCACTGCAATACATTTGGTGAACACTCTGGGGGCTGCGGAGAGAGCAAAGGGCGGTAGTGATTCCATCCCATCAGAAAGCAGAGACATTTCCTGAACCATTTGTCCATTTTTATATGGCAATATGCATCCTGGAGCTCTATCAAGGACATCCAGTCATCTTTCTCCAGAAATGGGAGGATAGACTAAACCATGACCATCCGGAATTTGGTTTGTCTGACAAACGTGTTAAGGCTGCTGAGGTCCAAAATTAGCCTCCAGTCCCCTGTCTTTTTTGGTACTAAAAACAAACTTGAGTAAAATCCGGACTCTATCTGGTCTGGTGGGACTAATTGGATGACTCTTTTTTGGAGCAGCTTTTGGATTTCTTGTTCTGCTATGTCCGACTGACTAGGTGGAACATTGGGGATTTGCCTTTGCGGCCTCGAGTAAAGATCAAAGGGGATTTAATAACCTCTGGTAATTATAGTCTGCACCCAGGAATCTGTCGTTATGGAATGCCAGGCTAAGTGGTGCAGAGAAAATCATCCCCCGACTGCCTCCACAGGCAATCAATCAGGCCACTTTTCAGGAGTGCTGGTACGGCTGCCCAGAAAAATAATCTCTGGACCCCTGGTTACACGGACCCCCCTCTGCCTCTGGGGGGGGGACTTCCCTGATGAGTTCCCCTCTCTGCCCCAGGGGGGAAAACTCACGTGTCATGGAAAGGCCCTTGGGATTTCCTGAACCACATCTTTCCACTTCTCTGATTCCTAACATAGGAATGTTGGGGAGTGGAAAAACGTACGCCCACAGCAGATAGGGTCTTGCCATCCTTCTCAAACCTGGCTAGCGCGTCTTTAACCTTTGGACCAAAAAGAGAGGAGCATTGACAAAGGAAGACTTGAAAGGGTCTGCAAAGTCACACAAGCACATCCAGGCATGACGTCTCATGACAACACCTGCACCCACTGCTCTGGAAGCCCCTTCAGTTCTATGGGAAATCAACTGCGTAGACGAGTTAGATATGGATTCAAGGGTGGCAAGCTGTGAGGCAACTTTGCCACGTACCTCATAAGACACAGCTTCTGCCAAAGTTCCCAAGAGTTCTCTGATCAGGTCTCTATGGAAATGGGTAAAATGTGCCAAGAAGTTCAAAGACCGAATGGCAAAGGTCGATGAGGCATACACCTGCTTCCCTAACCTGTCCATCATCTGAGACTCCCTGTTTGGAGGATGGACAACAGAACTCTCTTCTGCAAGTTCCTTCTTTGTAGCCACCACCGCCACCATAGCATCTACTGCCTTGCTTTTAACCAATGTAGGTGGTCCTCTGGGTGGGAGAGTATTTTGTTCGGTCTCCAGGGGATTGGCTGAACAGTGTCAGATGTCTTTCAACCACGCTGCACGATGAGTTTGACTAACTCATCTGCAGGCAAGGTCACCCAGGAAGTAGAGGGTTGAACACAGAAAGCCTGTAAGAACACAGATTCTTCAGAAGAAAGGTTGGTGGGCTTCCCGTCACCCCTCTGTTCAGCATCTCCAGTATGTCTCCAAAGAAGACATCCCCAGGGGGTGACCGTGGGGACCCTTCCCCCTCATCGTAATCCGTATCTTTGGTGAGAGACTCCTCAGGGGAGTTACTGTGCTTCCTCTTGCATGATCTCTTATGGGCTGGCTCTTCAGGGGGGTCATTTGAAGAGGACTCCAAAGAGAGGGCGCCCTGTGGTAGAGTATGTTGCTGCTCCTGTGCCCAGTGTACCAGCATAGTGGACTGTGTCAGCTGTGAACCTGAAGGCATGTATAAGTGGCATTTCAGTGCAGAAGGGGCCAGCTGTGAACCTGCTGAGGCAAGTGCCCTCTCCATAACCAGGAAGGCAGGCCCGCCCGAAGAGGGATGGGAGGCCAGAATCAAGAAGGACAACTTTGTAACCGGGGTTACACCATGCTCAGATGAGCCTGCCTCCAGGGAAGCAGCCACGAGAGGACTCAGAGCTGTCAGAGCAACCAGAACCGTAGACAGCAGTGTAGAAAAAAATCAGTGCCCTACTAGGGGTCACGGTGCCAAAAGACCAGTCACGGTCTTGAGGGTGGGTCGGCTCCGACTGAGCCATGGACCACAGGGTAGGATCTGGAACCATGGTAAGATCCACAAGTGGAACTGAAGAAGCTGGCACTGGGGTAGGCATCGGCATAGAGGGCTCCAAAACTTGCGGGGAGGTTGAAGGAGGAATATATGTTACAGTCTGTGGAGAAAAGTCCTCGGCTCCAGGTGGGAGGGAGGTTTTAGATGGAGTTGGGATGCCTCTGTCCAGTACGAGCTGATCTACAAATCTCACTATGTCAAGCTCTGAAAGGCTCCTGGTGGAACTGGTTAGCATCCCCGATGGAGAGTCGGGCCGATCAAGGAAAGGACTTAGCTGATGTCCAACAAAGGGATCAAATGACAGAGAGTATCTGGTCCTGGCTAGTGTCTCGACCTTCAGCACCATGGTCAAAGGACTGGAAGGTTGTGATAGGGGTGGGGGGATGATCAGTTTTAATAGAGAAACTATTTTTGGTGCTGACAGGGTCTGTGGTACCATGGAAGACGTCAGTATCATAGAAGTTTGGCATTGTAGGTTCCATGGTCAAGGACGGCACCGAGGACAGAGGTTTAGACTCCAGTGCCGATACAGGCATCGAAGTTAGCTTACCAATTTTTGGTTTCTGTTTCGTATGAATCTGGGCCTTAGTGGTTTTCTGACTAGCTCCTCTTCAACTCTTTTTAGGAGGGGTTGAGACCTCCGCCTCAGTTAAAGCCTCCAAGAAGGGGTTTTTAAAAGACCCTTCAGAATTAGTTTATTCTTGAGCTCGGCTAAGGTATGGGCACTAAAGCCTTTCAGAGCTCGCACAGGCGTTGAACTTTTAAGTATGGTACCCCCAGGCAATAGACACAGTAGAGATGGCCATTAGAGTTTGTCATCTTCCTGCCACATTTATCTCACTGTTTGAAACCAGTAGTGCCCTTTGAAGGCTGCCAGTCTAGCCAGATAGAATTTTGCAGATAATACTGTCATTTGTAAATATGAATGTAAACTACAGGCTTGTTGTCTTAAATGTAAAGAAATAGAAGTTATGTCCTTACCATAACGTTCCATGTGGAGTGTTCATCTCGCCTTTGTTCTTACACATGGGTTCGGAGCCGATCCTCGGCTCCGTGTCGGCCGCTTGCAAGCTCTGCATCGAGAAGAAGCTCGAGACAACCTAATACCCACAATCCCCCTCTGCCTTTACCTCAGATCTAGTTTGCAAGCAAACCAGTAGTCAGAGAGAGAACACTCATGCCAATATCACATATGCACAGAAACTAAGAGTCTATATATATATATATATATACATATATACACATATATATACATGTCAACTATATACACAACAACTGCAATGCAGAAGCAGAATGCCCCAGACCAGGCACCAAACTGAACGTTCTTCCTAAGGGGAGGGTGGGAATGTAAGAACAAAGCGAGATGAACACTCCACATGGAACGTTATGGTAAGGACATAACTTCTATATGTGATAGTGTTCAATCTCGCCGCTTGTTACACATGGGTAGCGTCCTAGCTCCTTGTTCCTGAGGAACTCACGGAAGGACGTTCTTGAGCACAGTGGAACCAAAGGTTGCCCTGTCCCTAGAAACCTTGTCTATCTTATAATGAGAAATGAATGTATGTGGTTTAGACCAAGTAGCAGCCGCAAATAGCGTCTAGTGGTAGGCGAGCTGCATGAGCCAGGGATGTAGACACTGACCTTGTGGAATGTCCTTTGGGTTTGTGCAAAAGAGTTTGATCTGAAGAATCATAGACATAGATGATACAATCAGTTAACCACTTAGAAAGAGTTCTTTTGGTAACCGCTACTCCTTTTCTGTTATCAGCAAAGGCTACAAAAGTTGATCAGATTTCCTGTGATCTTTTGTTCTATCCAAGTAAAACCTTAGTTGTCTGTGGACATCTAATTTGTGCAACATATACTCCATTTTATTGGAGTGATTCTTGAAGAAAGTGGGTAATTCAATGGACTGATTAATATTGTTAATAGAACAAACTTTAGGAAGGAAGGATGAATTAGTGCTAAGAGAAACTCTGTCAGAGTGAAAGATCAAATAAGGGTGTTTAATGGAGAGAGCTTGAAGTTCAGATACTTGCCTAGCGGATGTAATGGCTACCAAAAAGAGAGTCTTCCATGACAAAAATTTCAATGGGCAAGAGGAGGCTGGTTCAAAGGGGGGCATCAACTTAGATAATAATAAGTTTAGACTCCAAGGTGACGAGGAGATCTAATTGGTGGTCTAATATGAAAAAACCCCTTTTAAAAGGCTTTACAAAGTCTGTGGGCCATAACAGGAGCCCCACATTCTTCCACATGGAAATTAGAAATGGCAGCCAATTGAACTCTTAATGTGGCAGAAGAAGCACCCTGATGGAACAATTCTGTTAAAAACTCTAATATTTTATTCAAGGGAGCTATAACAGGGTCCACTTGCTGTGTATTCGCCCAGAATACAAAGCGCTTCCATTTACTAGTATATGTTTTAGTAGTGGAAGCTTTATGAGAAGCCACTAATATATTCTGAACTGCAGGCGAAAGAAGATCAGACCTGGCTAAGTTAGAATTGGAGCAGCCAAGCTGCTAGATGGAGGGACAAAAGCGAGGGTGGGAGGCCCTGACGAGTGAGTCAATAGATCTGGCTCTGGGTCCAGAATCCAGGGTCCCCGAATGCAGTGTGTTATGAGGAAGGGGAACCAAATTTGATGAGACCAGAATGGGGCAATGAGGATTATTGTCCTGTGCAGGTTGTTGGCTTTCTGGAGAAACTTTGAGATCAGGGGGAAGGGAGAAAATGCGTACAGGAGACCCGGGGGCCAATCGTGAATCAGTGCGTCCCTGGGGACTTCCCCTGGAGGGGGTAATAGGGCAAAGTAGCTCCTGCATTTGGCGTTCATTGGAGATGCAACAGATCGCAGGAAGGCTGGCCCCACGTGCGAAAATAAGAAGTTATGTACCTACCATAACGTTCCATGTTAGTTGTCTTCTCTCGCCTTCTTTCTTGCTTGATGGGTTCGGAGCCGATCCTCGGCTCCCACTCGGCACTTGCTTTAGCTCGAGAACTCCTTTTACCAGCTCGAGGCAGCCCCATATCCCATGATGCAAGGCAGTAAGTACCCAGATCTCGTTTGTTGACAAAGGGCAATAACACCAAGCATAAAATACTTCCCAAAGGAAGAAGAAACTTACAGATGGAAAAAGGACCAGGTCTAATGGTCTTTAGCATAACAGTTTCTTATACAAGGTCTGTCCAGGCCAGGGGAAGGAGGGAGGGTCGCAAGAAAGAAGGCGAGAGAAGACAACTAACATGGAACGTTATGGTAGGTACATAACTTCTTAATGTTAAGTTGTCAATCTCCTTCATTCTTGCTTGATGGGACCGCTCCTAGCACCTCTATCCTGGGTGGCTCAATGGAACAAACTCTTGAGGACTGTAGAGCCAAAACTGGCTCTGTCCCTGGAGGCCAAGTCCAATTTGTAATGGGAAACAAAAGTGTGAGGAGTGGCCCAAGTGGCGCTGCACAAATAGTGTCCAAAGGCAGTCTAGCTTGAAAAGCTGTAGAAGTAGCTAAACTCCTAGTTGAATGTGCTTTAGGTTTTGAGCACAGCTGTTTTCCCTGATCGTATAAATTTCAGTGATGACCGAAGAAAGCCATCTGGACAAAGTCACTTTAGAAACAGGAAGGCCTTTTTATTATCCGCATAGGAAACAAAAAGTTGATCAGATTTTCTAAATTTTTTGTTCTGTCCAAATAATATCTAAGCTGACGGTGGACGCCAAGATAATGTAGCTTTTGTTCAGCTCTATCTGAATAGTTAGGAAAAATACAGGAGATCAATGGATTGATTCAGATTGTTTTTGAAGCGACCTTAGGTAAAAAGGATGGATTAGTTCTCAAAGATACTCTGTCTTTGTGAAAAATCAAATAGGGGTCGAACCGAAGAGCATGAAGTTCAGACACCCTTCTGGCAGATGTAATAGCCACTAGGAATAAAGTTTTCCAAGAAAGATATTTCAGGGAACAAGAAACAGCTGGCTCGAAGGGGAAGAATCAAGGATGTCAGCACTAAATTTAGATCCCACTGAGGAGGAGGATTCCTGATTGGAGGCTTTAGTAGGAAAATTCCTTTCAAGAAGGCCCTGCAGAGCCTATGGGACATAATATTATGATCTGCTATCCCGACATGAAAATTAGAAATAGCAGCCAACTGAACTCTGACTGTGGAAGAAGAGGAGCCTGCATGAAAAATCTCTGCTAAGAAGTCCAGAACTGCCTGAACCGGGCAGAAAAAGGATCAATATTTTGGGCCTTAGCCCAATAAGAGAAACGTTTCCATTTGCTTGTGTAAATCCTCCTGGTAGAGGATTTTAGTGAAGCTACTATGATGTCTCTAACTGGGTTAGAGATCAAAGGAAGCCTGGCTAAGGAAGGAAGTGGAGCAACCATGCTGTGAGGTTGAGAGAAGGGATTGACCGGTGCAGCTGACCGGATTGGTGAATCAGTAGATCTGGCACTGGGTCCAGATGCCACGGCTGCACCAAAAGGTGATGATGGAGGAACGGGAACCAAACTTGTCGAGGCCAGTAAGGGGCAATGAGAATCAAATTGGCTCTCAAAACGGTATCTTTCTGGATCACCTGAGGGATCAGAGGAAATGGAGGGAAGGCATAAAGAAGTCCCTGGGGCCAATCCTGGGTCAGAGCGTCTCTGGGGGGATGGCCTGATAGAGGGAAGAGGCTGAAGAAGTCTGGACATTTGCTGTTTTGGGGAGTAGCAAAAAGATCGCAACATGGACGACCCCATTCCAGAAAAATCTCTTCCGCTATGGATTGCTTGAGAGACCACTGGTGAGGCATGAGAATAGCTCTGCTCAATCTGTCCGCTATAATGTTGGTTTTCCCAGGGATATGCGTTGCTACCAGAAACCGATGAGAGGAGATCGCCCATTGCCATAGTCTGAGCGCTTCTCGACACAAGGGGTAGGACTTGGTTCCGCCCTGTTTGTTGATATACCAAACTACAGACATGTTGTCTGTGTGGACTGCAATTGTCCCTACGGGAAGAAAGTCGTTGAGGGCTTGCAACGTTAAAAGCACTGCTCTCATCTCCAGGACATTTATGTGCAGATGGTACTCGAACGGTTGCCACGTCCCATGAACCATCCTGCCCTGATAATGAGCCCCCCCACCCGATCAGGGAGGCATCCGTGGTGACAGTGGCTATCGGGGACGGAGGTACAAAGCACCTGCCTTGGTGAACCTGAGACGATGTGATCCACCAAGCAAGATGTTCTTTGCATGTTTGTGTCACCAGAATCTGGTGACGCATTGGGAGTTGCTGGTATGACCACTGTGTGAACAGCATCCACTGAAGGAGGCGCATGTAGAATCGAGCCAGGGAAGAAGAGTAATGGCGCAGCCATGAGACCTAATACCTTTAGAACCATTCTGGCCTGTACTTTCTTGCTGGCCAGAATGATCCTGACATGAGTCTGAATGTCTGAAACTCTTTGTTCTGTAAGGGTAGCTGACATCCGAACAGTGTTTAAGTTTGCCTATGAAGGTAATAGACTGGCAGGGCGATAAGGATGACTTTTCAAGTTGACTGAGATGCCCAAATGAGAACAAAGGTCTATTGTGTAATCCCTGGCTTGTATAAGCTGATGCCTGGTGGTGGCTGACAGGAGCCAGTCGTCGAGATACGGAAACACCTGGAATCCTTGGCGTCTCAGGTGAGCCGTGACCACTGCCATGCATTTGGTGAACACTCTGGGGGCTGTAGTGAGACCAAAGGGCAGGGCTCTGAACTGGAAGTGACTGGACCCCAGCCGGCGGAGAAATCTCCTGGAGCGTCTGTGAATTTTGATGTGATAGCACGCATCCTGAAGATCTATTGAGCACATCCAGTTGTCCTTCTGTAAGAAGGGCAGAATTGACTGAAGAGTGACCATTCGGAATCTTGTCTTCCTGACAGACTTGTTGAGTCTGCTGAGATCCAATATTGGTCTCCAGTCTCCGTCTTTTGGGGACCAAAAGAACCTTGAGTAGATTCCGGCTTTGAATGGTCTATGTAACTGGCTGAATGGCTCTTTTTGCAGTAGTTTTGCGATTTCTAACTCTGCAATGTCCCTTAGACCGGTGGTACATCTGGAAGGGAACTTGAGGGAAGGGACTTTCCTCGAAGGAATTATGTAACCCTTGGATATGATCGACTGTACCCATGTGTCTTGAGTGAGGGAATGCCAGGCTTCTGGGTACAGTGATAATCTTCCCCGACTGCCTCCAAGGAGGGACAGCCGGGCAACACCTCAGGGATGCTGAAAGGGCTTATCAGAGAGAGGCTCCCTGTTTCCCTGGTTCTTGGACCCCTCTGCCTCTAGAGCGGCGCCTGTTGTTGTTACCCCTCTGCCTCTAGGGGTAAACTGACCACGTGAATCGGCGTGACTCCTTGGGATTTACGGAACCACATCTTCCCGCCCTTCTGTCCTTTGGGATAAGGCCTAGAAGGGGTGGAAAACGGACTCCAACAGCAGAAAGAGTCTTGCCGTCCTGCTCACACCTGGTCAAGGTCTCCTTCACCTGAGGGCCAAACAAAGCTGACCCATCAAAGGGAGAATTTGTGAAGGACGCCTTAAAGGGATCCATAAAATCACATAGCCGCATCCAGGCTTGGCGTCTAAGAGCCACACCTGTGCTGCGGCTCTACTGCTCCATCCGCAGCATAAGATATTAGCCGCATGGAGGAGTTAGCAATGGAATTGAGGGTTCCTAGCTGCGAAGCAATCTTTTCTTGAGCCCCTGCAGCTGTAGGATCCTGAACTACTTCTCCCAGCTCCTTCAGGATATCTCTCTGGAGTCTGGTGAAGTAACAAAGATAATTCAGCGACGCATAGCAAAGGTCGCTGAGGAAAACATCCGCTTGCTACCTATCCATGGTCCTAGACTCCTTATTAGGAGGATGGACGGCACGGAAGGATCTGCAAGTTCCTTTTGGTGGCAGCCACCACCATGGCATCAGCGGGACACCCTTGGTAAGGAATTGTTTGTCACTGGGGCAGTGATAAATTTAGAAGGCCTCCCTAGGGACTGGCTCTACAGAGTCAGGAGCTGTCCACGCCTTCGTGCAATAACCTGCATAAGGGGTCGAAGGCGGAGACACCCAGGAGGTGGAGGGCCGAGATCCAAACGCCTCTAGGTATACTGACTCATCCTCAGAGGGATTGTTGGTGGGCCAGTTTCCCTCTGTTTCAGAAGTTCTAGGATGTCTGAGAAGGAGACATCCTCAGAGGGGATCTAGGGGATCCCTCTGACTCATCAAAGTCAGTATCCAAGTGACAGACTCGGGAGTCTACATGCTTCCTCTTACAAGTCCTCTTCCTAGGAGGATCTCCCGAAACATCAGGAGAATCCTCGGAAGAGGGGAAATTCCCAATGGGGAAACCTGAGGCGGAGGATCCCTGGGTCCTGTAGCAAGAGAAGTGGCAGAGATGTCAACAGGTACCATAGAGGGAGGAGCTACGGAATAGACTGCTGACTGATACCAGTGGCCAGTACACTCTTCATCACCTCGAATGCTCCCCTCCCAGGCAGGTCCGAGAGAACCCGCTCCAAGAGCTAGGAACTCCAGGGACCACCGAAGGGAAGTCTCGAAGCAGATGTCGGAGCCGAGCTCACCAAGGCCGAGGCTCCAAGGGGAAGAGCGGGCTCGGACAAGGGTCCGATGCCACTCACCCCTCGGAGGAGACCATGGAAGCCCGACCACGAATCCCTCTAAAGAAGAGGAGATAAGAGTAGGGGCTGAAGGAACAGAAGGGGTATCCGTCCTCCAGCCGTAGCAGTAACCATGCCCGAAGACTCCAACTCCAAGCTCTGGGGTAGAGTTGAAGGAGGAACTATACGGTGTGGACCAACAGTCGCCTGCTGAGACGGACTGTGTAGCATTTGGGCCAGTACCTGTGACTTGAGTAATCTACTGACCACTCTCTCTAGGTCATGATCTGACAACCTGGATGACCTTGAAGATCGGCTCCGATGGCTCCGTTCGATAGAAGAGGCGGTCGAGAAAAGTATCGGCTCCAAGGAAGGAGACCTCGACCTCTTCCTGGAATGAGCCATCGGAGCCGACACTACAGATCCTGCGGCGCCGACTTCGGAGCCGACAGAACGTTGATGTATCGGCTCCAGCCGAGCCGATACAGCCACCAGTAACGGTGTCGGAGCCGATCGGAGCCGACACGATGCCTGTGCCACATGGGTGTCGGAGCCGATCGGAGCCGACATCGCGGTCAAAATAGGTTCGGCACCGATAGCCATCGGTGCCGGCTTTGTAAAGTCAGAATCGGCTCCAGCCGAGCGATCTCGACTCAACGAAGTCGGAGCTGAGGCCGCAGGCTTAGATACAGAAGCCTGGGCCTTGGCAGGTTTTGTTGATTTTGTGGAGCCGACTTAGCCGGAGAGCCCTCCGGCTTAAGAAGACCCCTGAGAATCAACTTGTTACGTCTCTCCTGCAGGACTCTCTGGCTGAAGGAGTGACAAATAGCACAGGAGTCCTGCAGGTGAAGAGGGCCCAAACAATACAGGCAAGAAGTGTGACCGTCTGTCAGAGACATCTTCTGACAGCACGAGTCACACTTCTTAAAACCTGAAACCCTCTCCTTTGACATGGTGCCGAAAACACAACACACACAGACACACCAGTCAAAATTAAATTAAACAAAATACCAAGAGGTATTTTATAAAAACACCAACACACACACCCTAACAGGGGGGGGGGGATGGGATAGGGAAAATTGACTAACAAAAATTAAAAGAGACAGGGATTTCTGTCAGAAAAAGGGTAGAAATAAATTTAAACTATCAAAAAATTAGTTTTAAACTAAAAGGGGCTTGAAAAATCACAAATGTGAACTACTTACCAGGAGCTGGTAAAGAGAAGACCTCCCAAGCGAAGCGGCAAACGAGATCTGGGTACTTACTGCCTTGCATCATGGGATATGGGGCTGCCTCGAGCTGGTAAAAGGAGTTCTCGAGCTAAAGCAAGTGCCGAGTCGGAGCCGAGGATCAGCTCCGAACCCATCAAGCAAGAATGAAGGCGAGATTGACAACTTAACATATCTTTTTCGCAACTGACTGTTTTAGGGACCACTCGTGCGGTAACAGTATTGCTCTGCTCAGCCTGTCGGCTATGACGTTGGATGACCCCGGGATGTGCGTTGCTATCAGAAAGCGACCCGTGGACTCCGCCCATTGCCAGATTCTCATGGCCTCTCTGCATAGCTGATAGGACTTGGTTCCCCCTTGCTTGTTTATGTACCAGACTACCGACATGTTGTCTGTCTGAACTGCAATAGTTCCCAGAGGAAGAAGGGGAGCAAAGTGTTGCAACGCTAGAAACACTGCCCTCAACTCTAGAACATTGATGTGCAGATTGTACTCTAAATTGGTCCATTCGCCTTGGACTGTCTGTCCCTGAAAGATGCCCCCCCACCCTATCAGGGAAGCGTCCGTGGTCACCGTAGCTGTAGGCGTGGGTAGCACAAATGGTCTCCCCTTGGAAAGGTTGCAAGTTTGAAGCCACCAGTTCAGGTGTGTTTTGCATGTGTTCGTTATAAGAATCTCGTGTGTTATAGGTAGTTGTTGGAACGACCATTGTGCAAACAGTAGCCATTGTAGGACTCTCATGTGCAGTCTTCCCAAGGGTATTGCAATAAGAGAAGCTGACATGAGTCCCAAAACCTTCAGTACTAGTTTTGCTGGGGATTTCCTGGACAAAAAGAAGACGTGTGCAGTCTGAAGTGAAAGTATCCTTTCTGGAGGAAGTCTTAGAATTAACTGATGTGTATCTAATTCCGCTCCTATGAATAAGATACGCTGTGATGGCTGTAGTAAGGATTTTCCGAAGTTTACGGAAATTCCTAGGTGAATACACAGTTGAAGAGTGTAGTCTCTGGCCTGTACTAGTTGACGCTGGGTGGTGGCAGAAAGGAGCCAGTCGTCCAGATACGGAAACACCTGGAATCCTAGGCATCTCAAGTGAGACGCTACCACTGCCATGCATTTGGTGAAGACCCTGGGGGCTGAGGTCAGGCCAAAGAGCAGGGCTTGAAACTGAAAGTGACTGGCACCCAGCCGGAAGCGCAAATGATCTCTGGATGCCCTGGCCATTTTGATGTGGTAGTATGCATCCTTCAGATCTATTGAGCACATCCAGTCGTCCTTCTGTAAGAATGGAAGGATCGATTGAAGCGTGACCATTCGGAACTTTTCTTTCTTGACGAAGGTATTGGGGGCGCCTAGGTCCAGAAAGGGCCCCCAATCCCCTGTTTTCTTTGGAACTAAAAGAACCTTGAGTAAGTTCGAATCCTCTTTGGTCCGCTGGGACTGGTTGGATGACTCTTTTTCTAGCAGCTTTGAAATTTCTATAGCTGCTGGCTCTCGAGATGGGGCACATCTGGGAGTCTTTTCTTTGGAATGGGATAAGATAGAAATGGTATATTGTAACCTCTGGTAACCACGCTTTTACCCACTTGTCTGTAGTTATGTTTTGCCAGGGCTGAGGGTATAAAGCTAAGCGACCCGACTGCCTCCAGAGCAGGACAGTCAGGCCTCCTCTCAGGAGTGCTGGAAAGGTTTACCAGGAGTGTATCCCTGTCACCTTGATTCTCGGACCCCTCTGCCGCCAGGGCGTCTTCCACCTCTGCCCCTCCTCTGCCTCTAGAAGGCATCACCCTGTGTGCCTGGGAAAGATCCTTGGGGTTTTGAAACCACATTTTTCCACCACGTTGCCCGTTGGGGTATGGTCTGGTTGGGGTGGAAAACGGACTCGACAGCAGACAGAGTCTTTCCCTCCTGTTCACACCAGGTAAGGGTCTCCTTTACTTTGGGGCCAAAGAGTGGCACCGTCAAATGGGGCATTAGTAAAGGAAGACTTGAAGGCTTCCATAAAATGAACATAAGCGCATCCAGGATTGTCTAAGAGCAATCGCTGAAGCGCTGCCCTACTCGAACCCTCGCGTAAGAGATCAGCCTCATGGACGAGTTCACAATGGATGTAAGGGTATTAAGTTGCTGTCACTTTCTCTGAGACAGCAGCATCTGTAGTACCCTGGAGGGTATCTCCCAACTCTTTGACTAGATCCTCTGTAGTCGTGTAAAGTGGGTCAAATAGTTCAGGGATCGCATGGAAAAAGCCGCTGAACTAAAAATGCTTCCCATACCTGTCCATAGTCCTAGAATCTTTATTAGGGGATGGACAGATGAGGAAGATTCCGACATCTCCTTTTCGTGGCGCTGCCACCACCATAGCCCACTGGAACTCCTTTTGTCAAGTAAGTTTTGTCCTGGGGTGCAGTGATATACTTATTGGGCTTCCTAGGGACTGGTTCCACTGTGTCAGGAGCCTCCACGCCTTCGAGCAATAAGTTCCATTAATTCATCGAAGGCGGAGTGACCCAGGAGGAAGGGCGAGCACCGAATGCCTTCAGCAAGACTGACTCATCCTCAGAAGGGGAAGGGACTGCCAGTCACCTCTCTGTTTCAGGATCTCCAATATGTCAGAAAAAGAGACATCTTCTGAAGGTGACTTTGGGGACCCTTCTGACTCATCCAAGTCAGTATCGGATGTCAAAGATTCTTGTGGAGCATCTAAGTGCCTCCTCTTACACAATCTTTTCCTAGGGACTTCTTGGGGAGCATCCGAAGAAGCCTCCGAGGAAGAGGGGCACCCTCCAGGGGTGGCTGAGACACCGGTGCTCGACGCTTGGATGTAGCCGTGGGTGCAGAGGAGGATAACGGCCCTTTATGGGGAGAAGAGGTTGCTTCTACTGATGTGGTTGTCTGGGTAGACAACACCTTCCTCATGAGATCGAAGGCCCCGGGTCCCGAGTGAAAAATCTCCGGTTCGAAGAAATGGGAAGAATCCCGAGACAGGCACGAAGGCATCGACCCGGGAGCCGAATCGATCCGTCGAGGCCCGAGGGAAGAGTCGGAACCGAAATGTCGGTTCGACTCGCCCGGAACCAAGGATAGATCGTCGGCTCCGAGACTCGGTACCGGATCCGGCCAGTCGAGGTGAGAGGAACAGACCGAGAAAGGGCGGTTCTGGACCGAGGGCTCCACAATCAGAAGATCAACCTCTTCTGGCTCCAAAGACTGGACAGGTCTCGGAGGAGGAATGGATGGAGACAATGGGAGGCCTTCAAGTTTCGACACCAACTGGGTGGAAACCAAATAAGTTTGGATAGGGCGAATGCTCCAATAACTTCTGCACCACATGATCCACATCGACATCGGAGAGCTTAGAAGAAGAACGGGTCAAGGAACCAAGACGGAGCCGACCTCAATAGAGTCGGGAGGGAGCTCCATCACCGGTTCCAAGACTCGAGGCTCAGGAACTGACACCAGTTGAACACTCGGCCCAAGTCTGTGGAACCGGTGATCTAACTTACCAAGAGCTCGGAGCCGATGACTTGGGCTCCGGCGTTCGATTCCTTCGAGGATTTGGATGCCTGGTCTGAAGCATCCAGAGCCTCCTGAAAGGAAGGTTTTAATAACCCCTGTCCATGAGTTTCCTGCCTATCTGTCATAACCCTTCCACTAAAAGAGTGACAAATTGAACAGTCCTCTTGTAAGTGGAGAGGGCCAAGGCAGTAGACACAGGAACTATGGTTGTCAGTAACTGACATTTTTTGGCCACACTGGCAACGTTTAAAGCCTGATTTAATTTTCTCAGACATCTTACAGGTAAGAGAAAAAGTCAAGTCCAGTAGAGAGACAAATCCAGTAGAAAAATGTCGAATCCGATATATGTCAGTCCGGTTGTCAAATTTAAGTAAGGGGTGGAAGGCCCCGAAAAACTCTAACCAGTCTAATTAAACTTAACGGTACCGAGAAATTCTACCTACCACACACACATACACTATGTCTACCAAAAAGTACTTTTAGAACAATTTTCTGTCAAATAAAACAAAAATAAAGTTTTATCTTATCTGAAGTTGCTCGAGCTAGATCCCAGTGATGCGAACGCAGCAGCGGCAAACTAGATCTGAGGTAAAGGCAGAGGGGGATTGTGGGTATTAGGTTGTCTCGAGCTTCTTCTCGATGCAGAGCTTGCAAGCGGCCGACACGGAGCCGAGGATCGGCTCCGAACCCATGTGTAAGAACAAACGGCGAGATTGAACACTATCACATATACTGTTACATGTGGAACTGGAAATAAATGCAACAACAGTGCACTCTACTGACCAAAGTAAAGCATGTGGTGACCCTTTGATGTAGACAGTGGTGCTGAAGGGTCTAGATGAAGACATTCTTTCTATTGTTTTAACCAAGAGTTAAATTGCTAGATTTAAACATGCAAATGTATTTTTACTGCTCTGTTTCCTGACCAGTTGCAAGATAACAAAAAGAGATGTTAAGAATGTAAATGCAGTTTCTGTTAACCTGTGAACGCAGGGAAGTGTGAAGAATAATGTAATGTCAATCAGAACTGCAATTTCAATTTAAACAGAGAGAACCACATATTATTAAACATTTTTATCTTGACCATCCAACTCACAGCACTGTCTTGCTCATATGTAAGTTATCTTAGACTTGTGTTTTCTCTTAGAAATAGCTAGAAACTAGAAATATTAGACTAAATGTTTTTCTGTGATGTCAGAACTGTACTACTGAATTATTTTAATTATTTCTCTGTGATCTCTGAACTATTGACTAGCACTATGTAGTAAGTATTGTCTTGTGTTTTTATTATTTATTCTTAAATATTTTAAAACCTTTCAAATGTGGCTGTTTTGTGTAGAGATAATTTAAGCTCTAGAGTACATTGCATATCTATAGTGATTACTGTACCAAGTCACTCTAATAAACCTTGACATTTTAGTTTACTACCAATTGGATAATAATATTGCACAATAATAACTGGACACCCTTTTAAGGGCCTTTGAGTAGCTGATAAATATTAGCTGGGTGGTGGCAAGTGGTCCTACCATATAGTCTGGGTAATAGGGGCACAGCTGTAGAACCTGTGCCAGCCTTTCCCAGGAGTGTCTGTGTGGTTGTATAAACTCTTTGCTCAAAGTGTGTGTGTGTGTGTGTGTGTGTGTGTGTGTGTGTGTGTGTGTGTGTGTCAGCTACTTGGGCAGGGGCACAAAGCACTGGTTGGACAGAGAAGGTGTTGAAGGTTTTAGCTTGCCCACTAGGCTGAGATCTGGACCCTATAGCTGTGCCAGTGGGGAGTCTTATTGGGGACCTGGAAAGCAAGGGAGCGACCAGCCCCAGAATGACTGTGATCTCTGTGTGCTCTTAAGGAAAATTGCACTTTACTGTGTGTATTTGTTATCCTTTTCTCCTATACGAGACGCCCCTCATTGGTGTTAGTGATGAGGATTAAGGCTCCTTGATTGCGGGGCCAGGGCACGTGTGTCACACCCTTTTTGTCTGCCAATATACTAATATCCAAACAACAGTACCAAAAGCAATGAAAACAGAAATTTAACAGCAGCAAAGATACATTGTCATGATAGGCCACACACACACACACACACACACACACACACACACACACACTCGCTCTCACACGCACACACAAAGTAAGGATCCTTCTTTTTTTTTTTGTTAGATTACCAACAATGGTAAAGGAGTGAAATACCCAAGTGGGTAACAGAAAGGAAAAAAGGAATACCAACAATGGTATGTATAAATTACCAAAGGGTAAGGGAAAGGGAGGGAATGTACCAGCGATGGTACTAGAAATACCAGAAAGGTAAAAAGGGCAAGAAATTTTCACTCGCACAAGAAGTAAAGTATCACAAAGTGTAAACAACTAAGATTAAAGGAGTTATAAGTGATTATAAAGGCAAAAGGTCAATATTTAGTGAAAAAAGAAACAGCTTGAGAGCTGGCCTGACATGTCTTGAAACTCTACACAGCAAATGAGATCTGAGGAGATGGGCACTGTGGGTAACCTTAGCTCGAGAGTTTTTGGCTGGTGCGAGCTTGCTATATACACCAAGTCGGTTAACAGGATGGAACCAAGACCCATCCGTCATGAATGAATGAAGATTAACAACATCAGAATTATGCTTACTTAACACAAGTGTGTGTTTGCAGAACAAAAAAAGGATTTATGTACCTACCATAACGTTCTATGTTAGTTGTCTTCATATCGCCTTCCTTCTTGCTGTTTGGGTTAGGAGCCGATCCTCGGCTCCGACTCAGCCATCTTCTATAGCTCGAGAGCCGTTTACTGGCTCGAGGCTACCCCTTATCCCAGCATGCCCAGCGTCAGCTACTCAGATCTCGTTTGCGATAGCGCACACTAGACATAAGTATAGTAACCAGTTCCTAAAAACTGGTTGAACAATACACCTAAACAAGGAAAGAGTTATAAATTACCTGGCATGTGAAGTAATAAAAGATGCTCAGCCAATGAAAACAAAAGGGAACTCCTCACAATCCTCCAGGAAGGGGGAAGTTGGAGGTACGCAAGAAGGAAGGCGAGATGAAGACAACTAACATGGAACGTTATGGTAGGTACATAACTTCTTTATGTTAAGTTGTCCATCTTGCCTTCGTGCTTGCTGTTTGGGACAGCGTCCTTAGCACCTAAAATCCCAGGTGGCTCATTGGAACAGACTCTTCAGAAAAGTAGAACCAAAGGAAGCTCTGCTCTGGGAGACCATATCTACCTTGCAATGAGAGAGAAAAGTGTGAGGGTTTGCCCAAGTGGCAGCTGTACAGATTGAGTCTATGGGCAACCTAGACTGAAAAGCTACAGATGTGGCTAATGCTCTAGTGGAATGACCTTTTGGTTTAGCTGATAGCTCTTTATTTTGTAACCAATAAATAAAGGCAATAGTATCAGATAACCATCTGGATAAGGTCACTTTAGAAACTGGAAGGTCTTGTTTGTTGAAAGCATAAGAAAGAAATAACTAGTCTGACTTTCTTAGTTCCTTAGTTCTATGGAGGTAAAAACGCAATTATCTGTGAACATACAGTTGGTGGAGCTTTTATTCTGCTTTGTTGCTGTGATTAGGAAAGAAAACTGGGAGATCTATGGATTGATTTAAATTGTTCTCTGAGCAGACTTTAGGAATAAAGGATGGACTGGTCCACAGAGAAACTCTGTCCTTGTGAAACACCAGGTAAGGAGGACGAACACATAGTGCTTGAAATTCACACGTCTAGCTGAAGTGATAGCAACCAGAAAAAGTGTCTTCCAATAAAGAAATTTTAAAGAACATGATGCTGCCGGTTCAAAGGGAGGCAAAATTAAGGAAGCTAAAACTAAATTGAGATCCCAAGGAGGAGGAGGATCTCTAACTGGGGGTCTAAGTAGAGATGTTCCTTTCATAAAGGCCTTGCACAGCTTATGAGACATTATGCTAGAATTAAACATACTGATACGAAAATTAGAAATGGCAGCAAGTTGTACTCTAATGGTAGTGGAAGCCTCATCAGACTGAAAACGCTGTGCTAGAAATTCAAAACGTTCATGGACTGGGGCTGAGAAAGGATCCAAATTTCTAGATTCTGCCCAGTAAGAAAATCGTTTTCATTTACTAGCATACGTTTTCCTCGTAGTAGACTTATGTGAGGAAACAATAATATTACGGACTGCTGGGGAGATATTGGAAAGCCTGGCTAAGGTTGGAAGTGGAGTAACCAAGCTGTGAGCTGGAGAGTTTGAAGGGATTGGTGCAACCAGCCTGATTGGTGAATCAGAAGATCTGGAACTGGGTCCAGAATCCACGGTTGATCCATAAGGTGCAGGTGTAGGAACGGGAACCATATCTGTCAAGGCCAATATGGGGCAATGAGGATCATTTTCCAACCCAACGATTTTGCTTTCTGTATGAGTCTTGGAATTAGGGGAAAAGGGGGAAAAGCGTAAAGGAGTCCGTGAGGCCAATCATGGACTACAGCATCTCTGGGTATATGACCTGGAAGAGGAAGTAGGGAGAAGTAGCTGCTGCATTTGTTGTTGAGAGGAGTGGCAAATAGGTCGCAACAAGGCTGTCCCCACTTGCGGAAGATAAGATCCGCAACCTCCTGATTCAGAGACCACTCATGAGGCATGAGGATGGCTCTGCTGAGCCTGTCCGCTATGACGCTGGATTTCCCAGGGATGTGCGTTGCTATCAGAAAATGTTGGGAGGAAATCGCTCATTGCCACAGTCTGAGTGCTTCTCGACACAAGGGGTAAGACCTGGTCCCGCCCTGTTTGTTGATGTACCACACCACAAACATGTTGTCTGTTTGGATTGCAATGGTCCCGGAAGGAAGAGAGTCTTGAAGGGCTTGCAACGCTAGGAGAACCGCTCTCATTTCTAGGACATTGATATGCAGATGACACACGTGAGGTTGCCAAGTGTCTTGGACTGTCCTGGTTAGATAATGTCCCCCCCACCCTATCAGGGAGGCGTCCGTGGTCACTGTGGCTACCGTAGGCGGTTGTATGAAAGGTCTGCCCTGAATTACTAGTGTGAAGACCATCCACCAAGAAAGGTGCCTTTTGCATGTTTCTGTGATCAGGATGATGTGAGACATGGGTAGCTCCTGGAAAGACCACTGTGTGTAAAGAAGCCACTGAAGGATTCTCATGTGGAAACGCACTAACAGGACAAGAAGAATGGCAGCTGCCATGGAGCCTAGAGCTTGGAGGACATGTCTGACTTGGACCCTTTTGCTCTGCATTAGAATTAACACTTGTTGACGAATAGTGGAAACTCTTTCCTGTGGTAATCTTGCAAACATTTCTTTTGTGTTTAATTCTGCTCCTATATATGTCATAGACTGACAGGGCAACAAGGCAGATTTTTCAAAATTTACTGTAATGCCTAGTTGAGGGCATGACGTGACTGTATAATCCCATGCATCTAACAGTTGACGCCTGGTGGTAGCAGTCAGGAGCCAGTTGTCTAGATAGGGAAACACCTGGAATCCTTGATGCCTCAGGTGAGCCGTGACTACTGCCATACACTTGGTGAACACCCTGGGGGCTGAGGTGAGACCAAAGGGCAGAGCTCTGAACTGGTAATGACTGGCCCCTACCCGAAAGCGAAGAAATCTCCTGGAGCGTCTGTCCATCTTGATATGGTATACGCGTCTTGAAGATCTATCGAGCACATCCAATTGTCCTGAACCAGAAAAGGGAAAATGGACTGCAGTGTCCCCATCTGGAACTTTTCTTTTTGTACAGATTTGTTCAATCTGCTAAGATCCAGAACTGGTCTCCAGTCCCCTGACTTTTTTGGTACTAAAAAGAATCTTGAGTAAGTTCCGGATCCTATTTGGTCTGCGGGGACTTCTTGAATGGCTCTTTTTTCTAGCAGTCTTTAAACTTCTGTGACTGCTTAATCCCTTAGATTGGGTGGGACATCTGGGATGGGCTTTTTTGATTCTATGGGGGATTGATGGAAGGGAATTTTGTAACCTCCGGATATGATGGATAGTACCCATCTGTTTCTTGTTATATTTTGCCAGGCTTTTGGGTATAGAGAAAGCCTTCCCCCGACTGCCTCCAGAGATGAGCAGTCGGGCAACCCTTCAGTGGTGTTGTCTGTCTTTTCTCTGTCACCCTGGTTTTGCGGTCCCCCTCTGCCATGAGGGCGGCGTCTGTTATTGCTGTTTCCCCCTCTGCCACTGGGGGAAAAATCACCACGTGTGTCAGGCAAGGTTCCCTGGGAATTTTGGAACCACATCTTTCTGCTCTTCTGACCCTTGCGATAAGGTCTGGATGGAGTGGAAAAACAGACTCCCACAGCAGAGAGAGTCTTGCCTTTCTGCTCACACCTGGTCAATGTGTCTTTCACCTGAGGCCCAAAGAGAAAGGAGCCATCAAAGGGAGTATTGGTGAAGGACGCGCGAAAGGGTTCCACAAACTGACACAGCCGCATCCAAGCATGTCTCCTGAGAGCCACACAGTACAGTTGTGTGCACTTACCATAAATGTAGATGTTCGAGTGTATTCACTGTTGCAGTCATTACACTTGGGTTATCCTGCTGGCAGGCTACCCTCAGTCAGCCTGAATTCCAAAGTCTAGGTCCGGCATCGGTTGCTGTCGCCTCTTCCCTGACATCAGTGCGTCAGGGGTATAAAAGATGCAGCCGACGCCATTTTCTTCAGGTTTTCTTGCCCCAGATGTCAGGTGCCCCCAAAAGGGTAGGCTAAAAATATGCCAATAAAACATGCATGCACCAAAATATATAATACCTTCATCTACAAGCAAATACACCACATAGCAAAGATATGGGGGATGGTGGGTGGGTAACCTGGACTGCAACAGTGAATACACTCAAACATCTACATTTAAGGTAAGTGTACACAACTGTACTATGTTCTTCGTGTTTCACTGTTGCAGTCATTACACTTGGGTTGAATCCCAAAGCTATGGTTGGGAGGCTGGAGCTAAATAGCATTAGGAGTGGTTATGAGGCCCTGCAGAACTGCAGTGGCAAAGCCTGCCCTGGATTTAAAGTAGAGTGGTAAATGATGGTGCTTTGTAAAGGTGTGCACTGAACTCCAGGTAGCAGCCTCTAAAATGTCTTTGGTTGGTACTCTCCTGAGGAAGGCTGCTGAAGTGGCTGCTGCTCTGGTTGAATGTGGCCTAATGCCCTTAGGCACTGGCTTGCCATGTTGTGAATAGCAGAAACGAATGCAGTGGCCTATCTACTTTGAAATAGTTTGCTTTGAGATAGCCTTTCCTTGTGATCCTGCAGCATATGCCACTAGTAGTTGCTCTGTCTTTCTGAAAGCTTTGGTTCTGTTCAAGTAGAAGCATAGCTGTCTGTGTATGTCCAAAGAATGCAGAATTCCCTCCCCCTTATTCTGTGGGTTTGGATAAAAAGTAGGCAGATGAATAGTTTGGTTAAGGGCCACACTGGACACTACCTTAGGCATAAATGTCGGGTTTGTCCTCAGAGAAACCCTGTCTGGATAAAAAATGATAAAAGGTTCCACAGCCATGAGTGCCTGTAGCTCTGAGACTCGTCTTGCAGAGGTTATTGCTAGGAGCAGAGCTGTTTTCTAAGATAAAAACTTTATATCAGCTGTAGCGACTGGCTCAAAAGAAGGCAGGGTGAGTTTTTCCAAAACATAATTGAGGTCTCATGCAGGTATTGGTGATCTCCTTGGAGGCCTCAAGTTTTTGGTTCCTCTGAGGTACTGCCTTAACAAGGGATGAGAAAAGATTGGTGGCTCTGTATTGTAATGAGCCAAAATGGCAGAGGTGTGAATTTTAATTGATGAAAAGGATAGGCCTTTGTCCAGCATCTCAGTTAAGTATTGCAAAATCTGAGGAATATTTGGTACAGCTGTGTCTATTCCTTGTACCTGATTCCAAGCACAGAATCTCTTCCATTTTCCAATGTAAGATTTTCTGGTACTAGGCCTTCTGGCCTCCAAAATGACATCCATTACAGCTTTAGTGAGAGGCGTATTTTGTATCACTACATTATCCACCATGCTGCCAGATTTAAGGTCTTTAGTTGGCTGTGCAGGATCTGATTGTTTTGTTGGGATAGTAGATGAGGTATTTGAGGCAAGGTCCAAGCCGGGCATTGAGACAAGTTCCTTAGGATTGGATACCAGTGCTGGCGGGGCCAGTCTGGGGCAATCAGTATCATCTTTGGCTTCTCTTGTCTGACCTTTAGGAGTACCTTGAGGAGGAAAGGCAGTGGAGGAAAGGCATATACTGCTAAGCTTTTCCAGCTGAAAGATAGGGCGTCCACTTTCCATGCTTGTCTGTGATAAGTCCTTGTACAGAATCTTTTTAGTTGGTAGTTATGAGGAGAGGCAAATAGATCTATATCCGGGCATCCCCATTTCCTTGTTATCATGCTAAAGACTTGTGGATCCAATTTCCACTCGTGGGGATCCATGAGGTTTCTGCTTAGTTCGTCTGCCAGAGTATTTCTTTCCTGGGAGGAATTATGCCTGCAGATGTACTTGGTAAGTCAATGCTGTGTCCCACAAAGTCATGGCTAGTCTGCAAAGGGGATAAGAATGAGTGCCGCCCTGCTTGTTTATATACCACATGACCGTGGTGTTGTCTTGTCTTTATCAGTAGCTGTCCCGGATGAAGTAGGTCCTTGAAGGCTGTCAGGGCATTCTGAACAGCTAATATCTCTTTTTGATTGATATGTAGATGCATTTGGTTTGCGGACCATGTGCCTTGAATACATCTTCCTGCCATGTGGGCCCCCCAGGCATAATCTGATGCATCCATTGTTAATGTCTGCCTGGCTGGGGGTAAAGTGAATGGCTGTCCCTTGTTCTGGTGACAAGCCTTCGCCCACCAACGAAACTCATGTTGCAGGCAGGGAATGAGGGTAATTATTGTTTCCAGGCTGTGGCAATGTTGAGTCCAAACACTTTTTAGGTACCACTGAAGTTTCCTCATATGCAGTCTCACATATGGAATTAGTAGAATGCAGGATGCCATGAAGCCCAAAGCCTGCAGAATTTTTCTTGCAGATAACTGGGCCTTTGTTGCCAACATTTTGAAATAGGTAGTCAGTTGCCTTTGTTTGTCTGGCGTGAGATAAGTCATCTGGGCAGTTATATTTAAGCTTGCACCCACGAATATTACCTGTTGAGAGGGTACTAGTTTTGACTTCTTTTCATTGACTGTGTACCCTAGGCCTGTTAGAAATCTCTTTACAAATGCCAGATGCTGTAGTAGAATGTCCTTGTTCTCTGCTTGAATGAGGCAGTCGCCCAAGTAAGGATATATTTGTATTCCTCTTTGTCTGCAGAATGCAATTACTGGTGCCAGGCACTTTGTGAAGACCCTGGGCGCAGTAGATAAGCCAAAGGGCAGTGCAGAGAATTGGTAGTGCATTGAGCCAGCTTTGAATCTGAGGTATCTTCTGCATGTTTGTCTGATTGGGACATGCAGGTATGCCTCTTTTAGGTCTAAAGTCACAAGCCAAGCCTTCTTGCCCAGCATGGGCAGAAGTTGCTGTAGAGTCAACATTTTGAATTTTGGTATATCCAGAAATGTGTTTAGAATAGATAGGTCCAGTATTGGTCTCCAGGTCTTGTCCTTTCTTGGTACCAAGAACAGTCTTGAATAAAATCCTTGTCCCTGCTCTTGCTCTGGTACTTGTTGAATGGCCCTCATGTCCATGAGGTATGAGACTTGCTTTTGTTGCTTTTGTGCCTCTGCCCATTGATGTTTTGGCAGGTCTGGCCAACCGTTTGTCCTTGGCAGGGTATGGAAGTGAAACTTGTAGCCTTCTGACACTATGTCTAGGACTCATTTGTCCTGGGTTATTATGTGTCAGTTTTGAGAAAAAAGTGCTAGTTTTCCCCCTAAAGGTGCTGCCAGAAGATAAGTTCTTGGTGCAGGCAGGGGGAAGTATTTGGGACTGTTTCCTGTATGGCTGTGATTTGTCTTCTCCACTTTTGGAGGTAGAAGCACCCCATTGTTTAGACCTGTACAAACCTTGGGGCTGGGATCTGCCTCTTGGGCATCTGTATCTGCCCCTTTGTGGTCTGTCTGACACTGGAAAGGACCAATTCTTTGTAGGCCAGTGTCTGCTAAATCTTGGAGGCTGAACCTGTAAGAAATCCTTAACCGTTTGCATAGATTTAGCTTTGTCCTCCATTTTCTTTAACACCTCTTCTGCTTTAACACCAAACAAAGTATCATGATGTAATGGGGCATCTAATAATTTTGCTTTGACATGATCAGGCAGACTTTGTTCCTTTAACCAAGCATGCCTCCTGATGACAGAACCCGTAACAGCGGCTCTGCAGGAGGCCTCCAAAGAATCAAAACCGCATTGCAAAGTATGCTTTCCAACTTGTTCAGCTGCATGCAATAAATCCTGCATTTCTTTGTTTTCTGCACATTCAGAATTTGTCAACATTTTCTGTTTAAGCAGTGACATAATATATTGCTGATATTTGTGCTTATGAAACTAACAATTTAAAGCCCTTATAGCCAAGGTAGCGGAAGTGTAAATCTTTTTTCCCCATCTGTTCAATGCCCTAGAATCCCTGTCAGAGAGGGTAGGGTTTTTTACAGCAGAAGCCTTGACCCCTTTGGGACCCTGAGAGAGAGTTTCTGGGTCAGCAGCAGGGTTTTTGAAAAGGAATTTATGAGAGTCAGGGACCCTGTAGTACCTGTCCGGCTTAACAGGAGCTGGAGGTAAGGAGTCAGGGGTCAGACTGGACTTTGAAAATACATCATCAACAATGTCTAACACAGATGGAATATCTAGGGGCGTGTGTTGTGGTAGTAAAAGGAAGTCTCTGAGCCTTTTCTTAGACTCTGAAAATTTTGGCTCTCCCAGTGGAAATGTTCCCTCATGATATGCAAGGTTTCCCCAAAAGAGTAATCCTCAGGAGGAGAGGGTGAAGGGATAGATTCTTAGATTCATAGATTAGTACTAGGCTAAGTGCCCTTGTGGGCCATTTTAAGCCTAGCCAATTGCCCCATGTGAGAATCAAACCCTGCACTTTGTGTCTGTAAGATAAACACCTTAACCACTGTGCCAACCTCGCACCCCTCTCAGCATCAGAATCCTCATAGGGAGGAAGAGAGTATTCCTGATCAGAAGAGGAATCAGATGAAATGGAAACCTGATCTGAAGATTCATATTCTCTCTTGCCTAGGCCTTTTATCAGGTGGGGGATGGGAACCCCTGATCAAAGTAATTAAGACTTCGGCCATTTTCAGCATCTGTTTTTTGGGCATGGAGCCCTGTCCATGAGGTTGTTGTACCTGTTTCTTTGTCTTTAAGGGTGCTTTAGTCTTTGCCTTTGAAGCTGAAGTCGTTTTAATGTATAATTGAGTTGGTCTGAAAACACCCTCAGAAGCCGATGCCTGCTCAGCAGCTCCAGACCCATCTGAGGAAATAGTTTCCGAAGGTCCAATACCTTGAGCTTCCAGCGGCCCAGGCGACTCCACGTGGGAGTCGGTAACGGCCCGCGGGTCTAAAGTAGCGGGCGTCAGGGGCTGCGAAGGTGCCTCACTCAGAACCGGCGACTAGCTTAGAAGAAGCCTCGTCGTCAGATTTGGACCACGGATGCCTTTCCTTTTCTTTTTCTTTGCGTTTCTTGTGAATTCCGGTAGTCGGATGACTATCCGACGACATCGTACAATTAAATCTTCTGCCAAAATAGTGTAATGCAAAACTTACCAACGCTTAATAGTGCGTTGCTTAAATCTAGCACAAAACCAACAACTAGCAACGTTGTGGTCAGGGCCTAGGCAAGGAATACAGTAAGAATGAAAGTCCTTATGAGGTATTTGCTTCCCACAAGAAATACAATTATTAACTTTTTCTGACATCGGTCTGGAGCACGAAAAAAAATTTCCCCAATGGGGTACTTAGCTTTTAATGAAGACTTCGGATCTGAAATTCGAACACGAAAATGTCAGGAGTCGGCCGACCGGCACTTGCGAACTGCTTATGCTTCGGGCACCGCGCGGCAAGAAAGACTGAAGAAAATGGCGTCAGCTGCATCTTTTATAGACCTGGAGTACTGACTTCACGGAAGAGGTGACAGCAACCGACACCAAACCTTGACTTTGGAATTCAGGCCGACTGAGGGTAGCCTGCCAGCAGGATAACCCAAGTGCAATGACTGCAACAGTGAAACACGAAGAACATCTGTCCCTGCGGCTCTGCTTGCACAATCGGCTGCATAGGAAATCAGCCTCATGGAGGAGTTGACTATGGAATTAAGAGTTGCAAGCTGAGAAGCTACTTTGGCTGGTGCTCCCTCAGCTGTAGGATCTTGAAGGGTATTCTCCAAGCTCTTTCAGGAGATCCCTTTGAAGACATGTAAAATGGCATAGATTGTTCAGGGACCTCATTGAAAAGGTCGCTGAAGCAAACATTCGCTTTCCATATCTGTCCATCGTCTGAGACTCTTTGTTTGGAGGATGAACAGATGAAGAGGTTTCTGCTAACTCTTTCTTGGTGGCTGCTGCTACCACCGTGGCATCAACGGGCACACCTTTGGAGAGGAATTGCTTGTCCTGGGGGGCTGTAATAAATTTGTTTGGTCTCCTCAGAGTAGGTTCCACAAAATCTGGAGCTGACCAAGCCGTTTGAGCCACTACAGACATGAGTGGATCGAAAGAAGGAGATACCCAGGAGGTGGTCGGGAACCAAATGCGTCCAGGTATACAGACTCGTCCTCGGTAGGGGGGGGGCTAGGGAAGTCCAGTCCCCCCTCTAAACATTTCAAGGATGTCCAAAAAGGAAACATCTTCACAGGGGGACCCTGGGGACCCTTCCGATTCATCCATGTCTGTATATGAAGTGACAGACTCAGGGGAATCTATGTGCTTCCTCTTCCACTTCTTCTTCCGGGGAAGCTCTTCCGAGTGATCAGGGGAGGCTTTGGAAGAAGAGGGATCACCCAATGGGGTGTCCTGGGGCATAGGTTCCCTACACTTGGGGTCTGGAGGAAGAGTAGACGTTGGAACAGACACCACGGGGGGAGGAGCCAATGGAGCTGGCAGTAGAGTTGATTCGGGGGACAGCACACTCTGCATGACCTCGGAGGCGTCCCGACCCCCAGGCAGAGAAAGCTCCGGCTCCGAAGAAACAGGAGTCTTTCTCCGCATCGAAGGTGATGGCTCTGAGGCCGATGTTGGAGCCAAGCTCACCTGCGCCGAAGCTCCGAGGGGGAGAACGGGGTCGGACAAGGGTCTGATGCCACCCCCCCCCCCCAGAGCCAACGAGAGAGCCTCGGAGCCCAGATCTCTCTATAGAAGGTATAATCGAGGTAATCGGAGCAGACGTCAGAACCGAAGGAGAGATGATGATCGGCGCAGATGGTTCTACTACCTGTGGATCCATGGTCTCCGGCTCTGAGCTAAATGTAGTCGGAGGAGGAACAGAAATAGAGGCGGTTGGAGCCAATACCTGTTGAGGTGGGCTGGACAGAATTTTTGCTAGTGCCTGTGACTTAAGCAACCTACTTACTACTCTCTTCACATCATGATCCGATTATCTAGAGGAGTGGGAAGAATGATGGCTACGTTCACTCTGTAACAAAGGTGACTGAGGTGCCGAGTGGATGGACTCCAAGGACGGAGACCTCAGTCTCTTATGGCTCCGAGATGGCTCCAAAATAGCAGATGGAGCCGACGGAGGAGTTGTCTTGTCGGTGCCAGCCGGCATCAACATACTTGGTTGGTCAAGTAAAGGAGTCGGCTCCGAAGTTCGAGCCGATGGCTTGACAGACTTGGGGGATTTCGCTGGCTGAGTAATTTTAGCCAGAGAATCCTGAGGCTTCAATAATCCCCAAAGGATTAATTTGTTTTTGCGCTTCTGCAGGACCCTTGGACTAAAAGCGTGACATATAAAACAGGAGTCTTGCAGGTGAACAGCGCCCAAACAATATACACAACTAGTGTGCCCATCTGTCAGAGACATTTTCTGACAGCATGAGTCACACTTTTTTGAAGTCATATACCTTGGTATCTTTAGACATTATAGAAACAACAACCACAACAACAATAATAAAAAAGCTATAGTACAAAAAACATGAAACAAATAGACTTTTTTTTTTTTTTTTTTACAGTTAAGGAACAGAAAGGAAAGCCTCTAATTTAAATGGCTATCCTAAGGGGGGGAGAAATCTCTAATTTAAACAAGTTCAAGGGAAACAAAAGGCCTGCGAGTTTTGGAGTGAAGGCCAACAAAGCTAAAATACACAAGAAAGCGATAAGGGATCAAGGAATATTATCTAGACAAAAAATTGACAAATACTTGACAAAATTTCAAGAATAAACAACAATATATTAATAGAAAAAAACTATACTAAGCCTGAGCCAGTAAGGAAGCAACCTCGCAGCTGAAGCGGCAAACGAGATCTGGGTAGCTGACACTGGGCATGCTGGGATAAGGGGTAACCTCGAGCCAGTAAATAGTTCTCGAGCTATAGAAGATGGCAGAGGCGAACCCAAACAGCAAGAATGAAGGCAAGATGGACAACTTAACATCTGTTTTTGCAGCAACAAACAAGTGCATGGGATGTGTCTGCATGTGTTTTGAGTGTTTGAGTGTATAAAATGCCCCAGTTAAGAGACTATTAAGCTACTTGCTCGGTCTCAAACCCTATATTTGGGTAAAAGAAACAAAAGTCTTGATCCTTGTGCCAACTGCCTACCATGCTTTCATTAATTTCTTTTTGTTTCTTTGGTAAATCCCTGACTACATTTAGTCAGTTGTCAGTCATTAGAGGTTCACACTTTTTGTGGCTCAGAGATACATGTTGGTGCAAAACCTGTTGATCTGTTAACTTTTTAAGTCATTTAGGGTGTTCTCTTATCCATTTATGGTTTAGCAGAACACTTTGGACTTGGTTTTATATTTATATCATGTCCTTGAGCAAGTCACTTTTTAATAAACAGGAGCATCACCATATGAGCCATGTTTCTGGGTGTAATGATTCGGGTTCCTTAATGTTGATGGTGTGTTTATTACTTAGCTGTGACTGCATGAGGCAACATGATGTCTATTTGTTTAATGCTAATATTTTAGCTACAAATACATTTTAATTTAACTTGTTTCATGCAGGAACATGGGTGTGAAATACGTTATGTTTGGGCTACAACAGTTTGTCTAGTGGTAAGTGCAGATGATTAACACAATGAGCAGTTAAAGTGCTGCTTCCTATAGTACATGGTTTGAGTCCCTTGGCCTTCAGCTGTCTTCTATGTGACTCTCCAGAAAACAGACACTCTAGTCCAGTGGGCTATCCCATATTGTTAGCAAATGTGTCATTTGTCTTTTGAATTCCTGCACCTTTCAAACAGACACCGTTACGGGACAAGATCAGATTATTAAAAATGTATATTAATTTCAGTTTCATTAATGATTCTATAATATGACTGTTAAAAAGCAAATATAATTTTTATTGTATGCAGGGCTGTGGAAAAATACAGCTTCATAAGCTGAATTTACTGCTGCGTTTCAACTGCATTCTTTAATATGTAACAGAGAAAAGTAAGTGTTGAAGGAACAGAGGCAGGTTAACTAGTGTAAAAGAAATCTGTTAGCCTGACTCCTCTAGGCTAGGAGTGTGTTGTTGCTAGGAAAAGTTTAAATATCCAAGGTCAGAAAACAAGACCCTTGGAGCAGGTGGGTCATGTAAAGGAAGGTGTTCATGTGAAGTCCAGGGTGAGAATCATGAGAAATGAGAACATTTGTAAAGTCATTGACTTGTTAGAACCATGTTTACATCATTATTTTGCATGGTTGAAATGATAAACAAATGTATAAAAGATGCAGTTTCCTTTGTTCAATGAGACTGGTTTACAGCTTTATGAAGATGGTCTGGTCTCCCAGCACTGTTACATAAACTTCTGTTTGCACATCCTGAAGTGTTGTTCCTGACTTGAAGGCAAATAAGGTAAATTCTTAACGTCATTTATTTATTAATTTAACAACACTAATTAGTATTGCACTATATGTTATTCGAGTATGAATCCCAGCATGTCTCTTGTAGTTTAATCAGTTTCCAGATGCATTTTCACTAAATATGAGTTTCAAGAGAAGAGAGGTTTACTGTTTCTCATGCCAAGTAAGTTTTCAATGTGAGTATTTTGTTTTGTTTAGAAAATGGCTGTCAGTATTTTTTTCTGCAAAATTTGAAATTAAAGCTTAAAAATAAATCCAAATATCTGTGATAATTTTTATTTAATTTATTTTATTTTATCTGACATTTGTTTACTGGGGAGGTCCAACTCGGCTAAGTAGCCCATTTTCAGCACAGGCCCAGGGAGAACAGCTGCACATGTAAACTATGCAATTAACACACGACTTTAAGATTTCGATAACAGGTTAGACAAACTAAAACAAACATACAACTTTAAGATATACATCTGAGACAAGTACAATACAATAGTAGTTATATAGTTCAATACGTAGCAGTTATGTTTGTTATACGCAGAATACAAATTAGGCCAGACAACAGACAATAGCAGAAATATATAAAAATAAATTATGTCTTACCATAACGTTCCATCTGTGTTGTTGATCTTCATCCATTCATCACTGATGGGTTGTCAGTTCTGTCCTCAGAACTGAGTCGACGACCTTATACCAAGCTCGTGCCAGCACAGAGCTCAGAAATGCGTCTAGCTGATGTAATGGCCACCAGAAAAAGAGATTTCCAAGCCAGAAACTTGATGTCGCAAGTGGTTGCAGGCTCAAAGGGAGGCTGTGTTAAAGATTGAGACTCCATTTCTCTGGGCTGCTTAACTGGAGGTCTGGAGTGATGGACCCCTTTCAAAAAGGTTTTGCTTAGGCAATGTGAAATTAAGGAGGAGTCACCAACACCATTATGAAAGTTCAAAATGGCAGCCAAATGAACTCGTATAGTTAATGCTGCGGGCAACCTCCTCAAAGAAGTTTGATAAGTACTAAGTATGGCAGAGACCGGTGCAGAATATGGATCTAGTTTTCTCTGTCTAGACCAATCTGAATATCTTTTCCATTTGTCAGCATAAAGTTTCCTGGTGGATGGTTTATGCGAATCCAGGATAATGTCACATACTGGAGAGGAAAGATTAAAATTCATCAGAACTGCAGAAGCCAAGCTGTGAGCTTCAGACTGGTCAAGTTTGGGTGGCTCAACCCTTGGGGGGGGTGAGAAATCAGATCTGGAGTTGAATCCAGGATCCAAGGTCGGTGAAGAAGATGAGGCCAAAGAAAGGGGAAACATACCTGTCGAGGCCAATAAGGTGCTATGAGGATCACTGCTTTTCAAATGAAGAGCTTTCTTCACAAATTGAGGAATCAGAGGGATGGGGGGATAAGCATAAAGCAGTTCCATGGACCAGTCATGGATTAGAGCGTCCCTCGGGGATTCCCCCTGAGGAGGAATTAGGGTGAAGTAGTTGCTGCATTTGTGGTTGGACGGGGAGGCAAACAGGTCGCAGCAAAGCTGGCCCCAACGGCTGAAAATCTTTGTCGCTATATTGGAGTTGAGGGACCACTCGTGAGCCAGGAGAATGCATCTGCTCAAGCTATCTGCAATCACGTTGGAATTCCCTGGGATACGTGTTGCCATCAGAAAGTGGGTGGAAGCTATCACCTATTACCAAACTTTCATGGCCTCTCAACATAGGGGGGTAGGACTTGGTTCTTCCTTCTTTGTTCATATACCAAACTACTGACATGTTGTCCAACTGGATAGCAACTGTTCCTGAAGGAAGGGCAGACTGGAATGCTTGTAATGCCAAAAGCACTGCCCTCAGTTCTAGAATGTTTATATGCAGATTGGCCTTTAAATCGGACCATGTGCCTTGTCTGTAATTCCATGAAAATGCCCTCCCCATCCTATCAGGGAAGCATCTGTGGTCACAATGGCGCTGGGCTGAGAGGGGTGGAAGGGTTGGCTCCAAAGCTCTGTCTCTGACTTCATCCATCAAGACAGGTCTTGCTTGCAATGATTTGTTATTCGAATCTGGAAGGACAAAGGGTGATGGTTTGGATACCATTGGGTTAACAAAAGTCATTATAGAAGTCACATGTGAAGCCTTGCAAGGGGTACTATTGATATTGATGCTGACATTGGCCCTAACAGCTGCAGTACCTCTCAAGCTGAAACATTCTTGTGGCAGAGTATCACTCAGAGCTGGATCCTTAGTCTGTGTAGCCTGTGATCTGGGAGAGAGATTAAGCAAGAAAGGGTATTGAAAATCACCAGTATAAATTCTAAAGATTGGGTTGGAGTCAGTTTGGATTTCTCCCAGTTTATAGAGATTCCTAAAAGATTTGCCAAAGAGAGGGTATAGTACAAGGCTGTTACCAGTAGGTGCATGCTGGGGGCTGTAAGGAGCCAATCATCTAAGTATAGAAATACCCGGAATCCTTGTAGTCTCAAGTGAGCTGTCACTGCTTCCATGCATTTGATGAACACTCTAGGGGCTGTTGAGAGTCCAAAGGGCAAAGCACAGAATTGGTAGATTGGCTCCCAGCTGGAAACAAAGGAACCTTCTGGAGCATTTGTCCATTTTGATATGGTAATACACATCCTAAAGGTCTACTGAGCACATCCAATCGCCTTCCTCTAGAAAAGGGAGGATGGACTGAACCGTGACCATCCGGAATTTCGTCTGGGTGATGAACTTGTTTAAACTGCTCAGGTCCAAAATTGGTCTCCAGTCCCCTGTCTTTTTCAAAAAATAATTTGAATAGAATTTGGATCTAATCTGGTCTGGTGGGACTTTTGACTCTTTTTAGATGCAGCTTTTCTATCTGTAGAGCTGCTTCTTCCCTTAGACTAGATGGAACGTCGGGAATTCATTTTGGTGGCTTTGGGTAGGAATCGATTGGAATTTGGTAACCTCTGGTTATCTTCTGCACCCAAGAATTGGTGGTACTTAATAGCCAGGCAATGGGGTGCAGAGAAATACATTCCTAACTGCTTCCAGAGGAAAGCAATCAGGCCGCTCTTCAGGCGCGCTGATAGGGTTGTCCAGAGAACGAATCTCTGGAACCCTGATTACGTGGACCCCCTCTGCCTCTGTAGGGGCATCTTCCAGAAGAGTTGCCCCCTCTGCCTCTGGGGTGAACTCACCACGTGTGTCATGAAAAGGACCCAGAGACTTTTTGTGCCACAATTTCCCACTTCTTTGGTTCCTGGAAAAGGAGGGCTGAGGAGTGGAGAAATGTACACCAAAAGCAGACAGGGTCTTGCCGTCCTGCTCTCACCTGACTGACATGTCCTTCACTTTAGGGCCAAACAGGGAAGATGCATCCACTGGAGCGTTAAGGAAGTAAGACTTAAAAGGATCCGTGAAGTCACATAGGCGAATCCAGGTGTGACATCTCATAGCTACACCTGAACCTGCCCCTTCGGCTGCATGTGAAGTTAACCTCATGGACGAATTTGATATTGATTCCAGGATTGTTAGCTGAAATGCTACCTTGTCAGTTACTTCGTTAGACACCTGTCCTGATACAGTACCAGAGAGTTCAGAGATTAGGCCTCTCTGGAGTTTGGTGAAATGTGTCAGGTAGTTCAAGGACTGAATTGCAAAGGTCGATGAGGCAAACACTCGTTTCCCCAATTTGTCCACTGCTTGGGACTCTCTGTTAGGCAGGTGAACAGTGTGGCTCTCCTCAGCAAGCTCTTTCTTTGTGGCCACCGCCACCACCATCGCATCTACTGGTAAACCTTTCGACCACTGTGGATTTTCTTCGTGGGGAGAGACAGTCTTGTCTGGTCTCCATGGGACTGCCTCAACAGAGTCAGGGTTCCTCCAAGCGCACAGCACCACAAGCTGAACAAGCTCGTCTGCTGGTGGGGTCACCCAAGAGGTAGATGGTCGAGCACGAAAAGCCTGCAGGAAAACATATTCCTCGGTAGGATTTTAGGGCTTCCAATCACCCCTCTGTTTCAAAATCTCAAGGATGTCTTCGAAGGAGACATCTTGAGGGTGATCGTGGGGACCCTTCCCCTTCATCGTAATCCACATCATCTGTAAGGGATTTCTCAGGGAAGTCCACATGCTTCCTCTTGCACAATTTCTTCCTTGGAACTTCCTCAGTGGGAGTTTCTGAGGAGGACCCAGAGGAAAGGGCACACTGCAATAGGGTCTCCTGGGGCTCCCGTGCTCGATGTCTCGAGACGGTGGCCTGTGACAGCTGCAGCTCAGGGAGATGGCATGGTTCAGGTTCCAACGCCTTAGGCTTGTCTACAGAGGCAAGGACCTTTTCCTTTGCTTGGAACGCAGGGCCGACTGAAGAGGGGAGGGAGCCCGGAACCGAGAAGGACAACCTAGGAACTGGGGTCACACCCCACTCCAATGAGCCCACTCCCAGGAATGGACCTTCAAGTTGGATCAGTACCAACATGGCTCCTGGCACCATGGCCGGTGCTGTAGACAGGGTCAGCACCGTACTCGGTACCGAGGAGTCTGTAGTCCAATCTTGGGTCTGAGGAAGACCTGGTTCCAAAGGAACTGAAGGCCAAAGGGTTGGCTCCGGGGCCAAAGCGAGATCCATTGTTGGCACCGAAGTTGTGGGTGCTGAGAGGCGTCAGTGTCGTGGGCTTCAAAACCTGCAAGGAGGTCGAAGGAGGACAGTAAGATGGAGTCCATAAAGTAATATTTCCAAGTCCAAGAAGGGATTGGGTTTTTGAATCTGAAGGAATCCCCCTGGCTGTCAGCAGATGGTCCCACAAGGCGTACCACGTCTAGTTCGGACAGGCTCCTGGTGGATCTCGTGGCTATTCCTGATGGGGACTCTGGATGTTCTAGAAAGGGGCTATATACCTGCCCCAAGAAAGGGTGTACAGATGGGGAATATCGGGTCCATGCTTGAGAGTCTAATGGCACCACAGTCTCCAATTTTGAGACGATTGAGGGAGGAATGTCCACCTGAGTGAGTGGAACTGTAGGAAGGCTCAGTGCAGGGATAGGAGTAGAGGTCAAAATCTGAGTTTTAGTCATAGTCGGTGCCACAGATGCTGTCGGTGCCGAAGGAGGCACAGACGAAATTGTCATAGATGGTACCAAAATCGGTGCCATAGAAGCTGACTTCTGGTCTAGTACAGAAAGTTTCGCTAGTATGGATTTAGATTGTCTCTCTTTCTCACCAGAGGGTGAGGAGGGAATTAAATGTGGACTCTTTTTCTCTTTCCTAGGAGGGGTGAACCCTCTGACACAGAGAGAGTCTCTGAAAAAGGTGATTTAAGAAGGCCCTTTAGAATCAATTTACTCTTTCATTCAAAGTATGGGAACTAAATCCCTGACAAATAGAGCAAGGCGGATGGACAAAGATGAGACACTCCCAAACAATACACAGAGTTATCATGAGTGTCACTATTCGGCATTTTTCTCCCACACTTCAGGCATTGTTTGAAGCCTGAAGTGCCTTTTTTTTCAGACATGTTAAATCCAATACTATCAAAGGGAGTACAAAGAAAAAAAGCTAACAAAAAAAAAAACAATACTAATATTATACACACAAGCAGAAAAACCAGAAGGAAAATACCAACAATATAGGGAGTGTATCAGCGATGGCACAAAGATTACCAACAGGTAGTTTGACAGGAAAAAATCTGGAAGAGAGGGTAGAATCTCAGCGATAGCTAGAAACGAGTAAAATAAAGAAGGATAAACTCTCAAGACTTTTCAATAAGCACTATATATCAAAAATATACAGACTTAGCTGAGAGCTGGCTTGAACGCGGCTTTACAGCTACGCAGCAAACGAGATCTGGGATAACAGGAAGAAGGGTATTATGAGTAAAATCTCAGCTCGAGAGTTTTTGGCTGGTGTGAGCTTGGTGTAAGGCCGAATCGGTTCCGGGGACAGAACCAATAACCCATCAGTGATGAACATATCTCCCAACTGTACCAAATTACTCATTTTTTACCGAATTTTGCGGTCCAAATAATGGGGTGCCACAATTCCCAACTGGCACCCCTTCCTTTCCAATTTTTTTTCAGCTGTTTTAAAATTATTTTTATTTCGTGCCTTTTTGAGCTGACATCATCACGTGCATGATGATGTCAGCCTGTCGGAATTGAGCTCAAGGGCTGACATGCTTTCCGGCTGGCTGTTTGAATGGATCTAGCCTTCTAGGGTGAAAATAAAATGAATGACTGCTGTAGAGCTTTGCCTGTGTGTTGCACAGAAACAAAACAAATGACTACATATCCAGAGCATTGCTTCTTGTGGAGTTATCTGTACAATGAGGAAACAAAGCTCTGCGACTGCTTATCCGGAGTCATCACTGGTGGATTAATGCTTTGGCTGACTGTTTCATTAGGTGAGCCGCTGGTGGAGTTATTAGGTGAAACGGAAATACTGCTGCTTGAGTTATTAGGTGCAATTGTTTGCTTTCAGAGGTGTGTGTGTGTGTGTTTGTGTGTGTAAATGCCCCCCCCATGAATACACCTGGTGGCTAGAGGTACTCAGGCTCAAACCCTGTACCTTGGATATAGGTAAAAAGAGCCTAAAGTCCCCTAACCACCACCACATGTGAATTTATGCCAAATATTTTTGTTCTACTCCTCATTAAATCTGTGGTTTTCAAGATTTTTCTGGCAAATCACTGAAGGACTGAATGCAGTAAACAATGACAGGCATTTGAATTTCAGACTTCATATTCCTCAGAAAATAAATGGTAATACAAAACCTTTTATTCTAGCAATTTTCTAAGTTTATAAGATCAGTATTTGAAATTTGTCCTATTTTGGGGCTATATTCCCCCATTATTGGCTTTGTCCAGGTTTATTGTGCTAAGACATTGAGAGATATGGTGAGAAGTGAATTCAGTAAATGATACCATTTATGCTTCAGTCTTCCTGCCTTTCAGGAAATTGCTGACTTGGCATAGTGGTATGTTACTCTGACTGTACAGGGTCCTGGCAGTGAAATGTATGGTGGCAACACAACATTTTACTCTAGCAACTTCCCAAAATTATACAAGCAATATTTAAAGTGTGTCCCTGATTTCTGGCCTTTTGTCAGCCCCCCCCCCCCCCAAAAAAAAACATGAAATGGAAAATAAGTGCGAGAACTGGAAGCTGTGCAAGATGCCTATGGCTTACACTACTGTCGTTTCATAGATATATATATATATTTGTGTGTGCATGTATATATATATATATTTTTTTTTTTTTTTTTTTTTATTTATTGTGTGTGCGGAAGTAAACTTTTATGACGGAAATGTTCTGAATTGGACAGTTTTGTCATTATTGGTTCATGCATTTTGTTTCATTGCCTACTGGAAAAATGTTCAAACAATAAACGTAAAATGCACCCTAACTTAAATCTAGCAAGTGTGCTGTATTATACAAGGAATATAATTTAATAACGTCAGGAAGGTGTATCAAAGAATGCATGTATATTTCTTGTTTTGTGTGCAAGTGGCCTATGATTTGAAAACAGACCAAAGGTAATCTTTATCCACCACTGGCCAGATGCATTTTCTTTGGATGTGGTGTGGGTTTCAATGCTGTTTCAATGAATGTGAGTTTCAAGGGCAGAGAAGTTTTAATGCCAAGTCTATTTTCATTATGAGACAGTATTGCTTTGTTTAGCAGATATCTATTAGTGTTTGTACATTGTGCTATAAAATGTAAAAAATAAAATCCAAATAACCATTGCAGAAGTAAAGCAGTATGCACATATTACTGTTTATGGTAAATGCGGCGAAACAGCTAGGTAATGGGGCATTACAATGGTTGCAGGGGGACTCTGGTGCTATATTTTTGGTTGTCTGTTCTTCAGTTTGCATTTGAAAGTAGGCATCCCACAGTTCCATTGGAGTGGGTGGGATTATGTAATTATGGGCCTTGTTCAGATTTTTGATGTTTCCAGGTTGAGAGGTATGGCGATGAATGGAATGAACATTAACAACATCAGATAAATTAATTTATAGAAGTCTGGGGTCATCATTAATGTAAAACATTTCCAAAAGTGCAATGAAGATAAGAAAAAATAATTACAAGTTACAAAAAAGGTGTGGTTGCAATTATTATCAGTGTCACGGACAATCTTAATCATACTGGAGAATGTTTTGAGTTCATGTAGAGACATTCAGCTGTGGTTATAGATGAGTGGCTAGTAACAGAAAAAGACAAAGAGTAAGAAAAGATGAGTGAATAGGAAACTTGTGAAACATAGCTAGGGATGGAGTATGGAGATGATTATAAGGGGTCCAGGGGCTCATCTGGGAAAATGGGAAAGTGGATGTAAATAATGAACAGTGAGTGGAGGGAATGGAGCTAGAGAAAAATAAATGTGTTCAGCCTGGGGATGAGCAAGAACATAACCAGCTGTCATTTAGATGAGACTTAAGCATATTTTTTAAAATGAGTGGGGTTACTGGTGTTAGGAATATTCTTTGGGATGGAGGTCCATATTTTAGAGATATGATTTAAATAAACACAGTCCCCAAAGCTGCTGTTGAAACTTTTAGCAGTAATTTGTTAGATGATCTCAGGGGTCTGTTATTGGTGTGGGCTTGTACTAGGGTTTGGAGAGCTGGATATTTGCCAGCTTTATATATGACAGAGTGTGTTAATACTAGTTGTTTTAAGGACAGGATATTGGATAGCTCAAGCCATTTTAGTTGTTGGAGAGCAATACAGTGATGGGTTCTGCGAGGTAGATTTGCAGCAAATTTGGCAATCTTATGGTAGTATTTTTCTAGCATGTTCAAGTCTGTTTTTTGAGGTTTGTGAACACAGGGGAGGAGAACATGAGTGCAGATAAGTGGGTCCTGGCGACGGCTTGTCTAGATGAGTCGGTGAGTTACATACATATATATACATATATATATATATATATATATATATATATATATATATATATATATACATATATATCACATGTAAAAATATAAGATATCTGATGGTTATCGCTCCAATAAGCTGACCACCATCCAACAAAACAATGCAGTACATTTCAATGAAATTCAAAAGATATAAATATTGACTATTCAGTCTCAGGAACACAGCTTCATATAATCCAGTGTGTTTAACACACAATCAGACTGTTCAGTCCCAAGAAAAAAACGATACAGTAATGAGAAAATTAATTTAATATGGTGACAGCTTTGTCAAACCTCCAAACAGTAAATGAAACAAATTAATATATATACACACATTAATAGAATAATTAAACCAATTAAACAATTAATTCTAAAAGGTATAGGCACATTTACTTAATTCTTAAACGTGCTATTACCATACTTAAAACACAATACTTCTACTTTAAAATCAAAATAAAAACAATGACAATAACATGTATTAGATAACTAACTACTCATTCATGTTATTTAAATACATTTTATCTAAGCCTATGTCCTATGAATGTATGTGAATATAAATGTAATATAACAATACATTTGAGATATAAAAATTATAGTAATGCTAAATAAACATGTGAAAATCTAGCATTATAAGCAAAAAAAATGAATTGAATTTATATCCTATGTCTTCTTTTTTTCAAGGCAGGCTTTAGGGGTACCCTATCATTAATACCAGGGGGGATATGTGCTCTGGTCTTTATAATCCATTCAGCTTCTATGCATTCTGTGAAATTCTTAATATCACCCCCTCTACTACTAACATCAATAACCTGTAAGGCTGAGAAGACAAATTGATGGCCAATATCTGTACTCATAATATGTTTAGACAAGGCATTTGTCTCAGATTTTATACAAATTTGATACAGGTGTTCCCTAATCCTCTCTTTGAACATTCTGTTCGTCTTACCTATATAAAAACTTGGACATACCAAACATCTAGCTAGATATATCACATGTTTAGTATCACAACGTGCATTCACCTTTATATTAAATAGTTCACCTGTAGTCGGATGTATAAAAATATTAATATCAGAAATATTACAGCAATAATTACATTTATTACATGGTTTCGAGCCTTCAAAGATCTTAGGAACACTGTTTGATCCAAGATCAGAACAACATAATAATTTATATAAATTATTCTTGTTCTTATAGGCAAATCTAGGTTCTTGATCAACATGTTTAGAGACTTCAGGGTCTATTTTAAGTATATCCCAATATTTAAAGATAGATTCCTTTATATATTTTATATCTCTTGTATAATGAAGAGTATACCTAATGGGCTCGACATTATTAGCTGTGATATTTTCCACTTCTGAGATATGTACATCCCTACCATGTTCAGAAAATATTGGACAAGCACGTCCATCACGTAATTCATTTACCTGAATAATAGCCTTATTAATCTCAACATTACTGTATTTCCTTTGTAGAAATCTAGTTCTTAAATCCTGCAATTCCTCCTGAAAGGTTGTATGGTTTGAGTTCAACCTCGACACCCTCATGCATTGACCCTTCAAAATATTCCTAAAGACGTGGTGGGTGCATGCTGTCTCTATTCAATAGTGTATTTTTGTAACAATGCTTGTGGTGAACTGCTGTATTAAAATGTCCACTAGATAAGCGTAATATGTGAATATCTAGAAAGGATATGTCATGTGCAGAATAATTCAAGGTAAACTTTAAAAATGAAGTTAATCCATCAACCTCTTCACGAAAAGCAACCAAATCGCTGGCATTACCACGCCATAAAAAGAAGAGATCATCTACAAAACGTTTATAAAAACTACATGTCTCTAATTTAAACATTCTCTCTTCTTCCCAAAATGCCATTACTAGGTTGGCGTAGCTATTGGCACATGAAGTGCCCATAGCTACGCCTTTGCAGATAGAACCTTTCATCAAACATGAAAACATTACTTTCAAGAACTAGTTCTAATAAGTTACACATTAACTCAATATTGGTGATAGATAAATCTGAATGTCTACTTAGATAGAGATGTACATATTCCAAGCCACTGTCATTAGGAATATTGGTGAATAAAGATTTGCGTCCATAGTAGCTAATATTATATCAGGGTAAGTACAACAAGGTGTGCAAGCATCATAAAAATCTAGTAAAAACTCTTTAGAATCCTTCAAAATAGTAGTATTGTTAAGAATATATGGTTTCAACATTTTTCTAAGTAAAGAAATATTCTCAGTAACCCACCTCTCCCAGAGACAATAGGTCTCATAGGGGGATTACTCAGATGTTTGTGGATTTTAGGGAGACCCCTAATAATGGGGGTGGTGGGTTCATCTAAAATAAAGTAGTCATACAACTGGTAGTTTATCAGTCCCATCTTATACATCTCTTCTAAGTTACTATAGACATTGTTGATAATGTGTATTACATTTTCCCGTTCTAAAGCCATGTAATAATGGGGGTCATCCAACATTTCTAACATCCTAGTTCTATAATCCGATCTATCAAACATTACGATCGGGCCACCCTTATCAGCTGGTCTGATAATGATGTTGCTATCATGCATTAATCCATGAAGTGCTTTAGACTGTTTCATAGTTAGATTATTATTCAATAACACATGTTGTCTATTTTGTAAAGAATACAATTCTTTTCTGAGCTGATTTACAGGGTTGGTGAAACTTAGCAGGACAGTTGTGGTGCTGTGGCTGGGTCGAAATCCATGTTGTGAACTGGTTAGGAGATTTTTGGTTAACAGATGGTCCAGTAATTGCGAGTGGATACATTTTTCCACAATTTTTGAGAGGGGTGATAGTATAGATATTGGTCTGTAGTTGTAAAGGTCTATAGAGAAGCCACCTTTGGGGTGAGGTATTACGTAGGAAATTTTTCAAATCTTAGGGATGTACTGCTCAGAGATGGATCTATTTATCAGGATAAAGGGTAAGAAATTACATCAGCTGCTAATCTGAAGTATTCATTTGGTAGCTTGTCAGCAGCATGTGATGTGGGTTTTAGTTTGGTTAGCATTTTTTTATTTTTGCCTATTTGGATGGATTGAAGTGTGAGTGTTGTTGGAGAAACTGGTTCCTGGTTTGGTGACTGGTGGAGCATCCCTTTCATGCTCTAAAAGTGAAAGAATAGAGTTTGTACAGAAAGAGTTGAACTGGTTTGTTATACTTTCTGTAGAGTTAGGGGTATTGGGAGCTGGGGTTGAGAATTGGCCTGGATGTAGAAGTTCTTTAATGGTACCACAGAATTTTTGTGAATCATTTTGGTGTTTATGTTGTATTGTGGTATAGAAAAGTTTTTATCATTCTTGATTTGTTTCTTGGTTAAATTTCTTAAGTAATTAGAAGTTATGTACTCACCATAACGTTCCATCTGAGTAGGTAGTTCATTTGTCTGCAACCTGTGGGTTACGGATCCGATATCGGATCCGAGCCGGCAACTTGTTTCAAGCTAATGGATCCGAGCTCCTAGCTCCTCCCTTCACCCATAATCCCCTGCTAACCCTCCATGACCTCAGATCGAGTTTGCCTCTCAATATATATCTAACAAAGGATATCTAACAACTAATAGATCCGAAGAAGGTCAGGGGGAAGGGGGGGGGATGGTTGCAGACAAATGAACTACCTACTCAAATGGAATGTTATGGTGAGTACATAACTTCTAAATCTGAAGTAGGATGTTCATTTGTCAGCAACCTGTGGGACAGAGTCCCCAGCTACCTGCACCCTGGGTGGCCACCATGGAAGGATATTACGAAGCACCGCAGAGCCAAAGGATGCTCTCCCTCTAGAAAGCAGGTCTAGCTTGTAGTGGTTGATAAAGGTATGAGATGAAGCCCAAGTGGCTGCTGAACAAATATCATCCAAAGGAACTCTAGACTTGAAAGCCGCAGAAGTAGAAATGGAGCGGGTGGAATGAGCACGAACTCCTTCTGGTGCGGGTCTACCCAAGGCTTGATAAGCCAGTAGGATACATTGGGAAATCCAGCGAGATAAAGATACTTTAGAGATAGCTTTCCCTAAGTTAAATTTGGCAAAAGAAATGAACAGCTGGTCAGATTATCTATGGCCAGCTGTCCTATGAGTATAAAAACAAAGCTGCCTATGAACATCCAATGAGTGCAGCTTGTATTCACCCTTATTTTGATATTTAGGGAAGAAAACCGGTAAATTTATGGATTGGTTTATGTTGGTTTCTGATGCTATCTTGGGAAGAAAGGAGGGATTGATCCTGAGGTACACTCTATCAGGGTGAAAAATCAGGTATGGAGGCTTCACAGAGAGAGCCTGAAGTTCCGACACTCTTTTCGCTGAAGTAATGGCTACAATGCTGTTTTCCATGACAAGAATTTGAGATCCACTGAAGCAGCGGGTTCAAAGGGTGGAGCAGTCAAGGCTTGAAGAACTAAAGTAAGATCCCATGGTGGCTTCTTTTACAGGGGGTCTAAGTAAAAAGGTACCCTTGAGAAAGGTTTTACACAATTTGGCTGACATCAAGGGCCCTGTATCATGTCCCACATGATAATGAGAAATGGCTGCCAATTGCACTTTGACAGTTGAACAACTAGCCTTCCCTGAAAAGAGTTCAGTTAGGAAGTCTAAAATGGATGGAAGAGGAGCCGTAAAGGGATCTAGATCATGGCGCTCCGCCCAGATGGAAAAACGTTTCCATTTACTGTGATACACTTTCCTGGTGGAGGGCTTATGTGCTGCCGAGGATGGCTTTGACTGGTGAAGAGATACCGAGTCCTAACTAGGAGTGGAACTGGAGCAACCAAGCTGTCAGTTTCAGATTGTCCAGGTTTGGGTTAGCAAGTCCAATGGATGGGAGAGGGTTGGTAAGTCCAATGGGAAATCGAGGTAAACTTTAAAAATGAAGTTAATCCATCAACCTCTTCACGAAAAGCAACCAAATCGCTGGCATTACCACGCCATAAAAAGAAGAGATCATCTACAAAACGTTTATAAAAAACTACATGTTTTTTGTAGCTCTCTAATTTAAACATTCTCTCTTCTTCCCAAAATGCCATTACTAGGTTGGCGTAGCTATTGGCACATGAAGTGCCCATAGCTACGCCTTCCTTTTGCAGATAGAACCTTTCATCAAACATGAAAACATTACTTTCAAGAACTAGTTCTAATAAGTTACACATTAACTCAATATTGGTGATAGATAAATCTGAATGTCTACTTAGATAGAGATGTACATATTCCAAGCCACTGTCATTAGGAATATTGGTGAATAAAGATTTCACGTCCATAGTAGCTAATATTATATCAGGGTAAGTACAACAAGGTGTGCAAGCATCATAAAAATCTAGTAAAAACTCTTTAGAATCCTTCAAAATAGTAGTATTGTTAAGAATATATGGTTTCAACATTTTTTCTAAGTAAAAAGAAATATTCTCAGTAACCCACCCTCTCCCAGAGACAATAGGTCTCATAGGGGGATTACTCAGATGTTTGTGGATTTTAGGGAGACCCCTAATAATGGGGGTGGTGGGTTCATCTAAAATAAAGTAGTCATACAACTGGTAGTTTATCAGTCCCATCTTATACATCTCTTCTAAGTTACTATAGACATTGTTGATAATGTGTATTACATTTTCCCGTTCTAAAGCCATGTAATAATGGGGGTCATCCAACATTTCTAACATCCTAGTTCTATAATCCGATCTATCAAACATTACGATCGGGCCACCCTTATCAGCTGGTCTGATAATGATGTTGCTATCATGCATTAATCCATGAAGTGCTTTAGACTGTTTCATAGTTAGATTATTATTCAATAACACATGTTGTCTATTTTGTAAAGAATACAATTCTTTTTCTACAGCTTTATAAAAGACTTCAATAGATGGATGTAAGTTAGGTACCATCAAACTAGGTTTCTTGACATTAGGTATACCTACACCAACACATTGGTTAGAAAACATAACTTTTAACTGTAAGTTCCTAGTAAACATTTTCAGATCCAAAATGGACTCACTGATGTTACTGGTTTTTGTGGGTACAAACGACAAATCTTTGTTCAGAACCTCTGTTTCATATGCATCTATGGGTCTGTGGGATAAGTTATGTATTAAGTTAGCTTCTCCCACATTTTCTTTATAGTAGGTTCTCGTAGCTCGCTTGTAGGAGCTTTTCTCTTTTGTCTGCCCCTGCTCATGGACCGATCCCTCCCTCTCATGCGATTGTCTGCTATGGGGAAAGGGCGGGGTAGCTCCGTAGCTACATAATTCACTTTTGGATCTCGTATCTTACTGCGAACTACCTGAGTAGTATGTATGACATCAGAACCACCAGGGGGTACATTTGATGTAACATCCAAAGTACTAGGATGTACACTGTGTATGATTCCCATCAGTATTTACATCAGGAATGGTGTCACTACTTTGTAAACGACCACCATCTAAGCCCAGTTCAATACATGAATTATTGTCATTATTAAGTAAAAAATCATTGGTAGAAGAAGGATTGACCATATTATCAATACCTGAAGAAGCAGCAGGTGGTGGCTGCCTTTGGACTTGTGCAGTGTTATTACGATTATTAGTATTAGTCTGACCATTGGGATTAAATCTAGGCCAAGTGAAGACTTGGCCGTTAGAAAAATCATAATTGTCTCTAAGTAGTTTGTGCTTATTCTGTTCTAACAGTCTTTTTTCGAACAACATAATATTGTCCATAACCTTCTCCAACCTACAATCAACTACATTTTCATTAAAACATTTATACAGTTCAGTTTGACTCCGTTTAATGGAGTTGCATAAAGTCTGTTCTTCAGGCAAGAAAAAGTCATTGAGGAGCTTCATGTAATCTAAGCTCACCTCTATATTTAACAGCTGCCATCGTCGAAGCAGCTCAGGATACGTGTTCCCTGTAGTGGGCATTTTTAGAACCCGTAAGCCCCTGGGTATAATCCGTTTTTCAATACAAACATCAAAGTGGAAACGTTGAAGTTGTAACCGCTTTAATTTAAGTAGATCTAATTCCATTTTATTCAATACCGAGTTCAGTTTTTCAGTCTCAGTGGTGTTCAACGTATTCTCCGTGTCCGGAGAAGAAGATAGATCATAGTCGACTAAAGGGTTGACGCTGTTATCCAAACAGCGTTGCAGTCTCTCCGTAGATGTCCGTTTGCGTATGCATCCGTTAGGATTGTATGGAAGTTCTACAATTTCATCACTTCCATTATTAAGAACGTCAGCCATGTGTTCGCTAAAACGGGCACAAAAGTAAAAATAAGATATTATAAAAAATATAACTGCCCTTAGCAAACACCGGAGTACCAGCAGAAAGAAAGCCAGTGTATATCACATGTAAAAATATAAGATATCTGCTGGTTATCGCTCCAAGAAGCTGACCACCATCCAACGAAACAATGCAGTACTGTTCAATGAAATTCAAAAGATATAAATATTGACTATTCAGTCTCAGGAACACAGCTCCATATAATCCAGTGTGTTTAACACACAATCAGACTGTTCAGTCCCAAGAAAAAAACGATACAGTAATGAGAAAATTAATTTAATACGGTGAGCGCTTTCGCTTACAGCTTTGTCAAACCTCCAAACAGTAAATGAAACAAACTAGTATATATACACACATTAATAGAATAATTAAACCAATTAATTCTAAAAGGTATAGGCACATTTACTTAATTCTTAAACGTGCTATTACCATACTTAAAACACAATACTTCTACTTTAAAATCAAAATAAAAACAATGACAATAACATGTATTAGATAACTAACTACTCATTCATGTTATTTAAATACATTTTATCTAAACCTATGTCCTATGAATATATGTGAATATAAATGTAATATAATATACATTTGAGATATAAAAATTATAGTAATGCTAAATAAACATGTGAAAATCTAGCATTATAAGCAAAAAAGATGAACTGAATTTATATCCTAAGTCTTCTTTTTTTCAAAGCAGGCTTTAGGGGTACCCTATCATTAATACCAGGGGGGATATGTGCTCTGGTCTTTATAATCCATTCAGCTTCTATACATTCTGTTAAATTCTTAATATCACCCCCTCTACTACTAACATCAATAACCTGTAAGGCTGAGAAGACAAATTGATGGCCAATATCTGTACTTATAATATGTTTAGACAAGGCATTTGTCTCAGATTTTATACAAATTTGATACAGGTGTTCCCTAATCCTCTCTTTGAACATTCTGTTCATCTTACCTATATAAAAACTTGGACATACCAAACATCTAGCTAGATATATCACATGTTTAGTATCACAACGTGCATTCACCTTTATATTAAATAGTTCACCTGTAGTCGGATGTATAAAAATATTAATATCAGAAATATTACAGCAATAATTACATTTATTACATGGTTTCGAGCCTTCAAAGATCTTAGGAACACTGTTTGATCCAAGATCAGAACAACATAATAATTTATATAAATTATTCTTGTTCTTATAGGCAAATCTAGGTTCTTGATCAACATGTTTAGAGACTTCAGGGTCTATTTTAAGTATATCCCAATATTAAGATTCCTTTATATATTTTATATCTCTTGTATAATGAAGAGTATACCTAATGGGCTCGACATTATTAGCTGTGATATTTTCCACTTCTGAGATATGTACATCCCTACCATGTTCAGAAAATATTGGACAAGCACGTCCATCACGTAATTCATTTACTTGAATAATAGCCTTATTAATCTCAACATTACTGTATTTCCTTTGTAGAAATCTAGTTCTTAAATCCTGCAATTCCTCCTGAAAGGTTGTATGGTTTGAGTTCAACCTCGACACCCTCATGCATTGACCCTTCAAAATATTCCTAAAGACATGTGGTGGGTGCATGCTGTCTCTATTCAATAGTGGATTTTTGGAGTGTATTAGTGGATATTTGCCAGCTTTATATATGACAGAGTGTGTTAATACTAGTTGTTTTAAGGAGAGGATATTGGATAGCTCAAGCCATTTTAGTTGTTGGAGAGCAATACAGTGATGGGTTCTGCGAGGTAGATTTGCAGCAAATTTGGCAATCTTATGGTAGCATTTTTCTAGCATGTTCAAGTCTGTTTTTTGAGGTTTGTGAACACAGGGGAGGAGAACATGAGTGCAGATAAGTGGGTCCTGGCGACGGCTTGTCTAGATGAGTCGGTGAGTTACATACATATATATACATATATATATATATATATATATATATATATATATATATATATATATACACACACAGAGAGAGAGAGACAGAAACTAATTTTATGTGGGTATTTTTAATAACTAGTGATATATGTTTGTCAAATTTCAAATTGTTATCAATGATGACACCTAGGAGCTTGGTTTCAGAGACTGGCTTGATGATAGTCTTGTTAGATGAGTGATTTTAAAGTGCTGACTAAGGTTGTAAGATTTATGATGATTGTTAAGAAAAAGCATCAATTTGGTTTTGTAAAGGTTTAGAATGAGCTGATAGTTGTACAGGAAGTTTCTATGGCAAAAAAAGAATTTTTGAGTGATTTCAAGTTGTGGCACAGAGGGTGCAGCGCAGATGACAGTGGAGTCATCTGCGTATTATACAATAGTGGCAAGGCTGGTTGCGGTTGTTAGTGAAGATACAGAAATGAAGTGGGCCAAGTATTGATCCTTGTGGGACTCTTACAGTTACGGGTAGTAGGGTAGAAAGGTTGTTTTGCCACTTGACAGCTTACTGGTGATCGGAAATATAGCTGTGGAACCAGGAGAGGCTTTCTTTACATATGTCTAGGGATGTGAGTGAGCTTTTGGTGCAATACTATATTAAATGCTTTGGACATATTTAAAAAAATAGAGAAGACAAGTTGTCCGTCATTTCTGAGCTGATTTACAGGGTTGGTGAAACTTAACAGGACAGTTGTGGTGCTGTGGCTGGGTCGAAATCCATGTTGTGAACTGGTTAGGAGATTTTTGGTTAACAGATGGTCCAGTAATTGCGAGTGGATACACTTTTCCACAATTTTTGAGAGGGGTGATAGTATAGATATTGGTCTGTAGTTGTAAAGTTCTATAGAGAAGCCACCTTTGGGGTGAGGTATTACGTAGGAAATTTTTCAAATCTTAGGGATGTACTGCACAGAGATGGATCTATTTATCAGGATAAAGAGTAAGAAATTACATCAGCTGCTAATCTGAAGTATTCATTTGGTAGCTTGTCAGCGGCATGTGATGTGGGTTTTAGTTTGGTTAGCATTTTTTTTATTTTTGCCTATTTGGATGGATTGAAGTGTGAGTGTTGTTGGAGAAATTGGTTCCTGGTTTGGTGACTGGTGGAGCATCCCTTTCATGCTCTAAAAGTGAAAGAATAGAGTTTGTACAGAAAGAGTTGAACTGGTTTGTTATCCTTTCTGTAGAGTTAGGGGTATTGGGAGCTGGGGTTGAGGTTTGGCCTGGATGTAGAAGTTCTTTAATGGTACCACAGAATTTTTGTGAATCATTTCGGTGTTTATGTTGGATTGTGGTATAGAAAAGTTTTTATCATTCTTGATTTGTTTCTTGGTTAAATTTCTTAAGTAACTATAGTTATCAAAGCAGGCTTTGCTTTTGTTAGTCTGATATTGGGTCCAGAGTTTGTCCCTTTGTTGTAGTAGTTGTCTGGTTTATTTGCTGAGCCATGGACAGTAGTAAGCTTTAGTTCTAGCATTCATGACAGAAGCCAGGCTGTTTAGTATATCAAGATATGTACTGTTGAAATACTGTACCACTGAGTTTAGTGGGAGATACTGTAGTGGGGGACCATTGTAGTTTCAGGCTGTTTAGTATATCAGGAAATGTAGTATTAAAATATTGCACCACTGAGTTTAGTGGGAGATGCTTTAGTGGGGACCATTGCAGTTTTGTAGAAGTAATTTAAAAGTGTCTGTGGAGAAGTTTCTTTTATTACATACTTGTTTGTATATTACAATTTTAGTGGGACTGTTACGGTGCCTTAGGAGATTGGTTGTTAGGTGGTCGCTTAGGCCGTCTGGAAGACAACCTGAATGATGGATCAGAGAGGGTTTGTTAGTAAGGATTCTGTCAAGAATTGACTGTTTGTTGCTGTTTTTGTCTACCCTTGTTGGTGTTTGTATTATTTGGGTGAATCCATGTAAGTTTATGTAGTTGGAGGGATTGTGTGAGGAACAAGTTTGCCAGTCAGTATTGAAATCACCTGCTATCATGGTTTCTTAGCTAAATGTGATGGATGCCCATGAAAGTAGATTTTCTATAAATGGATGAGTTGTTGCTGGGAGGGATGTATATTGATATTAAGACTACATGTTTATTGTGGTTAATTGTGAGGTGGGTTGGATATTAGTTCAGTCTTATTTAGGTCTGGGGGTTTATGTTTAGCTGCTGAAGATTAAGTGCGTCTTTATATATTATAGCTACTCCTCCAACCCACTTTTTCATTCTATCTTGTCTAAGGATGTTACAGCCAGGGGCTAAAATTTCACTATTTTTATGTTGGATTTGAGACAGTTTTCTGTTAGAACTACTATGTCAGGGATGCAGAGGGAGAGGGGTGGCATGGAATGTGTGTGTTTTGTTTAATAGGCTCCTGAGATTCATGCTAATGAGAATGTCTGCACTATTTTGGGTATATTGATACAGAGTAAGCAGTTAGTTAGTTCTGATGGTTGAGCTGTTTGTTGTGTGCTGAGGAAATTTTGCTGGATATTATTAGGGCCTGGGTTAGGGAGTATGCCACCACTTAACTGTAAGTCTGATTTTTTTTTATAACCAGATGCATGATGGAGTTTATATGATGCTTGGGAGTGTTTAAGCTGTGTGTATATAAAGATGACTGTGTGTAAATATTTTTATAAGAATAATTTTATTTTAGAGGTGTTGAAGAGTTGTGGTGCTATACGGAAGTTAATGTGAGAAGTAACAGGTGATATAGGGGAACGGTAGGTTGGAGAATGTATGTTGATAACAATGTAGTTGTGACAGATGGCGAGTTTGAGGGCTATTGACAGACTGGTGAGAATAGATATGTGAACAAGATACATTATTGTGTTGTGGTGGTGGTGTGGCTGGTAATGGACGTGAGTATGAATAGTGAGAAATAATAGTAAAAGTATAACTGAGTGATGAGACTGGTTGAGTGGGAGGAGCAATGGGAGAGTTTTTTTTAAAATTGGCTCGAGGTAGTTTATGCTAATTGGGCAGGTAGTCGGGTGGGTGTGGTTTGGTTAGAATAAATGTATTTGTAGTGGGAGGTGGGAATTAGAGGTAGGGTAGGGGCTGGACCGTGGGCGAATGGAACAGGATGAACCACAATCAGTCCCAGTGCGAGCCACAGATCAGTGACAAATATTTAGTAAAAACAGTTCATTCCCTGTTAAAGAAGACAAAATAGAAAAAGGGGTGGAACAGAAGTTTCCTGTTAAGACTTTAAGAGAAAGGGAACCTGGACTATAGAGTCTAACAAGTGTGCATGTCACTACTTGCAAACAAATTAAGGTTACAAAATAAGCAGAAGCTTGGGTAGGACGTACGTTGCAGGCACTTTCCTTTAGTTGAGGTTGATGCCGCTACTGTGTAATTCATGCAAGCAGTTTTAATGTGGGTGACACATGGAGTGCAATGATAAAGGGACACTGCAAAGACTTTAGTTAAGGTTGGTGCTGTTATTGTGTGATTCAGGTAAGCAGTATTACTGGTGGTGACACACATGGTGCAGTGATACAGGGAAACTGCAAGCACTCTGTAAAAGCAGATTAGAAAGTAGTATGTACACTGACAGGTTTTAACAGTGTTTATGGCAAATGGGGAGAGAGCACCAAGTTATGGGATATTGGTATGGCTGAAGAAGGTCTGACTCATTACTCTGTGTAAGGCCCCATTTTCCCCACAATCCAGTCTTCTTTACACGATCGGATTGTAAAGGATTTCTGCATTTACTTAAAAGATGTTACTCTGGTGGTTAAAACACAGGAATAAAGCTCTGACTTTTTACCAATGAGCTTTTTCCTGTACCAAAGGTTTTTAATCTTTCCACTGTTGTTTACCTAATGTGTGACATTGTTTGGTAAACGGATTTGCTCAGTGCTTTGGAGCAACTGAGAATTTGGGATAGGTTTAACAGTCTCCAGAAAGTACAGTTGTGTACCTACCATAAATGTAGATGTTCAAGTGTATTCACTGTTGCAGTCATTACTCTTGGGTTATCCTGCTGGCAGGCTACCCTCAGTCGGCCAGAATTCCAAAGTCTAGGCCCGGTGTCGGTTGCTGTCGCCTCTTCCCTGATGTCAGTGCACCAGTTTTTCTTGCCCCAGATGTCAGGTGCCCCCAAATTGGTAGGCTGAAAAATATGCCAATAAAATTCATGCACCAAAATAACATTTCCTTCATCTACAAGCAAATATTGCAAATAGGTTGGATAGGATAGAGAAGTGCAGATGAGTCCCAACAAAGAAAAGGGGAATGGTGGGTGGGTAACCTGGACTGTAACAGTGAATACACTCGAACATCTACATTTATGGTAGTTACACAACTGTACTATGTTCATCGTGTTTCACTGTTGCAGTCATTACTCTTGGTTGAATCCCAAAGCTGAGCATGGGTGGCTGGGCTAAATAGGATTAGGAGAGGCTATGAGGCCCTGCAGAACAGCAGTGGCAAAGCCTGCTCTGGACTTAGAGTAAAGAGGTAAGTGGTAGTGCTTTGTGAAGGTGTGCACTGAACTCCAAGTTGCAGCCTCTAAGATATCTTTGGTTGGTACTCCTCTGAGGAATGCTGTTGAAGTGGCTGCTGCTCTGGTGGAATGAGGCCTAATGCCCTTAGGCACTGATTTGCCATGTTGAGAATAGCAGAAACGGATGCTATGGCTCATCCATTTAGAAATAGTCTATTTTGAGATAGCCTTTCCTTGTGATCCTGCAGCATATGACACTAAAAGTTGTTCAGTCTTTCTGAAAGCTTTAGTTCTGTCCAAGTATAAGCGTAACTGTCTGTGTATGTCCAAAGAATGCAGAATTTTCTCACCCTTGTTCTGTGGATTTGGATAAAAGGTAGGCAAGTGAATGGTTTGGTTGAGGGCCACACTGGACACCACCTTAGGCATAAATGTAGGGTTTGTCCTCAGAGAAACCCTGTCTGGATGAAAAATGATGAAAGGTTCCACAGCCATGAGTGCTTGTAACTCTGAGACTCGCCTTGCAGAGGTTATTGCTAGGAGCAGAGCTGTTTTCCAGGATAAGAATTTTATGTCTGCTGTTGATACTGGCTCAAAAGAGGCAGTGTGAGTTTTTCCAAAACATAATGGTCCCAGGCTGGAATTGGTGCTCTCCTTGGAGGGCTAATGTTTTTGGCCCCTCTGAGGTACTGCCTTATTAAAGGATGAGAAAAGATAGGTGGTTCCGTATTGTAATGGGCTGAAATGGCAGAGGCATGAATCTTAATTGATGAGAAAAAGTACAGTTTTGTACCTACCATAAATGTAGATGTCCGATAGGAATGCATCTGCAGTCCTTACAAATGGGTTGTCCTGTCGTCAGGCAGCCCTTCGGTCGGCCGGATTCCGAAGTCTGGGTCTGGCATCGGCTGGTGTCGCACTTCACCCGACGTCATAGCTGCAGTTATTCGGGTATAAAGGCATCAGCCGACACCATTTTCCTCAGTGTTTCTTGCCCCAGATGCCAGGTGCCCTCTAGTAAGGCTAAATTTGGATAAATGCCAATGATTCCAAATAGTAGAGAGCAAACACAAAAAATAAGCATGTATGTACAAATATACAAACAAATACACCATAATAGATTCCCCCAGCTAGCTATAAGATGGGCAAATACCCTAGGAGTACCACAGAGGGGAAAGGCGGGTGGGTAATCCTGACTGCAGATGCATTCCTATCGGACATCTACATTTATGGTAGGTACAAAATTGTACTATGTCCTTCAAGGATGCATCTGCAGTCCTTACAAATGGGTAAAATACCATAGCCAAACTGGGGGAGGAGGAAAAATAAAGTTATGGTGTAGTTAAGATCCCTTGCAAAACAGCAGTGGCAAAACCTGCTCGGGATCTAGAGTATAAAGGTAAATTATAATGCTTGGCAAATGTATGCACGGAGCTCCAAGTAGCAGCCTCTAAAATGTCCCTGGTAGCCACTCCTCGTAGGAAAGCTGTGGTAGTGGCTGTAGCCCTTGTAGAGTGAGTTCTGATGTTTTCTGGAGTTTTCTTTCCATGGTAGGAGTAACAAAATCTAATGCAATTTCCTATCCACTTGGAGATTGTCTGTTTTGAAATTGCTTTTCCTTCCATTCCTGTTGCATATGCTACCAGTAGCTGGTCAGTTTTTCTATTGCCCTTGGTCCTGTCCAGGTAGTAGCGTAATTGTCTATGTACATCCAAGGTATGCAACAGTCTTTCTCCCCTGTTCTGTGGGTTGGGGAAGAATGTAGGTAGGTGGATAGCCTGATTTAAAGATACTCTGGAGACCACCTTAGGCATAAAAGTAGGATTTGTTCTCATGGACACTCTATCTTGATGGAAGATCAGGAAGGGTTGTACTGCCATTAATGCCTGTAGCTCAGATACCCTTCTTGCTGAAGTGATTGCCAGCAGGAAAGCAGTTTTCCATGATAAGTATTGTAATTCTGCTGTTGCTGCTGGTTCAAAAGGAGGAAGTGTCAATTTTTCTAGCACAAAGTTCAAGTCCCATGCTGGCAATGGTGGCTTCCTAGGAGGTTTTACATTTTTAATTCCTCTCAGAAACTGCCTGAGCAGAGGATGTGAGAAGACTGGAGGATCCAAATCGTATTCTGCTGAAATAGCTGATGCATGAATCTTAATGGAAGAATAGGACAGGCCTTTGTGGAAGAGCTCTGCCAAGTATTCCAGGATGTTGGCTATGTTTACCAGTGACACATCTTCTCCTTTTGCAGTACTCCAAATGAGATATCTTTTCCATTTTGCTGAATATTTTTTCCTTGTTGAGGGTCTGCGAGCCTCCAGGATAATGTCTTTAACCCTTTGGGATAAATTTGGGTTAATTGGTCTTATGCAATGTTCCAGGCAGTCAGCTGCAGAGTTTTCAGGTTTGGATGCAGGATGTTGTAGTTGTTCTGCGTTAACAGCAAGGGAACCAGGGGTAGGGGCCATATTTGTTCCCGAGACATGCTCCTCAGTAATGGGTACCAATGTTGTCTTGGCCAGTCTGGAGCTATCAGAATGATCCTTGGACGGTCCTGTTTGATCTTCAATAGCACCTTGTGCGTCAAAGGAAGTGGTGGGAATGCATATGCTGTCAGGTTTTTCCAACTGAAAGATAGGGAGTCCACCTTCCAAGCAAGTGGGTGGTACGTCCTTGTGCAGAATTTCTTTAGCTGGTGATTGCGTGGGGATGCAAATAAGTCTATTTCTGGGAGTCCCCATTTTCTTGTAATGGTTTTGAAGATGTCCGGATGCAGCATCCATTCGTGGGCATCCGTGGTAGTCCTGCTTAATATGTCTGCTAGAATGTTTTCTTTTCCTGGTACAAAAATTGCTTGTAACTGAATGTTGTAGCTCAGGGCCACATTCCAGAGGTCCAGTGCCATCCGGCATAGAGGGTACGAATGTGTGCCTCCCTGTTTGTTGATGTACCACATAACTGTGGTGTTGTCTGTTCTTATCATCAATTGACCTTGTCGGAGAAATAGTCTGAATGTCTGAATTGCCAGTTTTACTGCCAGCATTTCCTTTAGATTTATGTGTAGGTGCAGCTGGTCTGGAGTCCATAAACCTTGTATGCACTTGTCCAGCATGTGGGCCCCCCAACCGAGGTCTGAGGTGTCCGTCGTGATGGTTTGGCTTGGTTGAGTGCTGTGGAAGGGCAATCCTGTGTTTGATTGACAGGCCTGAGCCCACCATAGGAATTCTTGCTTCAGGCATGGAATTATTGGAATTTGGGTTTCTAGGCTGTGCTTGTGTTGAGACCATAAATTCCTTAGGTACCACTGTAACTTTCTCATATGCAGTCTGGCATGTGGAACCAATATTATGCAGGATGCCATGAAGCCCAAGGCTTGCAGGACTTTTCTTGCTGTTAGATGGTTCTGCTTTGTTAATGCCAAGAAGTAGAGAGGTAGTTGCTCCTGTTTTCCTACTGTTAGGAATGCCATTTGTTTTGATGTGTCCAGCTCTGCACCCAAAAAGGTTATCCTTTGGGATGGTATCAGCCTTGACTTTTTTATATTGACTGTATATCCCAGGGCTTGTAGTAGGCAAATGACCCTTTTCAAGTCTTCTGCTAGCTTGTTTTTGTTGTCCGCTTGTATCAGGCAGTCGTCCAGGTAAGGGTAGATTTGGATTCCCTGAAGCCTGCAATGAGCAATTACTGATGCCAGGCATTTCGTGAACACTCTGGGTGCAGTAGATAAGCCAAAGGGCAATGCTGAGAATTGATAATGCTCTGATCCTGCAAGAAATCTGAGGTATCTTCTGCAATTTGGTCGTATGGGGACGTGCAGGTATGCCTCCTTGAGATCTAGAGTTACCAGCCAAGATTCCTTGCCCAGCATGGGAAGAAGCTGCTGTAGAGTCAGCATTTTGAATTTTGGAACAATGAGGAATGTGTTTAAAGCGGACAGGTCGAGAATAGGCCTCCATTTGCTTTCTTTTCTTGGTACCAGGAAGAGTCTGGAGTAAAATCCCTTTCCTTGCTCCATAGATGGTACCTTTTCCACAGCTCTCATCCTTAATAATTGAGATATTTGTTTTAGAGCTTCTGCCTTTTGATTTGGAGGTAGGTTTGGCATTCCTCTCTTCCCTGGTAGAGTATGGAAGTGAAACCTGTAACCTTGGTCTATTGTCTGCAAAATCCACTTGTCTCTTGTGATGTAATGCCAGTTTGTTGAAAATAGGGCTAGCTTCCCGCCTAAGGGTGCTTCTAGTTGTTCCCTGGTAGGCGGTGCCAGAGCCAAGTCACTGTGATTGTCCTGTAGTTGCGGTGGTGGCTGTGTCTGTGGCTGTACCTCGCTGGTTGTTACCCTGCCACTGGCGTCCCCTGTAGGCACCCCTGGATTGGCTTCTGCCTCTTGAATGCCTATTCCTGCCTCTCTGAGCTCTGGAGGAGTCTGGAAAGGACCAATTCTTGGAGGGCCAATTCCTGCTAAACCTTGGAGGTTGGACCTGTAAGAAATCTTTCACTGTTTGGACAGATTTTGCCTTCTCTTCCATCTTCTTCAGCACCTGTTGTGCAGGAGAGCCAAACAAATTGATCTTATCCATGGGAGCATCTAATAGTTTTGATTTGACATGGTCTGGTAAGGCCTGCTCTTTTAACCATGCATGCCTTCTGATAACGGTGCCAGTCATGGCTGATCTAAAGGAAGCCTCCAGTGCATCATAGCCGCATTTTAAAGAATGGTTACTGACTTGCTGAATGTTATGTACCATTTCCTGAACAGATTTTGTCTAATGGTTCATCCGAGGACAGCTTTTTGGTTAACTGGTCAAGCATAAATTCTTGATACTGGATCATGTGAAATTGACAGTTCAAGGCCCTAGCTGAAAGAGTAGCAGAAGTGTAAACTTTTTACCCCATCTCTAATGACATGGATTCCCTTTCAGAGGGAGGGTTTTGGCAGAGGTAGCTGCTACAGCCTTAGGTCCTGGGAGATAGTCTCGATCTGCAAAGGAGCCTTATACAAATGGTAATGCGTGTCCGGGACCCTGTAGTACCTATCGGGCTTAGCAGGGCCGGAGGTAGAGAATCAGGAGCAGTACAAGCATCATTAAATGCATCATCTACAACAGAAAGAACTGGAGGTATGGCTAAAGGCCTATGTTGTGGTAAATGCAGAAAGGTTCTAAGCCTTTTCTGGAGTCTGAAAAATCCTGGCCCTGCCACTGAAATTCTTCCATCATAGCATGCAAGGTTTCCCCAAAGGAAAATTCCTCAGGCGGAGAGACAGAAGGGATGGACTCTTCAGCATCAGAGTCTTCATAAGGGGAGAAAGGAGCCTCTGGAGGGTCTGTATCATTTGAATCATCAGAGGAATCATCTGTAGAAACTGGCTCAGGGGGCTCTGCTCTAGGCCTCTTCTCTGGAGGTGGTTGAGAGGCCCTGTCTGGTTGAGGTTGGGATCCCCGGATTAAAGAAATGAGATCCTCTGCTAAACTAAGCATTTGTGAACTAGAGCTAGGCCTGTGAGAGGGGGGCTTAGCAGGCACAGATTTAGTAGCTTTAGCTGCTTTAGCCCTGGCAAAGGCCTTAATGGACATGACTGCAGGTGGCCTAGCAGCTCCACGTGCAGGGGTTGAAATATCCAAGGGAAAAGTGTCAGATAATTCCTGAGAAACTGCAACAGCAGGTGGGATTTCAGAAGCCGATTCCACCAGGTTGGAAGAGGCCTCGGTAGAAGGTAAGTTTTCGGCTGAAGGAAGAACTGCTTGCTCGGTTTCAGCCGAAACCGAGACACTCGCGGTTGGCTTAACCGCGGTTTCGGCCGAAACCGTGGACCGCGAGTGTCGGTCCTTTTCCTTGCGCTTTTTAGATATTTGCGTAGTCGGAGGATCCGACGGCATAATATAAGCAAAATCGGAGCCGAAAAACTCCTCAGCAAATTCCGACCGACGTCTAAGCGTCCGCCGGTTAAAAGAAGCACAGGCTAGACAAGCTGCTACGTCGTGGTCTGGGCCTAAACAAGGTAGGCAGTAAGAGTGGAAATCTTTATGAGGTATTTGTTTCCCACAAGTTAAACAGTTATTCACTTTTCTGACATCGGCTGAGGCAAGAAAGAGTCCCCAATGGGGTACTTAGCTTTTTAGAAGTCTTCGGTAGTAGTATTCGGTAGTAGTAATCTCTGGTTCTGACCGACCGGCACTTGCGAACAGCTTCTGCTTCGGGCGCCACGCGGCAAGAAAGACTGGGGAAAATGGCGTCGGCTGATGCCTTTATACCCGAATAACTGCAGCTATGACGTCGGGTGAAGTGCGACACCAGCCGAGGCCAGACCCAGACTTTGGAATCCAGCCGACCGAAGGGCTGCCTGACGACAGGACAACCCATTTGTAAGGACTGCAGATGCATCCTTGAAGGACATCAAGGCCATTGTTCAGCAGCTTAGTTAGGTATTGTAAAATCTGAGAGATATTTGGTACACACGTGTCAATGCCTTGTTCCTGGTTCCAAGCACAGAATCTCTTCCATTTTTCTGCATAAGATTTTCTGGTACTTCTGGTACTGGGCCTCCTGGCCTCCAAGATAACACCCATAACAGCCTTTGAAAGAGGAGTGTTCTGAATGGCTACATTATCCGCCATGCTGCCAGATTTAAGGTCCTGAGTTGGCTGTGCAGGATCTGACTGTTTTGTTGGGTCAGCAAGTGAGAAGTATGAGGCAATATCCATGCTGGACCTTGAGACAAGCTCTTTAGGATTGGGTACCAGTGCTGGCGTGGCCAGTCTGGTGCAATCAGTATAATTTTTGGCTTCTCTTGTCTGACCTTTAGGAGTACCCTGGGAAGGAGAGGCAGTGGGGGGAAAGCATATACTGTTAGATTTTTCCAGCTGAAGGATAGGACATCCACTTTCCATGCTTGCTTGTGATAAATCCTTGTGCAAAATCTCTGCAATTGGCAGTTGTGAGGGGAGGCAAATAAATCGATGTCTGGGCATCCCCATTTCCTTGTTATCATGTTGAAGACTTGTGGATCCAGTTTCCATTCGTGGGGATCCATGAGGTTTCTGCTTAGTTCGTCTGCCAGAGTGTTTGTTTTTCCTGGCAGGAATTGTGCTTGCAGGTGAACTTGAAAAGCCAATGCTGTGTCCCATAAGGTCATTGTATGTCTGCAGAGTTTATGTACCATATGACCGTAGTGTTGTCTGTCTTTATCAGTAACTGTCCTGGATGAAGCAGATCCTTGAAAGCTGTCAGGGCATTTTGAACAGTGAGCATCTCTTTTTGATTAATGTGAAGCTGCATCTGGTTTGCAGGCCATGTGTCCTGAATACATTTTCCTGCCATATGGGCTCCACAGGCATAATCTGATGCATCCGTTGTCAGTGTCTGTCTGGCTGTGGGTAAACTGAATGGCAGACCCTTGTTGTGGTGACAGGCTTCTGCCCACCATCGAAACTCCTGTTGCAAGCAGGGAATGAGTGCAATTACTGTCTCCAGGCTGTGGCAATGCTGAGTCCAAACACTTTTTAGATACCATTGTAGTTTCCTCATATGCAGTCTGGCATATGGAATTAGTAGAATGCAAGATGCCATGAAACCCAAGGCCTGCAGGATTTTCCTTGCAGATAAGTGGGTTTTTGTTGCCAATTTCTTGAAATAAGTAGTCAGTTGCTTTTGTTTGTCTGGCGTGAGATAAGCCATCTGGGCAGTTGTATTTAAGTTTGTACCCAGGAATATTATCTCTTGAGAGGGCACTAGTTTTGATTTCTTTTCATTTACTGTGTACCCTAGGCCAATTAGTAATCTTTTTACAAACGCCAGATGCTTTAGAAGAATGTCTTTGTTCTCTGCTTGAATTAGGCAGTCGTCCAAGTAGGGATATATTTGAATTCCTTTTTGTCTGCAAAATGCAATTAATGGTGCCAGGCATTTTGTGAAGACCCTGGGCGCAGTAGATAAGCCAAAGGGCAGTGCAGAGAATTGGTAATGCATTGAGCCAGCTATGAATCGGTGGTATCTTCTTCAAGAATGTCTGATTGGGACATGCAGGTATGCCTCTTTTAGGTCCAAAGTTACGAGCCAAGCGTTTTTGCCCAGCATGGCAGTAGCTGCTGTAGAGTCAACATTTTGAATTTTGGAACTTCCAGAAACGTATTTACTATAGACAGGTCCAGTATTGGTCTCCAGGTTTTGTCCTTTCTGGGTACTAGGAAAAGTCTGGAGTACAATCCTTGCCCCTGGTCTTGTTGTGGTACTTGCTGAATGGCCCTCATGTCCATGAGGGCTGTAATTTGTTTTTGTGCCTCTGCCCATTGATTGTGTGGCAGGTCTGGCATACCTTTTGACCTTGGTAGAGTGTGAAAATGGAACCTGTAGCCTTGGGACACTATGTTCAGGACCCATTTGTCTTGGGTAACCATTTGGCAATTTGATGAAAAAAGTGCTAGTTTTCCCCCTAAGGGGGCTGCCAAAAGAAAAGTGCATGTATCTGGTAAAGGAAAGTCATTGGGACTGTTTCCTGTAAGGTTGTGATTTGTCTTCTTCACTTTTGGAGGTAGGATCACCCCATTGTTTAGGCCTGTATGAGCCTTGGGGCTGAGATCTGCCTCTGGGATGCCTGTATCTGCTTCTTTGTGGTCTGTCCGACACTGGAAAGGACCGATTTTTAGAAGGCCAGTTCCTGCTAAACCTGGGTGGCTGTACCTGTATGAAATCCTTGACTGTCTGGCATGGATTTTGCTTTATCCTCCATTTTTTTCAACACCTCTTCTGCTTTAGTACCAAACAAAGTATCATGCTGTAATGGTGCATCTAATAATTTTGCTTTAACATGATCAGGCAGATTCTGTTCCTTTAACCAAACATGCCTTCTAATAACAGAACCTGTAACAGTGGCCCTACAAGAGGCCTCCAGTGAATCATAACCACATTGCAAAGTATGCTTTCCCACTTGTTCAGCTGCATGCAATAAATCCTGCAATTCCTTGTTCTCTGAATATTCAGTATTTGTCAACAATTTCTGTTTAAGCAGTAACATTAAATATTGCTGATATTTAAGCATATGAAACTGACAATTTAAAGCCCTTACAGCCAGGGTATCAGAAGTGAAGACTTTTTCCCCCAGCTGTCTAGAGCCCTAGAATCCCTATCAGAGGGGACAGGGTTTTTTGCAGTGGAAGCTTTAACCCCTTTGGGACCCTGAGATATAGTTTCTGGGATAGCAGCAGGGTTTTTATATATGAATTTATGAGAATCCGGGACCCTGTAGTATCTGTCTGGCTTAGCAGGTGCAGGGGGTAAAGAGTCAGGGGACAGGCCTGACTCTGTAAATACATCATCTACAATGTCTAGAACAGGTGGAATAGCAAGGGGTCTGTGCTGAGGAAGTAGCAGAAAGTCTCTGAGCCTTTTCTTAGATTCAGAATAATCTTGGCTCTCCCAGTGTAAATGCTCCCTCATGGAATGCAGGGTTTCCCCAAAAGAATAATCCTCAGGAGGAGAGGCTGAAGGAATGGATTCTTCAGCATCAGAATCCTCATAGGGAAGCATGGCGTAATCCTGTTCAGAAGTGGAGTCAGAAGAAATAGAAACCTGATCAGAACAATCATACTCTGTCTCTTGCCTAGGCCTCTTATCAGGAGGGGGATGGGAGCCCCTGATCAAAGTAATTAGGTCTTCGGCCATTTTGAGCATCTGTTTTTTAGGCATGGAAGTCTGAGTAGGAGAATGCTGTACTTGTTTCTTTGTCTTTAGAGCTGCTTTAGTCTTTGCATTTGAAGCTGAAGATGGCTTAATATATAGTTGAGTAGGTCTGAAGACACCCTCAGAAGTCGATGCCTGCTCAGCGGCTCCAGACCCATGTGAGGGAATGATTTCCGAGTGTCCAATACCTTGAGTATCCAGAGGCCCAGTCGGCTCCACATGGGAGTCGGAAGCGGCCTGTAGCTCTGAGGTAGCGGACGCCAGGGGCTGCGAAAGAGCATCACTGAGAACCGGCAAACCGGCGACTGGCCTAGCAGAGGCCTTGTCGTCGGTTTTGGACCTCGGATGACTATCCTTTTCCTTATCCTTGCATTTTTGTAAACTCCGGTTGTCGGCTGGTCCGACGGCATTATATAATTAAATCTTCGGCCAAAGTAATGAAATGCAAAATCAAACTGACGCTTAATAGTGCATTGGTTAAATCTAGCACAAAACCGACAGCTAGCAACGTTGTGATCAGGGCCTAGGCAAGGAATACAGTAAGAGTGAAAATCCTTATGAGGTATTTGCTTCCCACAAGAAATACAATTGATAACTTTTTCTGACATCGGTCTGGAGCAAGAAAAAAGTTTCCCCAATGGGGTACTTAGCTTTAATGAAGACATCGGTTCTGAAATTCGGATTTGAAAATGCACTTGCAAACTGCTTTTGCTTCTGGCATCGCGCAGCAAGAAAGACTGAAGAAAATGGCGTCGGCTGCATCTTTTATACCCCTGGCGCACTGACGTCAGGGAAGAAGTGATAGCAACCGACACCGGACCTAGACTTTGGAATTCTGGCTGACTGAGGGTAGCCTGCCAGCAGGATAACCCAACAGTAATGACTGCAACATTGAAACACGATGAACATCTGCAGCCATCCATCCGTGCAAAAACCCTTTTCCCCATTTTTGCACATGGGGTAGGGGTGTCACTTCATTTAGAGCAAAGTTTTACATTGCCAGGTAGCTAGCCCTGCCATGGTAATTCTTCCACACCACACACACGCAGGCACAATCAGGCCTATGGCCAATTTAGAGCTTCCAGTTCACCTACTGCATGTCTTTGGAATATGGGAAGAAACTGGAGTACCTGGAGGAAACCCATATGAACACAGGCAGGACATGCAGGCTTCACATAGAAGGCATCCCAACCAAGGACCAAACCAGCGAACCTCTTGGTGCGTCTCCAGAACTGCATACCTAGTAACTATGAACCTGTTGTCGTTGTTTACCAGCCATTCCTTTTACATAGTTGATCTAGTTCAGGAAATGTTATGGTAATATCACCAGCACACCATTTTTTTAATGCAATACAAACAGTTTATTCTTCAAGGATAGCAAGCACTGCATTTGCAGATGATGCACTGAAATGCAAAGTTGTTTGCCAGCAGCAACCTCTGCATTAGTAATAGTTCTCTTTACTGTGGAATTTGTTAGATGACTTACTTCTGCAGAGATCGTGCATATGGCTTAGCATATTTTATCAGGTGGTTAACATTTCTTATGCTCTCATCAATACCGCTCTATTTAAACTGTGTTACACATGGCTGGCTCTCATGAAACCATGCTAGTGATCTTTATAAAGTCTCTTGTAGTTTACCCAACTGGGGGATAGTGTCAAAAGCCTTGTCTAAGTCTAGGCAGGCTCTATGCACAGATTTCCCCCCATCAAGGGCCTTTGTGACCATCTCGAAGAAGTCCACTGGGTTTAACAGGCATGCTCTCCCAAACTGAAAAGGGTCAAGTGTTTGGAGGTTACCAATATCTTTGTTGATAAGGTCCATGATGATTCTCTCCATGGCTTTGCAAATAAGGCTAGTCTTTGCTTGACTAGTGTGCATTTGTATAAAGCAAACTAGAATACTTCACTATGGCCATTTTATCACAATCAGCCATGTGATGTGTGCATAGTCGATAAAGTAGTCATAACTTCTGAGAACAAATATTGGTTGATTATAATGACAGTACTTTGTGTGGTCTTTTATGGTTGAAATGTTTTGAAACAGATAACTTTTGTCATTATTGGTTCATACATTTTGTTTCAGTTTACTGGAAAAATGTTCAAAACTACAAATTTAAAATGCAATCTAAAAGTGTTGCTGTATTAAACAAGAAATATAATTTAAGACAATAAGGAAGTTGAAGAACACATGCATTTATGCATGGTCCTAAAAAGGTGTGCAGGGAGCCAATGGTTAATAAACAGTCCAGGGCCCAAGGTATACTTAATCAGGCACTGTCCAGATGCATTTCAATGAATATGAGCTTCAAAGAAAGAGAAGTTTACTATTGCTCATGCTATTTTTTTTATGTGAAACTAGTTTGTCTAGCAAATGACTATTAGTGTTTGTGCTATAAAATTTGAAATAAGTTTTAAATTAAATCCAAATTTCTATAATCACTGTAATGCGAAGCAAACAACCTCTCTGAAAGCTGAAGCAAACAAACAACACCCACAACCAACCAATGTCACATAGTTCACAACCACCTTTTTAGGCAAACTTCAAAGGACAAACCACCACCATAACAGGTGTACAAGCATGCAAAATCTGAGGTAAAAAGCACTAATGCTTGAAGTCTAAACTTCAAAATGACTCTCAGAGAAAATCCTAAAAAAATGGAGAACATCGATCTGTGTACAGTAACTGAGACCTAGTTCAAAGGCTCCAAGAGCCTGCCAAACACAATACTGGTGGCTCACACACTTTGCTAAAGGTGGAGGGGTATCCCAATATTATTCACAGGAATAACCACCACACTAGGCTAGCTGAAAATGCCCTGATGTGTCTACAGAAATTCTCAGAATTAACACTAACAAGGTAAGAAGACAAAGTAGAATTGTGGCTTGCTACCACAGTCCCCCACCATGCTTTAAGATTACACCCCTTTTTTATAACAGAAAAAAAAAATATAGAGATGGGAACCAAACCTAATACTGATTTAATTTTTAACTACCTGCCATTAACTGGGAAAACTATAATGTCCAACTTTTAACCTTAACATAGCGAATTCATGAATTCAACAATCAACAAAGCCCTATATCAACCAATATCCTAGACCCAATAAGGAGCTCCTGGTCCAATAGACCTGGGCATTACCAGCAGCAAATCCCATGGGTCATACCTATGGTCACCCCTGGATTAGTCAACATCCACCATAAGCCCCCCTGCACCCAAACCCCCCACCCCCCCCACCCCCCCAAAGAAACCTTCATAAAAAACTTCTCCAAACCAACTTCATGCTACTCCAAGTTCATGCTGACAGCTTCATGGCTTATGCAAAGTGAAAACTGAAAGTTCAACATCCACACTACACTAAAGGCATCCAAGGATCATCCACAAATGTGCATAGTCCAAAAATCCCAATAGAAACAAAAATGCTTCATCCAAAAAGGAAGCCAATCTGAGTGGTCCCCTGCCATAAACAAACTTACAACAAAAAGGAAGAAACTTTTGCAGAAAGAGGAAAATCCAGGATGCAAAAACCCCTTACTAGCCTCAGTAAGAGAGAAAAAAAGATGCCCAAAAAATCCAAAAAGCTAGTTATAGAAATAAAACCACAAGATTCCAAGACAACTACAAAGCAAATGTCAGCTATGTCAAGAATATTCATGATATCTGCTCAATGCTATTAAACAATGGCAATAAACATACTGGGATCAAAGGATCCATTGCCAATATCCTGTCAGATCGATTCGAGTGCCAACTCACCCCCCCCTCTCTCCTCTCAATGGCCAATCTCAATGCGGAAGATTGCACTTGGAATTCCAGTAATACTTGACACACACAGGTACAAGCTAAAGCCAAAGCCAAAGAATACATCCACAGGATAGATGACATCGGGCTGTAGTACTACATGAACACTATATGAACTGGCACCTCACCTAAGTGTCATGTTTGTCAGCATAGCCCTCCAGGTTTATTGCCCACTGGAGATAGCAGCAGAGCTTATCCCATCCCAAATCCCACAGGGGGATCCACCTTTGGATCAGGAAACTACGTCCATCAGTCCTGACCAAGCCTGATCTGCCTGCAAGGCCATGGGCTGGAGCTCATTATAATTAAAATACAATTGGCAACCTTTGGCAACTGGACTGGACCCCACCCAGGTTACTGTTGTTTGTAGAAGGGCCAATCTTGTCTGAATCCTTCTCAAGACTTCTTTGAGATCAGTCTCAAGGGGTCATGTGGTCCACAGGAGTCCACCACATAGATACGAGTGCCTCTTTGGACCTCTTCAGAGAGGAACCTTTTGACGATGGGGATGGAGAAAATTCACCCCACCCACGCTATCACTTCAGTCGCCTGCTAAACAGGGGTCCAGGAAAGTAAATAATGGGAAGAAATAGCCAGGGGAATTGTTATGGCTAGGCTTGTATAGGCCCTAGGGCTGATAGCCTAGTACCAACCTATGAACCTATGAACCTATAAGGCAAAGAAGAAAATAGTATGCATGCTAACAGGAATGAAAATTGTTTGTGGTAATTGGGGAGAAACAGACAAGTAATGGGACACTGAAATGGCTGTCTGTGGGGGGGGGGGGTTGGCTGGTCCACTACCCTGCCTGGGACCCCATTTGACCATGATCTGGCTCTGCCAAAATGTTAAGATTATTAAACAACCAAATATCATGGAAACTGTACTTCTATGTAAGGCCATGGAAAGCACTGACAAGCATACACTTACTGAAGAAGTGTTTTGTTACAAAAGAGATAGTGTCACACTGATGTTTGAAATGAGGAATAAAATGCACACACAGCTCAGCTCTTAGCTAATAAAAAAAGAACAAACTAGACAGCAGGAAACATGAGGTAGAATTAGTGCCAACACAAAACCTAAAGAAAAGTCAAGCAACAAAACCCTTTGCTACAAAACAAGTAGAAATAAACACTTTTACATGATATGGTGTTTCATGAAAAATGTGAATGGTTTTAAACCATTATGATAATATCGGAGAGAATGCTGTAAATAGCATAAATCCCAACAAAGAGAATTTCTGTGTTGCAAATAATTGATGTGTGTGTCATTTCATTCATATTATCAAACAGGACTAAACAGAACCAAAGCCACTGTTCTCAGTCTGACGATAATAGGGATACAACACAATCTCAACATTTTATTCAACTGATAACCCAGAAAAAAAAACTCCATGGACAAGAAGCTTGTAACCCAGACTAGAGAGACTAAAATGCTATACCTGTTTCCATGATTGACATTTTTGCCAGAGAGTGTGTCCTAAATGGAAAAATGCATGGAGAAAGAAAGAAAGAACTGTATGCCACTAAGACTGTGGGACAGCTGAGAAGGGCTATGGTTTGTTTCATGTTGTGCATACCCACAGGTCAGAGATGGGAAGGGTTGTGTAGTCTAATTCCCCCTAGTGGCTTCTGTAGGGTGTGTGCAGCTGTGGTGTTCAGGCATTCTGGAAGTAGCATGCCACATGCATGACTCAAAGGGAGGAAGGCACACCCCCTTCATATAGAAAGGAAGGGACGAAACGGGCAGAGATGGACAACTCACAGAAAGAGACTTGCCAACCAATAGTAGAAACTCGTGGAGGAAGTTATAACCAAAAGAAGCTGTGGCTTTACCTTAGAGTACTAACTTGTCAATGGAGTACTAGATGATGTGCATTTAGTTGTGGAGTACCAGTTTACCTGTGCATTTACCAGGAGTCTAAGCTGCAGATATACTTGGTGGTTATGGTAAGCTTTTTATGAGTTGCAGTAACTGCATGGATTGTTGGGTTTTGAAGTGACCTAAATTCTAAACTGCTGTATTTCAATTTTGCCATAAGTAACTTTGAATTAACTTTCTTGCACTGTTATAAAAATTCAGTGTGGTAATTATGCTGCAAAAAAAAAAAAAAAAAAAAAATATATATATATATATATATAAATATATATATATATGGGTGTAGATTTGAACATTTGAGTTGTCAAAATGGGAATTGTCACTTCTGATTAATTTCCATTTCATCGATCGCTGATGGGCTGTTTGGGCTATATGTGTGAGACATGAAAACGGTGGGGTAAACAAAGTTTCTCCTTTTTCCCCACAGTTGCGTAATCTTGGAGTTGATATAGTTAAAGAAGCAAGGGTGTGGGGCATTGTCTCCAATGTAGAAAGGGCAGCGGGGCTTGCTGCCCTGACCCCCCCCCCAACAAAAACACTTGGTTTGTAGTTTATTTTGTGTTTTCAATTTTCTGAACATGCAGTGATTCAAGTTGATGAAAAGAATGAATGATTCATACTCTCAATGAAAGTGAATATATAGTATCATGGATAGCTGACATGTTAAATGGGCAATACACAAAACATCAACCCACACATAACAAATCAGTATCGACAACAAACATTGACACTCGGAAAATTGAAAAAAGGAAACAAAATTTCCTTTTCAAATGTACTACCCATGACCCGACCCATTCAGATCAAATTTGCACATTAAGGTTAGGGGCAGGGTTAGGGTTAGTATTAGTGCGTATTACTAAGGTGGAGCAAGGGACTTCCCCTTTACTCCACCTCAGTAATATGTGCTAACCCTGTCTCTGACTGCTCCTAATCTTAATGTGTAACTTACCTGCAAAAGCCCTTCTGATAACATTATTACTACACAAGACAGCTCAGACATTTAACACACACACACTAAATATATACCCTACCCTAACTTAAACCCAAACCTTGACCCTAAGAACTCACTCACACAAACACACACACACACACACACACACACACACACACACACACACACACACAAACACACACACTAAATCTATCCCCTTACCCAAACCCTGAAACACCTACAAAGTCACACAAACTCCTGGCCCCAGCATTTACCTTTACTGACCATCCAGATATCACTCAAAAATGTTTGACTAAACATCATGCCACTCAATACATTCTGCAGTTCAGGTATATTGCACAAACTAGTGTCAACCAACTAAACTGCAGACATATATGATCAGTATTCTCTCAACTACCTTCCTTGCTGGAGTTTTTAATATGGTCCAACACTCACACAGTGAAGGGAGAAAATCTGTAAGCAGCCATAAGTAAGGACCAAAGTCAGCTTACCCAACTTGTCTGCATGTCACAAGCATTTAAGCTGCACTCTTGGCAGTACTGCAAGAAATGAGGTGAGTGAATAAGGGATGATGAAGTCTACTGCACATGACAGTGAGCTGCTGCAGTGGCAACCAAAAGTAAATTAGCTGCTACAAGACGGAAGTGGTGAACTTCACGACACCCAAGCAGATGGACAATACAGTTACAACTGCTGAATCCTACACAAATGCACTCTATAAGCACTTACATGAGTGCATGGATCGTGCTATCCCAAACAGAACCAAGACGCTATCCTCCAAAAAAAGGAAGCCAATCTGGTGGTCCCCTACCATAAACAAGCTGTACAACAGAAGGAAGAAACTGTTGCAAAAGAGAGTAAAATCCCATGAGTGGAGGAGCTCCCTGGTCAGCCTCAGTAAGAAGCGGAGATCCCTTATAAGACCCTCCAAAGCTAGCTACGAAAACAAAATCACCACTAAATCCAAGGACAACCACAAAGCATTCTATAGCTATGTCCAGAATCTAGATGGCAACACCCAGATCTGCTCTGGGTTACAGCACAAAGGCACGAAAATTACAGAACCAACTGATATTGCCAATATTCTGGCAGATCGGTTCAGTGCTAACTCTACCCCCCTCTCACCCCCTAAAGGGCCCATATCTATACATGAAGAATGCAGAGTCCCTGTAATCACAACTACGCAGGTAAAAGCTGCACTCTCTAAAGCCAAAAACACAGCATCCATGGGACTGGACAACATCCCAGGCTGCGTTTTACACGAACTTCAGAACGAACTGGCTCCTCACTTAAGCACCATGTTCAATAATGGACTCACATCAGGCTTTGTGCCCACTGAATGGCGCACAGCAACAGTTATCCCACTCCACAAAGGGGGAGCCACCACTGATCCCGGGAACTATCGACCTATTAGGCTGACAAGCCTCGTCTGCAAGGCCATGGAACGTATCATTATGAAACTCATAAACAAAGACATTGGTAACCTCCAAACTCTGGATCCCACCCAGTTCGGGTTTGTGAAAGGCAGATCATGCCTCCTGAACCTGATCGACTTCTTTGACGCAGTCACCAAAGCCGTGGATGAGGGTAAGGTGGTTCACACAGCCTAGCTTGACATCGCCAAAGCTTTCAATACCATCCCCCATTCTAGAATTATAGCTAAACTCACTAACCTAAGTATAAATCTCTAAATCACAAGATGGGTTGCCAACTGGCTCACTGACAGAACCCACACTGTAAAAGTTGCAGACTCCAAATCTGACCTCAAAGCAGTGACAAGTGGAGTACCACAGGGTTCCTTCCTGGGACTTCTCCTGTTTGGTATCTACTTCTCTGAAGTACAGGCTAACACAGAAGGTCTCAGATGACTGCAAACTAGGAGCCACAGTCAAGTCCCCAAATGATGTGGACATCCTACAGAAGGGCCTCACTGAGACAGATGCCTGGTGTCAGAGCCATGGCCTCAAGCTCAATGTCAAAAAGTGCAGTGTCATCCTCTTTGGTAAAAACTCTGTACCCATGAACTACAACATAGGCAGCAATCTACTTAACACCGAATGTGTGATAAGAGACCTTGGGACCCAGGTGGACAGTAGTCTCTCCTTTCATAGTCACATCACCACAGTAGTCAGGAAGTCCTTCTAAGTCGCACACCTCATCATAAAAGGGTTCTCATCCAGGAAAAAAAGGTCATTGTTCCCCTCTACTCATCACTCATTAGACCCATTATAGAGTACAACACTCCTTTTGGAATGTACCTCACAAGACATCTGCAGCAGCTGGAAAGGTCACAGAAGTACCTCACAAAGAGGATTACTGGCCTCAAACAAATGCCCTACACTGGCCGCCTCAAAAAACTCCAGCTTTACTACGTAGCAGATCACCTACTCCGAGGTGATCTCTGTCTAACATATAAAGCTATGTCAAACCCAGAGCTGTTGGACATGCTACACCTAAAGAAATCCCAATCCCTCCGAGCTACATGCTCTAGGGACCTAAACCTTGTCACCACAATAAACAGGACACGCTGGAGGGATAGATTCCTGTCCCAGAGACTTCCTATACTCTGGAACAAGCTACCCATCTATGTCAAGCAAAGTTCTTCATTAGCACTCTTCAAGAAAAATCTTGATGAGTGGATGGAAAATAGGAAATACACCCCAGGGCTCACTTCTGTGTCTCTGCTCGACAGTGGCACAGGAAAATAACTTTCTTGGGTGGCGATAGCCTAGTACCTACCTATGAACAAGGGGATTAAATCCTTATTACATTACCAGTGACGCAAAAAATAAAATAAAATAAACAGAGACAGAAGAATCTGCCAGATGCAATGTCTTAAGTATTCAAAATAGCACTTTTCCAAGAATGTCAGGACTATGGATTACAGTAAAAGCAATGAGGGAATTTTACTGTCTTTTTCTAAAGATAGGCACATCTGGGATTATGCTTGCAAAATGTGGGTCTTACTGATACATTTGTCCCTTACAACCCTCTGTGCTGACAATAATGGCATTATATTATTTCATAATTTGATATGAACATTGCAAGCAGTCCATTAAACTTCAAGGTGCTGTTACTTTATTTCGGGATTTGATGCAAAATGCTCGCTGCTTTGAAGGCAAGGCTAAAGGGATCTGGCATTTGTCAGGCTACCGTTTTGTGTTTTACAGTGAAAAAATATTATACCGCATCAATTTATTTAGCACATCAGAAGCGAAGAAATAAACTTTTAAAAATAAGGAAGATTTTGCAAAATCCCAGCATCTTACATGAACTACAAATAGTGCTTGTAAATTAGCAAGCCTCTCATCTCTGTTAATGCCTTGATAAGACAATCTAATCTACTCCCTTAAGTACTTGGGAATTCACTTTGACCCTGCCATGTTTCTCTCCACACATATTAGCCATCTACATACCATGATGAGCAAACAACTGAAAGCATACTGTGGTGTCCCAAGGCTTCTCTCCTTAGATATTAAAACCTCCTTAGCTAAAGATCTTATTTTACAACAAATCTCTCTCTCTTTTTATTTATCTAATCTTTGTTAACTGGGCAAGTCCCACTAGACTAATAATTCTTTTACAGGGGAGACCCAATGTGGTATTTATACTACCAGTGGAAATTTAGCCAGGCATCAGGGACATTTCTCTAATCTTTTCAACAGGTGCCGTGGGGAATCTTTTACATCTACCTGAACTACCATCAACTCAAGCAGATGGGGTCTTGGTTTAACATGTTATCTGAAGGATGGCACACTAAAGTAGAGTAAAGTGACCCCTTACGCTGCACTGCTGTGTTGGCAATTGATCTACCTGGTGTGGGAATAGAACCCACAGTTTTCTGCACCACAGGTGAATTTGCTACTCGCTGCATCACTGACACTAAACTGAAGGTAGACTATGACCTGCTCATAATGGCCTTTGTCTCCCCTTCTAATAAAAACAGACAGCAAGAACTGAAAACACAGACCCCAAGTATATTTTTGTCACCAGTACAGAACATCACAGCAATATTTAAGAGCAAACTTTAGAGAATTACACCTGTGATGAAAGCTTTCTCCATTCAAGTGACATCATCTCTGAAGTAAACACCTTCCTTATCAACCTCATCCTTCACATAGTCCTCATTAGTACCTGCAGATTTTTTTCTGCACTCAATAGCTGGAGCATGTAGTAGCTGCTGTGCCATAATGACCCATTCATTCCTTTCCCATCTTTGCTGGAGTAGCACACTACATCAACTCTCTCTCTCTCATACAGGATTAGTTTGCCAATGACCACACAGAGCCACAGTACAGAGAATCAAGCACTTGATGACACTAGCCATTTCTGTTCCTATTCCACAGGATGAAGTGATGACAGTTCAGGTATTTCTGGATGAACTTCCTTATGCATGCTCCACCATAGATGCCAGTCTGTACTGCCCTATTTGTTTCTTACAACAATATACTCCATAGCCTTCTACAGGAGACTGCCAAGTGGCACAGACCCCTCCCCCAATCTTTTCCCTAGACGTAGGAGAACTGGTCACTAGCCATGCCATCCTCAAATAGCTAAACTTCCAGGATCCTGTCTACTAAACGAAAACTGGTCTCCAAGGTTGCAAATGCAGAGGCAATTTTATGCCAACAAATTGACAAAACAGTGTATTTAATTTGCCTTCCCTCATCTTCACTTTTGGGAGCAATAATCAATTACCTTGCGTCAAAAAAGCAATTACTAGAAAATGAAAATCAAAGTCACTTTACTAGTTAAAACAACTGGAACTGGCATCTTTAGGAAAGAATAGTAGCAAATTACATAGGAAACATGGGAACTGTGGGATTAATACAAGCAGAGGAGGAATGCAGTTTAAAAGAAGGCAGGATTTGAATGAGCTATGTAATGGCTGACTTACAATGATCAGACATGTTGGAAATGATGTATAATGTTTGCAGCTACAACTGTGTCGCACAGTTTGGAATGTATAACGTTTGCTACTGAGATTGTGTCACTATGGTTTGCTGCCATTTATATAAATGTAATATGGCCTGTCATATATGACAGTTTAATAAAGATGTTTCTTGTTCAAAAAAACAACTATTTTGTGCATATGGAACATACCGTACCCAACAAAATGTACATCTCCTAAAACAATACCAGTACATCTCTTTCAAGATGGACAAATTACATCATCATACAACTATGCTCTCTTTAAGCTCTCAATTTCTCTTTTCTCTCATACTTCACGTCTCTACAAGTTCTGTATAGCCAAATACAGCCAAATACACCCTAACATTTGTAAATAATGTATAAAGTATTGTTTATTCTTATTTGTGATACTGTAACTTGTTTTTTTATTTGTCCTCCATCTCTGAAGTACTCAAGTAGCTGTGCCTGTAATTAGTCAGCTGAGTTCAGTGCACTACCCTGGTAACCAAACATAAGTAAATACATACATGTACACATAAAATCTAACCTGAATCAATGTGACAGTGTCCCATGGCATGTACTATATGCTGACTGTATCCATTCTTCTGGCTAAAAAAGGCACTAGCCATTTTGTGTACAGCAGGAAAGGTGGTATGATCTTGGACATCACACATGTTCACCATCTGATTGGCTGTATACAGTGCTTGGAAACTTCGCTGGTTGCCCTCTCCAAGAAGCTGGAAAAAGGAAAACAACATGATAAGGGACTTTCACATGGGATACAGTAGAAATATATAAAGCACTCACCACAACATAAGGTCTCTGACAGAAAAAAAAAGACTAACAGCACCGACTCTGTGGTGTAGAAGGATGAAGCCTTACATATGAACCAAGTTTGATTAGCTGCTTGAGAACTGGAAAAGTCAAGGTGGGAAGAATGCAAATGAGCAGATGGTGCTGGCTTGCTATTCTGGGGTTGGGAGGTAGTTCTGGTCTGCCATTTGGGAGATGCCAACAGGAAGCACTGGGGAGCATGGGCCTGCCAAGTATATACTACCTTGTGCATGCACATCAGATAGGAAAGTTAACGTGCACAGGTACATTTTCCACAACATTAACTAGAATTCAAAACAGCCACCAGAGAGAGGGGAAAGCTCCAAGAAGGGTGGGTAGGCTAATCTGTCAGAACTAAAACCTGGCCCAGTCCCTACTACCAAACTCTTTCAAGAGTGGAGAAAATAGGCAGATTAGGCAACTTGGGCAGGAATGAGGGGTAGTAACACTCTTACCAATCCATGGGATGTGTGGATCTTGATCCCATTAGAACAAAATAATGTAGTGGTCCTTCCTATCTACAGGGCTTTCCTTCCATTCCTGCATCGGTCAGCAGACTATTTCTGTAAGAAGCAGTGTCCATACATGAAGTTATACCCCCTCACTGTTGACTGTGGTACATGCATACATCAGTATAAAATGGGTCAGAGCTGCATTCTTTCTCTAGTTCTTCTCTGCAAGCTAGGAAACAGAGCATCAGAGTATATTCAATCTGTTAAGGTTACAAAAGTGATAAGGAAGAAAAAAATGTAACTGCCATAAAAACATCTCTTCGTAATCATTTGTCCTTTGATTTTTAAAATGTTAACATGGAAGAAGGGATAGATAGTGACACTTTCTGCCAGACCAGTAACAAGCGTGGAGTGAAGGGCTCAAGCCTGTCAGGAGTTGTCAATGGTGCGGGACTGCAGAATCAGAATTACCATAAATTAATACCAACAGTTTGGCCGATGTTCTGAAGCAGTTATGTGAGTGTGTGTGCATGGTAGTTAGTGTAGCAAGCTGCTTGTTACTGTTTTAGCAAGCAGCTTAACAGATGTGCACAGTTGCAGTGGTGACCAGCTTTTTTTTTTTTTTTTTTACCGCCTTTGAGAAGAACCTTTTTTTTCTCTCCACATCTTTACTCTGAACATGTGCTGCTATGGTGAGATCTTTAAAATACTATACAAACTTACTTTAAGTAGGGCCCTTGCACCAGGTAGCATTTTTGAGCAAAGTCCCAAGCATTAAACTGAAACTTAAGAAACTTTGCTCTGGACATGGGTTCTCAAATGATGCCATGGTGAAGGACCCTTTTGAAATCTGTCCTGTACTTTGACACCATATCTGCACTGTAATACATAATGAACGTATGTATAAAAAAATATTCTGAATAAATATGTTTCCGATAAAGGTTGCATTAGTTCAGAGAACTCTTGTAAAGCTGGTCCTAAACTCTCATGGCATTACTTGTCAGTACACAGTAACACTACACGACCACTTGGAAACAAAATGCTTCATTACAGACACTCCAATAAAAACTTATCAGAAGGACAGGTTGAAAAAGCATGGCATAGCTAATAATGTAGCTCTCTATGCATACCCAAGGCATGCAGTACTCTCTCCTATGTTTTAATTTGCATTGTAAAAGACAAACTGTATAAAAAATAAAAGTAAAAACATGGGAACAAATGTGACCTGTACTCTTATTTCAACATATTCCTTGTGAAAGAACAAATGTATTATCAATATAGTAAGGGAAGAACTCTTTTGACCTGTTAGGTCAGTCTACTGTTCAAAGGTTGCAGCTTTCCCTCCACATTTCTTGTCTCCTTTTCTCCTTGCTTTATCCTAAGCAACTCTGAAATCTCTCAGGTGGCCTGCTCTGTGTCAGTGCATCAGGCAGTATATTCCAGGGCCTTTATGCTTTATGTGTGAAGTACTACTTCCAACTTGAAACACCCTCCAACTATCACCAGGTCTCCTTTTTTACTCCTTTGTCATTCCTTCTGAACAATAACTAACCATTTTGTGCCAGAAGATATGGTGCAACCAGATCACATCCCTCTTTCTCTTGTGATGTACACATGACAGAAGTTTACTTCTCTTGTATCTGAGCTCCTCTGTTCCATTTTGGTGAGTATGCACTGCACACTTTCATTAGCCCACCTTCCCATTCCCTGCACAACTTCCAGAACTGCACACATTATTCCAGTTGTTGTCTTGGTAATACCCAATGCAACAGAAATAAGGGCATAGCATTTCTGGGACCATGCTATGTATGAAAGAGTATAAGTCTGTGCACTTTTAATTTGAATCATGTAGAATTATCTGAAGATGTAACACCAGCATTTCATAAGCAACTTGGAGCATATGCCTGCTTATCCTCACATTGCTAAGACATTCAACACTATTCCACATAACAGAATATTACAGCTCACTGGGTAGAATACTGGTTAAACAATAGGACCTAACAAGTCAGGGGGAGGTTCAAATGTCTGTCCTGTGTTACCAAAGGTGTCCCACAGGCTCTGTATTGTTGCTACATTTTTGAGATTTTTTCCACAGACATAAAACTGGAAAACTGGCTCTGGATAACCAGATATGCCGATTACTGTAAAAACGATAACATGATTACTTCAATGGCAAAAGATGCTGAAGCTTTCTAAGACTAACTGTAAAAATACATACCTGTTGCAGTAGTAATTACTGTATAATTAATGTCAGTAAAAAAAAAAAGCAGCATGAGATTGGGGGGGTATATGTTTGCATTACAAAATAAATGGACAAATCATACAATGAATGCCATTATTAAACACCTAGGGACAGCAGTAGACAAATTAAATTCTAACCTGCACAAACCCACCAAAGTCAGAAAAGTATATTGTATAGCCCATCTAATTATAAAAGGCAATGTCTAATCACTCCAGGCTGTGAGATCATTATACCACTTTATACCTCACTGATTTGATCCATAACAGAATAAAATGCTGCATTAAGTACTCTTGAGCAAGTAACCTGAAATGACTTAAAAATGTACAACAAAATCTAACCCGAAAAAAACACAGATTTGGAAATGTTAAATCATTTGGAAAGGTTTCAGTAACCGCCACATATTCTGCAATTTATAAGTGACCTCTGTATGGTCTATAAGGCAATATCTGAAAGAGTTATAGGTGACAATTTATGCCTGGAACACAACAGTGGAGGGATGTGACACCAAACGGAGGAGCCGTATACTATAAATAAATAATATTTAATTGATACATCACACACTGCCTTTCAAGTCCTGGAATACGATGCTCTTTTATAATCTAAACCCATCATTAACTTCCTTCAGAAGTAATCTTGATGTATGCAAAGTATAAATTAACAACATGAGGGATTAGGCATTCAGTCTCCACATTCCGGAAAGCAGCACTGCAAGTCTCAGCATTTCAAACAGTAACCATAACCAGTCTTAGCCTCCTTGAATAATTAATTCACTTTTTTTCCATTACTGAAATACATTTCTTCATTATATTTTTTTCTACCTGATGAATATTTAAAATAAACTTGATTCTATGCTACCTACATTTTATCATTCTCTCTTAACAGAATTCAAGATATATATGGCTATATATATATATATATATATATATATATATATATATATATATATATATACACACACACATACATATATATATATATATATATATATATATATATATATATATATAAAAGGCTGAAGTGTTTAGTCTAGCATACTGATACCTTACAAGTTTGACTGAGCTTCTCATTATCTTACATTTTCAACTTAATGATTCCTTTTGAATAACTTATTGTTGGAGGTAATCACGAAAACAGATCCAATAAAATTCAGATGATCTACCAAGATTTTCAGAAAGTTCTGATGACTGCTCTGTGACTAAGCGTTGAAGTAACTATTCATGATCACACATGTGCTGGACATTGACAACATTATATAACAGGATACTGCTCACATCTAACACTGTGATGATTAGTCTTAATATTTTAGGCTTGGTATTAGTGTTTCTGTTGGCTATATGGTGGTGGCAGGTGTCAAGTCCTAGTAATTTGAAACTGGCTAGTCTTTCAACATTTCTGCCTTCTACTCAGACACTTCTGGATTTTTATACAACTGTACCCTTCAGAAAGAGTCTACCTTGGTTAATACTGGTGTATTATCAATGGTGTTTAATGGGTTTAAACCAAGCTCTACAAAGTGTAGCATTGTTTCTTTTTGGACAAAAAAATACACTACGCACAACATACAATATATTTAACACCCGCTTACAAAATTAAAAGACAGTCTGGGACCCATTAGTTAAGAAACTATTCTACTTAGTACAACTAATAGCCAGAATAAATTTGTCTAGATCCAAAGATGTTATTGCTCCCCTATATTCAACACGTATCAAATCCATTATGGAGTACAATGCTTCCTTTGGAATGTATCTCACTGGACATATTAAATTCAAAAAGCCCCTGAGGCTCCCAACTAAAAGGATCTCTGGTCTCAAGAATCTTAGTTACCAAGACAGGCTGAAGGTCCTCTCCCTGCACTTTCAGTCCTATAGACTCCTTGAGCAGGGAGGGGATCTGAACCTTGTCTATCACATCATCATCATCATCATCATCATAAAATCTGGTGGTCCCTGACCTCTTTTATCTCAATAAGGCAAAACAGCTCAGCTAACACTAGAACCAGAGACCTCAGACTGCATCAGAAAATAAAGAAAGCATGAACAGAGGGTAGACAGCAGGCTGCAAACAAGTGCAGCTCAAGTGCAATTCAAAGACACATGCTTTATCAAAGTTGAGCTTTGAGAATGGATTAAACAGATACAGAGAATGGGCCATATTAATGGACAATGAACTCTCCTTTGACCACAATGTATCAAGGATCATTAGGACATCCTTCTACACTCAGCTATTTGCTACAAGCATATCTTCCAGGTCAAAATAAGTCATTGTTCCTCTATACTTCTTCCTCCTCAGGTTTATACTGGAATATAATGCCCCACTTTGGCATGTATCTAACCAGACACATCACCAACTAGAAAAATTTCAATGTTTCCTAACAAAGAAAATCTCAGGTATGAGCTCCCAAAGTTATATAGGATTACTAAATGCCCTACCAATCCGATCTCTCTCTCTCTTTCAACTTCTGGAAGGTGACATTTGCCTGGTCTACATGACAACAAACAATCTTGCTCTAGTTAATCTCTTACATGTTTGTAAAACTTGCAGCATCACAAATATCCACTTCAGGGGACCTAAATTTAGATTGTAGGAAATAAAATCTGTTGGTGTGATAGATATCTTTCCCAGAGAATTTTCTACCCGTGAAAATAAGCTTCCATAGCTTCAATTCCATATCAGACAAAGCAGATGCCTAACTGCTAACACTATGTTTGGCCAAGTCATCAGAAAATAAGTCACACTTCATAAAGTGTAACAAACCAAAAAAAAAAAACAGAAAGAAATCGTTTTTGTACAGGTTGAACCTTCTTGCACCTCAGTGTGGGAGGGCAGGCCCTGCAACACTTATATAACAACACTACAGTTACACTACAGAGGGGAAAAGTTAAAAACCCACTAGGGTGCACTGCCAGTTTACACAAAGATGCTCAGAGACAAGTTCCTCAACAAAGTGTAGGCATGCCCTTCCTTACATCTATTTAAAAATAACCTTGGTGAGTGTACAGGGAAGTATAAAGTCATCCCAAGTCTCGCCAAACCCTGCTCTTTATGGGTGGGGAGACCATACAGTGGAAGTAATAGTGGCACCTTCAAATGTTCTAATGGACCTATTGCCTACTAGCTACCAGTGAACCTAAGAATAGAGAACAGGATCAATTTGTTGACAATGCAAAGGATCTACAGAAGGATCTGAAAAGACTGAACAAATTGGCATCAAGGTGTCAACTGGGGTTTTACTCAAACAAATGCAATGTACTGCACATGTACCACAACAACCCTGGTGTGAAGTGTCAGCTAAGTGAAACTGAATCACAGCAGTACATCAAACAAAGTATCTGGGGGTGGTGATCCCACTTGGAATGGATCACCAAAGGATGTATCCTCAGATGGAAACATTCCAAAAACAAAGTAGTAATGTATGTACTGTACAGTGCCTTTATTAGATAACACTTTTTTTTCATCTCTTCTGGCTGTCAATTATCAGCTGTGTTCAATAAGTCACACCTCAATCTTCCATTTTAATTCCTCCCAAACACCTGACTGACTTACCAAAATGGAGTGGGGAGGACATCACTGAATGGAAGTGTTGGTGGAGGAGAACAGGAAATAAGGTTGCACCAGTATGGTGCCATCCACACACAGCTGCATACTGGATTTTTTTTGCTAGTTAGGGGAAATGAACCTTAACTGGGTGGAGTTGTCACTAGCATCATATGCATCACTACACATTGTGTCAATCAGCTTTAGCCCTGTCCATGACAATATGACAAGCTGAAATGCAATCATGACACTACCTCCATAACAGTGGGGCATGCCAGCACACAGTAACTCAACATTTCCTCCTGAAATGGGCAAATCAACAACTGGTACTCCTTTTCAAACCCCCAACCCCCACTTAGCACTTCCTGTAACTAAGATGCTAATCGGAATTTGGCAATCTAGGTCACAGTCATGACTCTATACCCACTAATGCAAGGAACCAGAAGAGTACTATATGCAGTTGCAGAGGTCATTTAATGAAAAAGACATCCGGCTGGTGGATGGAAAGAATTCATAAGAAATTTACCAGGGAAATATGTTAGATAGAGGGTTGAGAATATGATGGTCTCCCCAGTCTAAACTGACAAGTTTGGGAGAAGTGAGCTCTTCTCACTTGAAATCAGAAGAGACAGGAGGCATCATACTAATATGCAAGATCATGTCAGGGAGATGTGGGCGGATCACTCTGAACAGGAAGAACAGAGGGAGAAGGAGGGGACACAAACAAAAGACTGAAGAGAAAGTGATTCCCTGAATCAGTAAAAGTACTTTTATGGAAAAAGTTGAGAACCATTGTTAGACAGAGAATTCACAGAGACATTCAAGGTGGCACGGGACAGGTTAAAAAAGGATAAAGGTGTAGACAGGAAACAAGCAGAGGTAGAAAACTGGGGCACTTGGAGGGAAGACCAGATAGACTTACTCTCTCATAAGTTGGTACTAGGCTATCGGCCCTAGGGCCTATACAAGCCTAGCCATAACAATCCCTGGCTATTTCTTCCGACAATATTTACTTCCCTGGACCCCTGTCTAGCAGGGTGACTGACGTGATCCTCGGAGTGAATTTCCTATCTCCCATCCAATCATCAAGGTTCCTTTTGAAGAGGGCCAAAGAGGCACTCTGCTTGACATGTATGGGCAGTCTATTCCAGAGTCTGGGGAGTCTCTGGGTCAGGAACTTATCCCTTCAGCATGTTTTGTTTATAGTGATGACAAGGTTTAGATCCCTGGAGCATGTGGCTCTGAGGGATTTGGATTTCCTTAAGTGTAGCACGTCCAACAGCTCTGGGTTTGACATGGCCTTGTACGTTAAGCAGAGATCGCCTCTGAGTAGACAATATGCGACAGAGTATAGCTGGAGTTTTTTTAGACGGTCAGCATAGGGCATCTGCTTTTGGCTTGTGATTCTTTTAGTGAGGTATTTCTGCTGCCTTTCCAGTTGTTGCAGATGTTTTGAGAGGTACATACCAAACGGGGCGTTGTATTCTATAATGGGTCTAATAAGGGATGAATACAGTGGGACAATGACCTATTTTTCTGGATGAAAAGCCCTTAGTGATGAGGTGTGCTACACAGAAGGATTTCCTGACTGTTGTGGCGATGTAGTTATCGAAGGTGACAGCACTGTCCACCTGCGTCCCTAAGTCTCTTATCACACTTTTGGTGTTTAGTGTACTGCCACCTATGTGGTAATTCACGGGTACATGTTTTTTCCCAAAGGGGATAAAGTACAGTTTTGTACCTACCATAAATGTAGATGTCCGAGAGGTATGCATCTGCAGTCCTAACAAATGGGTTGTCCTGGCCTCAGGCAGCCCTTCGGTCGGCCGGATTCCAAAGTCTGGGTCTGGCCTCGGCTGGTGTCGCACTTCACCCGACGTCATAGCTGCAGTTCTTCGGGCATAAAGGCATCAGCCGACGCCATTTTCCTCAGTGTTTCTTGCCCCAGATGCCAGATGCCCTCTAGGAAGGCTAAATTTGGATAAATGCAAATGTTTCCAAACAACAGAGAGCAAATAGAAATAAACATGTATATACATATATACAAACAAATACACCATAATAGATTCCCCCAGCTAGCTACAAGATGGGCAAATACCCTAGGAGTACCACAGAGGGGAAGGAGGGTGGGTAATCCTGACTGCAGATGCATACCTCTCGGACATCTACATTTATGGTAGGTACAAAACTGTACTATGTCCTTCAAGGATGCATCTGCAGTCCTAACAAATGGGTAGAATACCATAGCCAAACTGGGGGAGGAGGCCCTAACTAGATTATGGTGTAGCTAAGATCCCTTGTAAAACAGCAGTGGCAAAACCTGCTCGGGATCTGGAGTATAAGGGTAGATTATAATGCTTGGCAAATGTATTCACGGAGCTCCAAGTAGCAGCCTCTAAAATGTCTTTTGTAGCCACTCCTCGTAAAAAAGCTGTAGTAGTGGCTGTAGCCCTTGTGGAGTGAGGTCTGATATTTTCTGGAGTTGCCTTTCCATGATAAGAATAACAAAATCTAATGCAATTTCCTATCCATTTTGAGATTGTCTGTTTTGAAATTGCTTTTCCTTCCATTCCTGTGGCATATGCTACCAGAAGCTGGTCAGTTTTTCTATTGTTCTTGGTTCTGTCCAGGTAGTAGCAATTGCCTATGCACATCCAAGGTATGCAGCAGTCTTTCTCCCTGTTCTGTGGGTTGGGGAAGAATGTAGGTAGGTGGATTGCTTGGTTTAAAGATACCCTGGAGACCACCTTTGGCATAAAGGTAGGATTAGTTCTCATGGACACTCTATCCTGATGGAAGATAAGGAAGGGTTGCACTGCCATTAATGCCTGTAATTCAGAAACCCTTCTTGCTGAAGTGATTGCAAGCAGGAAAGCAGTTTTCCATGATAAGTACTGTAATTCTGCTGTTGCTGCTGGTTCAAAAGGGGGAAGTGTCAACTTTTCTAGTACAAAGTTCAAGTCCCATGTAGGCAATGGTGGCTTCCTTGGAGGCTTTACATTTTTGATTCCTCTCAGAAACTGCTTGAGTAGAGGATGAGAGAAGACTGGAGGATCCATGTTGTATTCTGCTGAAATAGCTGACGCATGAATCTTAATGGAGGAGTAAGATAGGCCATTGTGGAAAAGTTCTGCTAAGTATTCCAGGATGTTAGCTATGTTTACCAGTGCTACATTTTGCCCTTTGCTGCACTCCAAAAGAGATATCTTTTCCATTTCGCTGAGTAAGTTTTTCTTGTTGAGGGTCTGCGAGCTTCCAAGATAATGTCTTTTAACCCTTTGAGATAAATCTGGGTTATTTTGTCTCATGCAATGCTCCAAGCAGCTAGCTGCAGTGTTTTCAGGTTCGGATGCAGGGTTTTGAAGTTATTCTGTGTTAGCAGTAAAGGAACCAGGGGTAGAGGCCATGCGAGTTCCCGAGACATACTCCTCAGTAGTGGGTACCAGTGCTGCCTCGGCCAGTCTGGAGCTATCAGGATGATCCTTGGGTGGTCTTTTTTGATCTTCAATAGCACCTTGTGCATCAAAGGAAGAGGTGGGAATGCATATGCTGTCAGGTTTTTCCAACTGAAAGATAGGGAGTCCACCTTCCTAAAAAATGGGAGGTATGTCCTTGTGCAGAATTTTTTCAATTGGTGATTGTGTGGAGATGCTAATAAGTCTATTTCTGGTAGTCCCCATTTCCTTGTGATGGATTTGAAGATGTCTGGATGCAGCATCCATTCGTGGGCATCCGTGGTAGTCCTGCTTAAGATGTCTGCTAGTATGTTTTCTTTTCCTGGCACAAATATTGCCTTGAGCTGTATGTTGAGGCTTAGGGCCACATTCCAGAGATCCATTGCCATCCGGCATAGAGGATATGAATGTGTGCCTCCCTGTTTGTTGATATACCACATAACTGTGGTGTTGTCCGTCCTTATCAGCAATTGTCCCTGTTGGAGAAACGGGCTGAATGACTGAATTGCCAGTTTTACTGCCAGCATCTCTTTTTGGTTTATGTGTAGGTTTAGCTGGTCTTGAGTCCATAAGCCTTGTATGCATTTGTCCAGCATGTGTGCTCCCCAACCGAGGTCTGAGGCGTCTGTGGTGATAGTCTGGCTTGGTTGAGGGCTGTGGAAGGGCAGTCCTTTGTTCAACTGACAGGCCTGAGCCCACCATCGGAATTCTTGCTTCAGGCATGGAATTATTGGAATTTGGGTTTCTAGGCTGTGCTTGTGCTGAGACCATAAATTCCTGAGGTACCATTGCAACTTCCTCATATGCAGTCTGGCATGTGGGATCAATATTATGCAGGATGCCATGTAACCCAGGGCTTGCAGGATTTTCCTTGCTGTAAGCTGGTTCTGCGTTGTTAATGCCATGAAGTAGAGTGGAAGGTGCTTTTGTTTTTCTGCTGTGAGGGATGCCATTTGATTTGATGTGTCCAGTTCCGCACCCAAGAAGGTTATCCTTTGGGATGGCAACAGCCTTGACTTTTATATTGACTGTGTATCCCAAGGCTTGCAGTAGATGAATGACCCTTTTCAAGTCTTTTGTTAATTTGTCTCTGTTGTCCGCTTGTAACAGGCAGTCGTCCAGGTAAGGGTAAATTTGAATTCCCTGGAGCCTGCAATGAGCAATTACTGATGCCAGGCATTTCGTGAATACTCTGGGCAGTAGATAAGCCAAAAGGCAATGCTGAGAATTGATAATGCTCTGATCCTGCAAGAAATCTGAGGTATCTTCTGCAATTTGGTCGTATGGGGACGCAGGTATGCCTCCTTGAGATCTAGAGTTACCAGCCAAGACTCCTTGCCCAGCATGGGAAGAAGCTGCTGTAGAGTCAGCATTTTGAATTTTGGGACAATGAGGTATGTGTTCAGCGGACAGGTCTAGAATAGGTCTCCATTGATTTTCCTTCCTTGGCACTAGGAAAAGTCTGGAGTAAAATCCTTGCCCTTGTTCCATAGATGGTACCTTTTCTATAGCTCTCATCCTTTTAAGTTGTCTATTTGTTCTAGAGCGCTTGCCATTTGATTTGGAGGTAGGTTTGGCATTCCTCTCTTCCTTGGTAGAGTATGGAAGTGAAACCTGTAACCTTTGTCTATTGTCTGTAAAATCCATTTGTCTCCTGTAATGCAATGCCAGTTTACTGAAAATAAGGCTAGCTTTCCGCCTAAGGGTGCTTCTAGTTGTTCCCTGGTAGGCGGCTTCAGAGCCAAGTCACTGTGATTGTCCTGTGGAAGTGGTAGTGGCTGGATCTGCAGCAGTACGCTGGTTGTTAGGCTGCCACTGACGCCCCTGTAGGCACCTCTGGATTGACCTCTGCCTCTTGTGCGCCTATTCCTGCCTCTCTGTGTTCTGCTGGTGTCTGGAAAGGACCAATTCTTGGAAGGCCAGTTCCTACTAAACCTTGGAGGCTGGACCTGTAAGAAATCCTTGACTGTCTGAACAGATTTTGCTTTCTCTTCCACCTTCTTCAGCACTTGCTGTGCAGGAGAGCCAAACAAATTGTGTTTATCCATGGGAGCATCTAGGAGCTTTGATTTTACATGGTCTGGTAATGACTGCTCTTTTAACCATGCATGCCTTCTGATCACTGTACCAGTCATAGCTGATCTAAAGGAAGACTCCAGTGCATCATAGCCACATTTTAAGGAATGGTTACTGACCTGCTGTATGTTATGTACCATTTCCTGAAGAGACTTTCGATCTAAAGCTTCAGGTGAGGACAACTTTTTAGATAACTGATCTAACATAAATTCCTGATACTGAATCATGTGGAATTGACAGTTTAAGGCCCTAGCCGAAAGAGTAGCAGAAGTATAAAATTTTTACCCCATCTCTCCAAGGCCCTAGATTCCCTTTCAGAGGGGAGTGGGTTTTGGCAGAGGTAGCTGCTACAGCCTTGGGGCCCTGTGAAATAGTTTCAGGATCTGCAAAGGAGCCTTATACAAGTGATTATGTGTGTCCGAACCCTGTAGTATCTGTCGGGCTTAGCAGGGCCGGAGGAGTGAATCAGGAGCAGTACAAGCATCATTAAACGCATCATCCACAACTGTAAGTACTGGAGGAATGGCTAAAGGCCTATGCTGTGGCAAATGCAAAAAGGTCCTAAGCCTTTTCCTAGAGTCTGAGAAATCCTGACCCTGCCATTGAAATTGTTCCCTCATAGCATGCAAGGTTTCCCCAAAAGAAAATTCCTCAGGAGGAGAGGCAGAAGGAATGGAGTCTTCTGCATCAGAGTCCTCATATGGAGAATAAGGGCCCTCAGGAGGGTTTGTATTTTCTGATTCATCTGAGGAGTAATCAGTAGAAACTGGCTCAGGGGGTTCTGCTCTAGGCCTCTTCTCTGGAGGGGGTTGAGAGACCCTATCAGGGTGAGACTGGGATCCCCTGATCAAAGAAATGAGATCCTCTGCTAGACTAAGCATTTGAGTACTAGAGCTAGGCCTGTGAGAGGGGGCTTTAGTAGGCACTGCCTTGGAAGATTTAGCTGCTTTAGCCCTGGCAAAGGCCTTAATTGACATGGATGCAGGGGGCCTAGCAGCTCCACGTGCAGGAGTAGATACATCTAGGGGAATAGTATCTGATAAATCCTGAGAAACTGTAAGAGCAGGTGGAATTTCAGTAGCAGATTCAGCCATGCTAGAAGAGGCCTCGGTAGTAGGAGGCATGTTTTCGGCCAAAGGAAGAACCGCAGACTCGGTTTCAGCCGAAACCGAGACACTCGCAGTTGGCTTAACCACGGTTTCGGCCGAAACCGGAGCTGACCCAGTGTCGGTCCTTTTCCTTACGCTTTTTAGCTAAATGTGAAGTCGGAGTCTCCGACGGCATGATATAAGCAAAAGCGGAGCCGAAAAACTCCTCTGCAAACTCCGACCGATGTCTAAGCGTCCGTCGGTTGAAAGAAGCACAGGCTAAACAAGCTGCTACGTCGTGGTCTGGGCCTAAACAAGGTAGGCAGTAAGAGTGGAAGTCTTTATGAGGTATTTGTTTCCCACAAGTTAAACAGTTATTCACTTTTTCTGACATTGGCTGAGGCAAGAAAGAGTCCCCAACGGGATACTTAGCTTTTAGAAGTCTTCGGTAGTAGTAATCTCTGGATCTGACCGACCGGCACTTGCGAACAGCTTCTGCTTCGGGCGCCACGCGGCAAGAAAAACTGAGGAAAATGGCGTCGGCTGATGCCTTTATACCCGAAGAACTGCAGCTATGACGTCTGGTGAAGTGCGACACCAGCCGAGGCCAGACCCAGACTTTGGAATCCGGCCGACCGAAGGGCTGCCTGAGGCCAGGACAACCCATTTGTTAGGACTGCAGATGCATCCTTGAAGGACATCTATACATTTCTTGGCATTGAGCTTGAGTCCATGGCTCTGGCATCAAGCATCTGTTTCTGTAAGGCCCTTTTGTAGAATATCCACATCATTTGGTGATTCAATAACGGCTCCCAGTTTGCAGTCATCTGTGAACTTTGTTAGCCAGAGTCCCTTAGTGTTGGCCTGTACTTCAGAGAAGTAGATGCCAAACAAGCGTGGTCCCAGGACTGAACCCTGAGGTACTCCACTTGTCTGGCGCTGGATTTGGAGTCGGCTACTTTTACAGTGTGGGTTCTGTCAGTAAGCCAGTTGGCAACCCATCAAGTGACGCAGGGATTAATGTCCAGCTTAGTACGTTTATCTAGGATTCCAGAGGGGGGATGGTGTTGAAGGCCTTGGCGAGGTACAGATAGGCTGTGTGGACTGCCTTACCCCCATCCACAGCTCTGGAGACTGATTCGAAGAAGTCAATCAGGTTCAGGAGACAAGATCGGCCCTTCACGAACCCAAACTGGGTGGGGTCCAGTGTTTGAAGGTTGCCAATGTTTTTGTTTATAAGTTCCATGATAATACGTTCCATGGCCTTGCAGATCAGGCTCGTCAGACTGATGGGACAGTAGTTCACAGGATCCAAGGTGGATCCCCCCTTGTAGAGTGGGATAACTGTAGCTGTGAGCCACTCAGTGGGCACGAAGCTTGAGGTGAGGCTATGATTAAACATGACACTTAGGTGAGGTGCCAGTTCATTTTGTAGTTCATGTAGTACACAGCCCGGGATATTGTCTGGTCCTATGGATGCTGTATTCTTAGCTTTGGAGAGTGCAGTTTTTACCTGTGTGGCCGTTATTACTGGAATTTGTCAATCTTTCGGTATTGAGATGGGCCTTTAGGGGGTGAGAGGGGGGGTGAAGTTGGCACTGAATCGATCTGCCAGGATATTGGCAATATCCTTGGGATCAGTATATTTAATGCCATTCTGTTGTAGCTCCGAGCAGATCTGAGCATTGCCATTTAGATTCTTGACATAGCTATAGAATGCCTTGTAGATGTCTTTGGAATTTTTGGCAATTTTATTTTCGTAACTAGCTTTGGAGGATTTTATTAGGGATCTCAGCTTCTTACTGAGGCTGGTAAAGAAGGTTTTTGCATCCAGGGGTTTTCCTCTTTTCTGCAACAGTTTCTTCCTTTTGTTGTAAAGTTTGTTTATGGCAGGGAACCACCAGATTGGCTTCCTTTTTCTGGAGAAGAGCATCTTGGTTCTATTTGGGATGGCACAATTCATGCATGAGTGGATGTTCTCGTACAGTGCCTTAGTGTAGGATTCAGCAGTCGAACTTTCAGTTCCCGTCTGCATGGGTGTCATGAAGTTTGTCACTTCTGACTTGAGTAGTATGAAGTTGGCTTTAGAGAAGTTTTTTACAGAGGTTTCTTTACTGGTGGGTGGTGGAGGGATGTGGATGTCAAGGGTGATAGCTTATGGGCAGACCTTCCTGACCTTGACCAACCTTCTGGCATCAAACAAATGTAATGTAATTTTTGGGTGTACAGAAAACTTACTTACCCCTACTGTTTCACTATTTCATTCTGTTACAGTAAATAACTCTTTGATGTAACATGTGAATCAATGGAAATAGCTTGACAATTCCTCTGTTGTCTGAACAAGGATCAACAAAGAGCAAGGAGCCACTCACAATAACTACACTTTATGATCTGTGAAGATTATTTCTTAATTAATTTTTACTTTATTTGTTGACTGTGTAAACCCACTAGTCACAGGGGCCAGTTTTCACTAATGTTTCAGGATCAGAGTCTTCTTTACTTGCTCAGAGTTAGTAGAGAAAATGAGACCAAAGGACTCAAACCTCGGACTGCAGGACACAGCTCATTAACAGCTTGTATCTTTAATCCTCTCACTAAATTGCCAGACCCATACTCACCAGAAGGCCATAAGCCTATACTTGGGCTGAGAGTTAGAAAGTTTGCAGATAGTCTCAGAAACTTGAGTTAAACTGCATGCCTGATACTGGAAAAAAAATGCAACAATTTGTTCCAGGTGCAGTGTCACCACTGTAGCTGGCTCCTACAGCACCCAGTGCCATTCCCTGATCTGGTGTCCCTCAAGTTAAAGAACAAAAAAAAATGTTTTTTTGTTCTATACCTCCTGACTAGCTCTCCTATCTTGAGGAACAAGCCAGGTCCCATTTCTGTGCATCGTTCAACTCTTAGTTGAGGAGCACAAAAAAAAAAAAAAAAAACAAGAAAACTTAACAAGCCACTTTCTAGAACTAATATCAAACATGAAGTACTGAAGTAAGTGATACAGAACTGACAGCAAATTAGAGAAATAATGCCAGTGCCTCATTACTGCTGATTGTGCCCTGTAACACCTTGCACCCTTGGCGTCTGTCCCCTTCACTCCAACCTAAATACATTTCTGTGAAATGCTATACGTGTGGAGTCTGCTTAACCTCCTGTCCTCACATGCAATATCACTGGAGTGTCCGGTTCCATTCCACATCACAAAGGCATACTTACAGCCGAAGTGGTGATCCTCTAAACTCAATGCTGTGTGTACAAGCATGTGTGTGCGTCTTGTGATAAGAGTGGTACCCAGTCCAGTCCTATTTTTACCTGAAGACCCTGAACAGAATTAGAAAATAAGTGAATGATGAATGTTAAAAATAGATTGAGGCTCTTTTTATTTAGAGTAAATGAAGGCTATATTATTATTTTACTAGATTCTGTTAACTTTTCTGGAGTACTTAAAAGGAAATAAAAAATCATCTTATCACTGGAAATGTGAACAATAAATATGACTGAATCAGCAATAGCAATTTGGATTAAATTAAGATTATACTCCAAGGTCCACTTTTATTCTGGGACTGTGGGTTGGGAACCTAGATTCTGAAAGTTACTGTCTAAAGCTCAAGCACTACCTGCAAATACTACAAAAGAAGAGCATTGAGGATCTCCTGAACAAAGCCATTTACATCACTGTTTTTAGAGTAACTATATTCTTTGCTTTGGCAGTAAATCATGTTAGATGGCCTCCACAATGAATGAAGCCAGAATACAAAATATATAATCAAACAGACCTGCATGCATTTCACAAAGAGAGTTCATTTGACCTCCACAAAATTATGACAGGGCTCTATAGTGGTGTCACAAATGACTTATTTATATTTTTTTATTTATACTTTTTGTTGATTGGGTTAATCCAAGTAGGCCAATGACCTCTTTTTCAGGTGAGACCATAGGTGGTACTCACACTAACTAGGGAAAATTTAGCCAGGACACCCGGGAACTTCCCCTGCTTTTTTGACAAGTGCTGTGGGATCTTTTATGTGAACTAAATACAAACTGAGGTAGATGGGGCCTTGGTCTAACATCTCATCCAAAGTATGGCAAACCTGGATGCAGCAACCTCTTATGCTGCACTGTAGTGCCAGTATTGAAAAAAAATAATCTAAGTACCTGGTGCGGTAATAGAACCCACAATCTTCAGCACCAAATGTGGATCCACTACCTGTTCAGCTGAAAAAGGTAAATGGGCACAATAAAAAGGTATACACACAAATATAAACAAATGAAGTTAGGTCAATCAAAAGCTATTTACAATCCCTTCATATCTTCCATATTCAAGTTTGTATGGAGAACTCTTTTAAATCTTATATGGTCATCTAGCATCGTCTTAAAAGGGCCTAGAATATCTGCCATTTTTTTCACCTTCAAATGACTTACTCTTCTTATCTGGAGCCTGACAACTTGTTTCCACAGAAGCTTTGAAAAGAAGCACGTGCTCCTCTGTAATTTTTTATATGCCAGAGTATATGCACTCACTGCAGTAGATCAGATCCTTTGATTTGTTTTGTAGACCTTCACTGAATTTGCTCAAAATTCGTGCAGTCCTGGTCATGGCTGAAAAAGGTCAGATGGCCAGACCACTTGCTTACTTATCAAATTGAAATGAATGAATAAACGAATGAATACATACACCAGACCAGACTGAGGTCCAGTATAAATCAGTTGTTATTGCAATGTTGTTTAAAATTAGCATCAATGTGTACTTCTCAATGGCTAAATGGGTCTAGGACAGGAGGCTGAAAGCATGCAGCCCAACCACCAAATGGATGACAGCAGGCAGGTGAAAGATTTCCCCTAGCTACATTAAAGTAGACAACCAACTGATTTCACTATGTTTCATGGATAATCACCTGCTCACAGCTTCAACCAGATAAAACAGTTTTTTTTTTTTTTTTTTTTTTGCATTTGTTAACCAAAATAAAACACTTATAACAGTGACCCATTTTCTCTCACAGCACAGGAGTACAGAATTCAGTGCAATAAAGAAGAAGAAAGAGTTAAATATGACCATTCTTACAACACTTCGTAGAGACAAACAGTGTTAAAAAATTGTTTGACAATGTTATTTTCAGAACTCAGTGCAATTAACAGAACAAGACAGTAAAATAAGAAAAGTTTTATAACACTGAGTAGAGATCGACAACAAACAATGGTAATGCCTATTTGCAAATTTCTTTAAGCTATACAACATTTACAAGTGAAGAAATTAAGACAGTGAATAATCATGGCTGTATGGAACAAAAGTGTGGCTGTTTCTATGTAAATACAAAAGGGTGGTTGTTAGTAAATACAGGAAGCTGAGGAAAGATACTTGCGTAGTATGTTATGTGTTGTAACAGGAAAAACTGACAGTAGTGTTATTTAGTGCTATGTATTTAAATTTCAGTATCAGTTCATAAGAAGGGAGAGCATTATTTATTTATTTACATTTGTTGACCGGGAGAGTCTGACTGGACACAGGTCAGTTTTCAGCGGAGGCCCGGGGAGAAAAGCTCCACATTAAGTAGTACTTACATTATACAGTTAAAAAAAACATAGCATATAAAATATAGACATTAGTCCAGCTGAGGACGCAAGACAAGAATAAAACAGATGTAAAACAGCTGAAGAACATAGTACAATTTTAAAATATGGTGACATATACTCAACATGGTTACAAATGTAGTTGAGATTCATCAGTGAACAATTGATACAATCTGTTTTTGAGGTACGTAACAGCCATTAGAAGTTGTTGCTACAAGAAGTTAGTACTGTGTGGTAGGTAGGTGGAAACATGAGTAGCCAAGCTTGCTAAGAGTAAGTTGTTGATAGGGGGCAGAGAGAGGCAGTGGGTGGGTGGAGTGGATGGTATTAGAGGGGGGTTTGCATATCTGGCAAGTTTTTAAGTGTGATTTTAGTAAGGATTTGAAGTGGGTGTAAGAAGTTACAGTGGTAACTGAGGATGGGAGGGAGTTCCAGAGTTTGGCAATAGTGCAGGAGAATAATGCTTCTCCAGCAGAGTTATTGGCTCTTTTGACCTGTAGGAGGTTTTGTGGCTTGCAGTTTTTTTACAGAGGTTTCTTTACTGGTGGGTGGTGGAGGGATGTGGATGTCAAGGGTGATTAGCTTATGGGCAGACCTTCCTGACCTTGACCAACCTTCTGGCATCAAACAAATGTAATGTAATGTAATTTTTGGGTGTACAGAAAACTTACTTACCCCTACTGTTTCACTATTTCATTCTGTTACGGTAAATAACTCTTTGATGTAACATGTGAATCAATGGAAATAGCTCGACAATTCCTCTTTTGTCTGAACAAGGATCAACAAAGAGCAAAGAGCCACTCACAATAACTACACTTTATGATCTGTGAAGATTATTTCTTAATTAATTTTTACTTTATTTGTTGACTGTGTAAATCCACTAGTCACAGGGGCCAGTTTTCGCTAATGTTTCAGGATCAGAGTCTTCTTTACTTGCTCAGAGTTAGTAGAGAAAATGAGACCAAAGGACTCAAACCTCGGACTGCAGGACACAGCTCATTAACAGCTTGTATCTTTAATCCTCTCACTAAATTGCCAGACCCATACTCACCAGAAGGCCATAAGCCTATACGTGGGCTGAGAGTTAGAAAGTTTGCAGATAGTCTCAGAAGCTTGAGTTAAACTGCACGCCTGATACTGGAAAAAAAATGCAACAATTTGTTCCAGGTGCAGTGTCACCACTGTAGCTGGCTCCTACAGCACCCAGTGCCGTTCCCTGATCTGGTGTCCCTCAAGTTAAAGAACAAAAAAAAATGTTTTTTTTGCTCTATACCTCCTGACTAGCTCTCCTATCTTGAGGAACAAGCCAGGTCCCATTTCTGTGCACCGTTCAACTCTTAGTTGAGGAGCACAAAAAAAAAAAAAAAAACAAGAAAACTTAACAAGCCACTTTCTAGAACTAATATCAAACATGAAGTACTGAAGTAAGTGATACAGAACTGACAGGAAATTACAGAAATAATGCCAGTGCCTCATTACTGCTGATTGTGCCCTGTAACACCCTGCACCCTTGGCGTCTGTCCCCTTCACTCCAACCTAAATACATTTCTGTGAAATGCTATACGTGTGGAGTCTGCTTAACCTCCTGTCCTCACATGCAATATCACTGGAGTGTCCGGTTCCATTCCACATCACAAAGGCATACTTACAGCCGAAGTGGTGATCCTCTAAACTCAATGCTGTGTGCACAAGCATGTGTGTGCGTCTTGTGATAAGAGTGGTACCCAGTCCAGTCCTATTTTACCTGAAGACCCTGAACAGAATTAGAAAATAAGTGAATGATGAATGTTAAAAAAAGATTGAGGCTCTTTTTATTTAGAGTAAAGGAAGGCTATATTATTATTTTACTAGATTCTGTTAACTTTTCTGGAGTACTTAAAAGGAAATAAAAAATCATCTTATCACTGGAAATGTGAACAATAAATATGACTGAATCAGCAATAGCAATTTGGATTAAATTAAGATTATACTCCAAGGTGCACTTTTTTTCTGGGACTGTGGGTTGGGAACCTGGATTCTGAAAGTTACTGTCTAAGGCTCAAGCACTACCTGCAAATACTACAAAAGAAGAGCATTGAGGATCTCCTGAACAAAGCCATTTACATCACTGTTTTTAGAGTAACTATATTCTTTGCTTTGGCAGTAAATCATGTTAGATGGCCTCCACAAGGAATGAAGCCAGAATACAAAATATATAATCAAACAGACCTGCATGCATTTCACAAGGAGAGTTCATTTGACCTCCACAAAATTACTCAGATGACAGGGCCCTATAGTGGTGTCACAAATGACTTATTTATATTTTTTTATTTATACTTTTTGTTGATTGGGTTAATCCAAGTAGGCCAATGACCTCTTTTCAGGGGAGACCATAGGTGATATTCACACTAACTAGGGAAAATTTAGCCAGGACACCCGGGAACTTCCCCTGCTTTTTTGATAAGTGCTGTGGGATCTTTTATGTGAACTAAATACCAACTGAGGTAGATGGGGCCTTGGTCTAACATCTCATCCAAAGTATGGCAAACCTGGATGCAGCAACCTCTTATGCTGCACTGTAGTGCCAGTATTGAAAAAAAAATAATCTAAGTACCTGGTGCGGTAATAGAACCCACAATCTTCAGCACCAAAGGTGGATCCGCTACCTGTTCAGCTGAAAAGGGTAAATGGGCACAATAAAAAGGTATACACACAAATACAAACAAATGAAGTTAGGTCAATCAAAAGCTATTTACAATCCCTTCATATCTGCCATATTCAAGTTTGTATGGAGAACTCTCTTAAATCTTATATGGTCATCTAGCATCGTCTTAAAAGGGCCTAGAATATCTGCCATTTTTTTCATCTTCAAATGACTTACTCTTGTTATCTGGAGCCTGACAACTTGTTTCCACAGAAGCTTTGAAAAGAAGCACGTGCTCCTCTGTAATGTTTTATATGCCAGAGTATATGCACTCACTGCAGTAGATCAGATCCTTTGATTTGTTTTGTAGACCTTCACTGAATTTGCTCAAAATTCGTGCAGTCCTGGTCATGGCTGAAAAGGGTCAGATGGCCAGACCACTTGCTTACTTATCAAACTGAAATGAATGAATAAACAAATGAATACATACACCAGACCAGACTGAGGTCCAGTATAAATCAGTTGTTATTGCAATGTTGTTTAAAATTAGCATCAATGTGTACTTCTCAATGGCTAAATGGGTCTAGGACAGGAGGCTGAAAGCATGCAGCCCAACCACCAAATGGATGACAGCAGGCAGCTGAAAGATTTCCCCTAGCTACATTAAAGTAGACAACCAACTGATTTCACTATGTTTCATGGACAATCACCTGCTCACAGCTTCAACCAGATAAAACAGTTTTTTTTTTTTTTTTTTTGCATTTGTTAACCAAAATAGAACACTTATAACAGTGGCCCATTTTCTCTCACAGCACAGGAGTACAGAACTCAGTGCAATAAAGAAGAAGAAAGAGTTAAATATGACCATTCTTACAACACTTCGTAGAGACAAACAACTGTTAAAAAATTGTTTGACAATGTTATTTTCAGAACTCAGTGCAATTAACAGAACAAGAGAGTAAAATAAGAAAAGTTTTAGAACACTGAGTAGAGATCGACAACAAACAATGGTAACGCCTATTTGCAAATTTCTTTAAGATATACAACATTTACAAGTGAAGAAATCAAGACAGTGAATAATCATGGCTGTATGGAACAAAAGTGTGGCTGTTTCTATGTAAATACAAAAGGGTGGTTGTTAGTAAATACAGGAAGCTGAGGAAAGATACTTGCGTAGTATGTTATGTGTTGTAACAGGAAAAACTGACAGTAGTGTTATTTAGTGCTATGTATTTAAATTTCAGTATCAGTTCAAAAGAAGGGAGAGCATTATTTATTTATTTACATTTGTTGACCGGGAGAGTCTGACTGGACACAGGTCCGTTTTCAGCGGAGGCCCGGAGAGAAAAGCTCCACATTAAGTAGTACTTACATTATACAGTTAAAAAAAACATAGCATATAAAATATAGACATTAGTCCAGCTGAGGACGCAAGACAAGAATAAAACATAGATGTAAAACAGCTGAAGAACATAGTACAACTTTAAAATATGGTGACATATACTCAACATGGTTACAAATGTAGTTGAGATTCATCAGTGAACAATTGATACAATCTGTTTTTGAGGTACGTAACAGCCATTAGCAGTTGTTGCTACAAGAAGTTAGTACTATGTGGTAGGTAGGTGGGAACATGAGTAGCCAAGCTTGCTAAGAGTAAGTTGTTGATAGGGGGCAAAGAGAGGCAGTGGGTGGGTGGAGTGGATGGTATTAGAGGGGGGTTTGCATATCTGGCAAGTTTTTAAGTGTGATTTTAGTAAGGATTTGAAGTGGGTGTAAGAAGTTACAGTGGTAATTGAGGATGGGAGGGAGTTCCAGAGTTTGGCAATAGTGCAGGAGAATAATGCTTCTCTAGCAGAGTTATTGGCTCTTTTGACCTGTAGGAGGTTTTTGTGGCTGGATCTTAGTGGTCTCGTGGTTATGTAGGGTTGGTTTATTAGTTTGTGGGCGAGTGCGAGTTGGTACTATTGAAGGAGGTTGGGGAGCTCTAGCCAGCCCAGTTCTGTTAGTGAGAGACAGTGGAGAGTATGGTAGGAAGCCCCCTGTGGCAAATTTGGCGATTTTGTTGCAGCAGGTTTCAAGCTTATTTAGGTCGCATTGTCTAAGGTTAGTAAACAGTGGAGAGGAATAGGGTAGGGTGGAGATAAGATGTGAATTTGCTACTGACATTTTAGCTGCTTTGGTAAGTAGCTGCTGATTTCTATATAATGCTCCAAGTTTTTTGTGCACTTGATTAATGGTCATGGAAATGTGAATGTCAAAGTTCAGTTTATTGTCTATTTCTACTCCTAGTAATTTGGTGTGTTCTGTAAGATGGATGGTGGTGTTGTTTTTTGCTGTGATGTTAAAGTGAGAGCTGTCCAGGGTAAGTTTGGTGGGTTGGAAGATTAGTAATTTTGTTTTGTTTGGGTTGAGTATTAGTTGGGCATCAGCTAACCAAGTTTCAATACAGGAAAATGCTTCCTGTGTGACTTTTTGCAGTTCGGGTAGGGAGTGGGCTGTGCAGATGATGGTTGAGTCATCTGCATATTGTATGAGTGTACCATGTGTAAGTATGTACATTGTGTGAATGCTGGAATTGAAGTGGCAAGACTTGGAGAGTAGTACAAGTGGAAAAGGGTGAATAATCATTTTATGGTTTATTGAAGCATTTTGAGGGGTAAGGAGGTGGGTGGGTAGGTGGAAAAGGATAAATGTGCGGATTATGGCAAGTTAATTATATATACTAACTCCATGGCTGCACAATAGGGGAGAAAGAAAACGCCTAAGAACTTTGAACTAATGGCACACAAACAGAAATTACACACCAGAGAAGAAACTCTGCACTCAGCCAAGCAAATCTGCAGTCAAGATAGGGTTGAGTAATAAGTTTAGGTCACAGGTAAGTACTAGGCTGGCTGCGCTTATGGGCTGTTTTAAGATTAGCCAACTTTCCAAAGGTGAGAATTTAACTCTGTACTGTTATGTAAACACCTTCACCATTATGCCCCTCCCCCAAAGAATGGCTCAGTAAAAAACAGCATAGTACATTAAATTAAATAACACTGGCCATTTGCTGTAATTATACCAAAGAGGGGAATTATCACGTATGATATAGGCAATCTTACACTTATTTAAATGAAAAACAAACACTGACGCCACTTTATTTGCAAACATTATACATCACAGACACCACTGAAACTGAAGCTGCAAACATTACACATCATTTATAATCTATCCAGTCATTGTCAGTTAAGCATCATATGGCTCATTCAAATCCTGCCTCTTAAACCTTATTCCTCTTCTTCATACATTGCTGCCATAATTCCTATTTTGTTCCTATCTAGTTTGCTCCTTCCCTTTTCTAACTATCCCAATTCCAGTTGTTTTAACTCTGTCACTATATTCACTACTTACAATAAAGTTGGTCTAGACTTTGATTTCCATTTTCTAGCAATTGCTTTTTTGGCACCCACCATAATTAGACCTACTATGTCTAGGCAATACTGATTCTATATCATAGCTCAAATAAATAATCTCCCCAGTCAATTCAATCTGCTCACCCAGCATCTCCAACACAGTGGTCCACAGGGAATTCTTAAAGTCTCAAAAGGAATTCCCCTGCATGGAAGTGACTGCGCGGCTCAAAAACACATGGTTAACAAAAAGTAGAAGCCAGCAACTGTGAGCTGTATGAATTAATTTAATTAGTTAAAAAATAAAAAAACACAAAGATAACAGACCGGTTCTGGCTATGGTGTTAACCTAGTCTTCATCAGTGTAAATACTGATAACATCTTGAGGTTCTTTTTATACACTGACATAATTAGTCACAAAGTTTCATTGGTGGGCTCATGAATATTCATTAGAATACAAAATCATAAATATTCATTAAGACCAGGCTGGAAAAGTCCACCTAATTTCACAATCCATTTCTTTTCTTTTATATTTAGTTTGCTGTGCCAACCAGATTTGTTAGATCTGTCGCCTATTATTTTGTCAATGATGGTAAAATGAAATCTTGTTGTGGTGTGTTTATACAAGGCGTTACTCATTCTTTTACATTTAACATCACTAAGGTGTTCAGAAATACGTAACTTGAGAGGTCTAGATGTTTGTCCTATGTAAAATGCATGACAACTGCAACAGGCCATATAGATAATCCAATCCGTGCTGCAATTTGCAAAAAACCTAATGTCATGTATAGTACTGCAATTACTACTGGAGAATTGTTTGTTTTTTAGCACATGTTTACAATGGCTGCAATGACCACATGGCATGCAGCCCACCAGTTTATCTCCAGAAATTAAGGTTTGGATCGTATTCTGGTTAGTGACATCATGGTGATATTTGTAGTGACTGAAATGAGATCCAAGATTTTTCCCCTTTCTAATTGAAAACATGCAGGTCTCAGATAGATGTGACAAAACATTGTCAGCTAGGAGGATGTTCCAATGTCGTCTAATGGCATCAATGACTCTATTTGTATTTTTACCGTATGTAGTGATAAATCGTAGATTGTGGTTTGTGTTCCGTGACTTATGTTTATATTTAAGGAGGTCTTCCCCGTCCAAATATGCAGCATAGTTGCTTTCTGTATGTACATAACCCATACTGTAGCCGCTTTCTTGAAACCTATTCGACAAATCTTTGCGAAAAACCTGAAAGGTATTTTCTTCTAAGCAAATACGTCTCATCCTAATGAACTGTGACTTGGGGATGTTTTTGGTGATATGTGCTGGATGAAAGCTGGATGCGCGGAGTAAGGGGTTATATTCTGGATATTTTTTGAATACTTCTGTGCGGAGGGTGTTATCCTTATTCCTTGTTACCAGCACATCCAAGTATGTGATCTTGTGTTGGTCATAGTTGATGGTAAATTGTAAACCCCATTTATTGTCATTGAGATACTCAACAAATTCCATCAGGTATTCCACATCAGACCTCCAAACCATCCAACAGACATCCAGATATCTACGCCAAATATCAATTTCCATTAAATAAATGTTGTGTGTAACATCATAAATGATTTGTTATTCTATGTATGCCATATATAGATCTGCATATATGGGGGCAAATGATGCGCTCATTGCAGTAGACCCATATTTGGAGATAACATTGTCTTCCATAGAAGAAAACATTTTTGGTGAGAACATTTTAAGTTAGGCATATAAGAAAAGTGTTAAAACCAGGTTTGTATAGCTCTGATTTGAAACAGCCAATATTCTACTGCATCTAGCCCTGCCCAATGTGATATGTTGGTGTATAGTGCACTAACATCCAAGGTGCATAACAACCAGTCGTCTTCAATTTGCATGTCATTTATGATGCCTAAAAATTCTGTGGTATCCTGAATTCTAGATCTTAATCATCTCAATAATGGTTTAAGGTGTTTAGTTAGAAATTCAGATAATGGTTCAGTTAGGGAGCCATTACCTGCCACAATCGGTCGGCCTGGGGGATGCAAAGGATCTTTATGAATTTTGGGCAGAAAATAGATATATTGGCTATTGGGATCAGATATACTAAGATGAATTTTGGTGTTTTGTCTAATGATGCCATTTTCTACTGCTGAATCCATAAACGTATCTATTTGATGTTTAAACAGAGATGTTGGATCAAGAGGCATTTTGGTATAATATCTGGCATCTTCCAGCTGTCTCTGAGCCTCAGCATCATACTGGGTCCAATTCAGGACTACCACAGCACCACCTTTGTCTGCAGAGATGATAACCAAATTTTTGCTATTGGTAAGTTCTTGTAAGGTTAACATATCTGTCTTTGAGAGATTGTTAGATTTAAGGTGAGTCATACCCGAAGTGTAGATCTTGGAGTACACTATTTTGGAAAAGACTCGCAGAAGGATGCATGGGTGGGACAAAGGTGGATTTGTGGTATTTAAAATTATCAACAGTAACATCATCATATTTTTTGTCATGAAAACACAGTTTTAAGTTAAGCAATCTGCAAAATGCTATCACATCTTGTGCAAATGTGTCTTCAGGAACAAAAAAACCTGGTATAAAAGAAAGTCCTTTATTTAGCAAAGCAGTTTGTGAGTCAGATAATGTTACATCAGAAATATTTAGTATATGTTTTCTAGCACACTTGTTTATTTATTTGTTAACAGTTCCATTAAGCCCTCCAAACTTATTTTTCTGATGTTTCCTGCCTCCCCTCTTGTAAGGCCTAAAGGGGCCACACTGTTATTACGTTTGGGGATGGGGGGATCTGAGGTTTGCTGTGTGTCCAAATCCATACCAGAAGAGGAGTCACCCCCTGATGTGCATTGCATTTTCTAAGAATGGACTTGGGACGTTTGCGTTTAGGGGTGGTATTAGTTTTATGATAACCACCTTCAAACCTAACATGTCTAGTATGTTGAAACTTTGTCATAATCTGTTTGGTCCCTTTGAAATTTTTTGAGTTTCCTATCCTTGTGTTGTTGTTGTTCAAAGGTAAATAAGTCTGAGCTAAATTTAGATAATTGGGTGGAAAAAAACGGTTGGTCCTTATATTGATTGCTGTCATCACATATATATAATTGTCATCACATAATTTGGTAACATTAAGGATTTCCCTGTCAATAGTACGTTCATAATATCTGGATAATGTTTCCACAAATTTCATGGAGCAATTTTGTTGTATTGTTGACCATTCACTGGTTAGTTGTTCATCTAATTCAGTTACTAATGGCTGAATTTTAACTCTAAGCCCTCTGGGAGTTATCCCTTTAGCCATGTATGCTTTGAATAATTTGAGATGCCATACATTGGACCTTAATGTTCTCATGCTTCTGTTCAGTTGTTGAAACAACTTTTCACAGTGGGTTTCGGGATTATCTATGGTATTAAAACTATTGTCATTAGATCGTTCTCCTATCCCAAAAATACCCAAATCTTCCTTATCAGAAGAGAGCCCAACTAAGATCCAATTTAGATCCATTTTGAAAATACAAAGGAATATTGGATACAAGGGTATAAGGGAGCCACACAGACTCAAATGTAGGTCAGAGACCAAATCAAAGATGAAACTTATTCAAATTGAATTGTAACAAAATTGAAAAAACTTGGAATAAAGAAAGCCACACAGTACCGGCCAAAACTGATTTATTAAGCAAAAAACAAAAATAAAAATAAAAACGAATAAAAACATCAAATGTACTAAGCACTTTCACCCTGTCATAGCTAGGGCATCATCAGAGTACTGAAAACACAAGGACACTTCCACCCCTTTATATACGTAATGAAATTAATAATTCATTGAATAATTGAGAAGAAAAACTAAGGCCATCTTTCCTACAATTACATTAAAAAACTATTGTAATGATAAATATGCATAAAATAAATACATTAATTCCATGCCAACGTAATTGTTGTATAAATAAATAAATAATAGAAAAAACATGTTAAAAATCAATAAATGTAAGATGTGTTGAACAATTGTGATAAAAGTTATACTATTTCTTAAAGTAACAGTAATAAATAACAACTGTACAGATGTATAATAATACCACAAACTGAAGTTACTTATAATAGAATAAATCAAGTAGATGAGATATAATGGATGATAATCTTGAAGTTCATAATAATAGTATATTTATGAGAAGAAAATACCAATAATTAAAAACAGTGCAGTATAAGAAATAATAATATGTATAATAAATAATAAAAATATGAATATTTTAGTATCAAAATACATTCAAATAAAATGTGATTTGTATTTTAATATACTTGAAATAGATATATGTTCATTGATACCTGGTTTGGTACAAGCATTTAATCGTAATTGCCAGAGGCATTCCTTAGCCTCTAGTAAAGTCTGCTCATCACCACCCTTATGTGTATTAAAAGGGTATTCTGTCTATAATAAAAAATAAAAATCTCTTAAAATTTAAACATCTAGAACTATGTGTAAAAAGAGAACTTGTAGTTTTTTGATTTTTGATGTCCCTAACATGTTCAGCAATGCGTTCCCTTAGCTTCCGAATTGTTTTCCTGACATAGAAGGCTGAACATATAGAACATGTTGTTAGATAAACTATCATCTTAGTGTTACAATTACAATGTCCCGGGCATCTAATAGTTCTATTAAAAGTATTAACAACTACATAGGGACCGTTGTTAATGTATTTACAGGTGCGACAGGTCCCAAATTTGCTCATCTTAGACGTTTTGGAAATATCTTTATTAGTGTTCATTTCAAAAATATCCTTTAGAATCCTCCCTCTGCTGAATGTAATTTTTGGATGACTACCAATAATATCTAATAATTCACTGTTATATGAAAAAACACTTATCCAAGTCTCATGTATAATATTAACAATACTATAAGATATTTCATTGTATGGTAAAATAAAGGTGTCATTCCTTGAACTGTTAACATTTGTTCTAGAAATATTGTTGCATCCAAATTTGGTTATGGGTCTGTAAAATAAGTTTCTTTTATTAATAATCTCTTTTTTAGTATTGTTAATAAGTTCATTAGGATAACCTCTGTCTAGGAACATGTCAGATAATTTCCCAATTTCAAATTCAAAAGACTTGTCGTCGCTAACTATCCTAGATAGTCTAAGCATTTGACCTTTAATTAAATTCCTTTTTTGGTAATAAGGATGACAGCTATTAAAATGTAGGAAGGAATTTGAGAATGTCTTTTTCTAAAAATATTGGAATGAATCTCATCCTTGTTGAAGGAAAAAACTATATCAAGATATTGACAATTATTTTCAAATATTTTGCTAGTAAATTGTAAAAACTCTGTTGTTCTGCCTAGGAATTGAACAAATTCTGAAAATTCATTCTTTTCACCTGTCCAAAAAATAAGAATTTCATCTAGGTATCTCAAATATACGGCTATGCTGGACCAGTAAGATGATGTAAAAACATGCTCAGTTTCCCACTCTGCTAACACCAAATTAGAATAAATTGGGGCACATCTGGCCCCCATAGCCACACCTATTTTTTGTCTATAAAATTCACCTTGCGTAACCATATAATTATTCTCAAGTACTATCTCCATCAACTCAGTCACTAGTTTACATTTGGCAACATTCATGCCGCTAAATTTCACGAGGCTAGCTTCACACATTTCAAGTCCTTGTTTGTGGGGTATTACAGTAAAAAGGTTAACTACATCAATAGTAGCCATAATAGTTATAGGACTAACATCGGTAATATGTGGTCTACTAACTTGATCAAGACAGTCTTTTAGAATATGCGGCAGGTTGGTGAGTGTATCCTTACAATGAACATCAATAAAAGATGCTATAGCTTCTGTTTTGGAATCCCTAGCTGATACTATAGGTCTAAAAGGTGGATTTCTAGAATCCTTATGCATTTTTGGGATTCCAAAAATTGATGGGGTGACAGGAAACTCTGCAATTAAATATGAGTATTCATCTTTACTAATAGCTCCATCCATGAGAAATTTGTACAATAGCCAGTCAATTTTAGTGTAAGCCCTGGCCATTTCATATTTCGTGACCTTCTCATAGGTAAAATTATCACTAAGCATGATAGTCATTTTATTGTAGGAATCAGTGTTAGTCATAATGACTACATCCCCACCTTTATCTATTTTCATGACTCTGTATTTATCAGTCATAGTTAATTTTCTAAGACAAAACTTTTCAGATTCAGTAAGGTTCCATGACATGTGTTCAATTTTTCTTAAAGTTCTTCTAATCTGTGTTTCACATAGCCACTCAAAGATAAAAATAGTGGGATTTTGTGGTGGTATAAATGTGCTACTACGCTTGAGTTTAAAATAAGTGGTGTTAATAATATTATCACTGTTGTTATTAAAAAACATCTTTAGGTTCAATAATCTACAATAAAGTTTTAAATTAATTAAAACTTGACCAATATCGTGCTTAAAAGAAGGCACAAAGGTAAACCCTCTTTTAAATAGAGTAATAAAATCATGGCTAAAATTGTTATCTGTAAAGTTGAATATATTAAAACCTCCATCAGATATAATAGAACATTTAATCTGATTATCTAAATCATCAAAACTCTGTGCATAACTTGGTTCATTAAAATCAAAATCAACTTCAAAATGCTGTAAAACATCTGTACCATCACCCACATAATTACTGCCACTAATAAATACATCTAAGTTGGCATCAGGAAAAATTGTTAAATTCACTCTGAACAAATAAAGAAATATTTCCACCATTATTTATCTCTGCCAAGAATTGGTCCTGTGGACCGATGTATTATATGGCCGATTCTGATTCTGATGGTGGCCGCCATACCGGTCGCGTATCCTCTCCCACTTTCTTGGTAGAGGTTCCTCTAAAAAAACCCATGACCATCACCAAGACCATATGTATCATTATTCACCATGTGTTGGTGAACAGGTTGGTCTTGGATATGAGCAATATGGTTGTCTTTACTGGCAACATCAGTTTCTAATGGCTTGGAACGTGTCATGTTTTTAAATTCTTTAAAATGCACATACACTTTGTTTTGTTCATAATCATTAGTATCCCTATGTAGCTTATGGTTTTTAATATCCAAACCTTTGTTAGTAAATTTATCCAAATCCTTGAAAATATTTTCCAGACGGAACTTGTGCTCAAATAACAAGTCCTGTTGAATGCTTTTGTCTAAAATAGAAAGCTGTTCATTTAAAGCAGCTAGTTTTCTGTTATTGTTACAGACAATTAATTTCATAAGTTCAATACCTGTTTTATCAAATAATTTCAGCAATTCGACAAATAAAACAGTACTTTGAGTAAATCCATAGGGTAATTTGAAAATACGTAATCCTTTAAGGACTTGACCTAGTTCTAGTGATCTCTCAAGAAAAGCATTGTCCATTTGTAGCGATTTGAAAGTTTTCAAGGTTCTTTCAAAAATTTTAAACTGTTTATCTAAACTGCCAATGTCCCTAGTATTGTAAATGTGATTATTATTAAATGTTAGTGCTGCCAAAAAAGACTTTAAATCACAGATATTCCTTTCGGAACCAACTGCTGCAGCATAGGAGCCTCCATGAATTCCGTCTCTAGTGTTCTTTGCCGGGTTCGGGGGTGGGCCACCAGACATAACACTTCCTGTTCCTACGTTGGCACCTCCTCCAATGGAACTCGCAGAACCATTACTAGCCGGCGGATGTGTTGGGCTGGAAGATGGGGTAGAATGTAATGTATAAAGCTGCTCCTTGGACTCAGTCACTACCACTTCAGATTCGATCGCATCCGTAGATGCTTTAACACTTCTGTCCTGTAGGGCTTTGATAAGTCTTTGTGTAATGTCCTTGTGTTGTATAAGTAACTGTTCCATTTCGTAAAAATAATTCACGTAAAAAATAATCTAAATGACTAACCAAAAAAGAAGCCAAAAAAGCGTAGCTACGATAATAGGATAAAAAAGCGGTAGTGAATACCCATTGCGGTACTAAAAAATGTTAGAAGCACAAGGCGACTACCAACAACAGCTTAGAAAACCAGAAAAGGCTGAAACTGAGTGGCAAACAAAACAGACTTGTAACAAAATTGAAAAAACTTGAAATAAAGAAAGCCACACAGTACCGGCCAAAACTGATTCAAATGTAGGTCAGAGACAAAATCAAAGATGAAACTTAGTCAAATTGAATGTCTGATCAAAGTCAAAAGACAGATTCACATTTGTGTAATAGCCAAAAACCAATTCCAGTTATAAAAAAATTCAAATATGGAGATGAATGCAGTACCACGTCCTAGAGATTAAAAAGAATGCATGTGGAAACTGGGCAATAATGGCCAGTCAAACTAATCAAATATTGAGTCAAAACCCAAAGGTATGAACCATATGAGATCTAAGTTGTTAAGAACAGCCCTGACAAGAGTACTCATACATAGATCTTGTCGGCTTGCATTAAATATAGGTTCATAGGTTCATACTAGGCTATCTGCCCTAGGGCATTTATAAACCTAGCCAGAGTGTGTTTGGCTTTCACCACCCATTTTAAATTAATTTTGCTATGCCGTGTTTTGAGGTTAGTATACTGTGCCTCTGTCTAACAGTGACACAGAAGTGATACCTGGGGTAAACCTACGATCTCCCATCCACTCATCAAGATTCCTCTTGAAGAGAGTCAATGAGGGACTCTGCCTAACCTGGACTGGGATTTTATTCCAGAGTGAAGGGAGCCTCTGGGTTATGAATCTGTCCCTCCAGCATGTCCTATTTATTTCAGTGCTGAGGTTCAAGTCTCTCGAACGAGTAGCTCAATGGGATTTGGATTTTCTGAGGTGCAGCATGTCCATTAATTCTGGGTTGGACATGGCTTTATACGTCAGGCACAGATCGCCTCTGAGCAGGCGGTATGCCACTGAGTAGAGCTGGAGTTTCTTTAACCGGGCAGCATATGGCATCTGTTTGAGCCCTTTGATCCTCTTGGTGAGGTACTTTTGGGGTCTTTCCAGTTGCTGCAGGTGTCTGGTAAGGTGCATCCCAAAAGGGGCATTGTACTCAATTATGGGCCTGACGAGGGATGAGTAAAGAGTCACGATGACCTCCCCTGATCTAGATGTGAATCCTTTCATGATTAGGTGGGCTATATAAAATGTTTTTCTAACCACTTTGGCCACGTGGTTGTCAAATGAGAGATTGCTATCAACTTGAGTCCCCAGGTCCCTAATTACTTTTTCTGTACTTAATGGATTACCACCTATGTGATAATTTGTGGGCCCTTTGTTTTTGCCAAAGGGGATGACTATACACTTTTTGATGTTTAGCTTGAGGCCATGGCTCTGGCACCAGTTGTCTGTTTCTATGAGGCCCTTTTGGAGGATGCTTGTGTCGGCTGGAGAGTCGATCATGGCATGCAGTTTGCAGTCATCTGCGAACTTGGTCAGCCACAGTCCTTCCGTGTTGGCCTGTACCTCCGAGAAATATATACCGAACAAGAGAGGTCCCAGGACTTGAGCCTTGTGGGACGCCACTTGTAACTGGTTTGGAGTCTGACATGGCTCCAGCAATTCTAACCATGTGGGTTCTGTCCTTGAGCCAGTTTGCAACCCATCTAGTGATATAGGGGTTTATATTTAAGCTGGTGAGCTTATCTATAATGCCCAAGTGGGGTATTGTATCGAAGGCTTTTAAGAGGTCCAGGTAGGCTGTGTGGACCACCTTCCCCTCGTCAATGGCCTTGGTGACGGTTTCAAAGAAATCAGCCAGGTTTAAGAGGCAGGATCTGCCCTTAAAGCCAAACTGGGTAGGATCCAGTGTCTGTAGGTCCCCAATATCTTTATTTATGAGGTCCATGATGATCCTTTCCATAGCTTTGCAGACCAAGCTAGTCAGGCTTATGGGGCAATAGTTTCCAGGATCCGTTGAGGCCCCACCTTTGTGGAGAGGGACCACTGTTGCTGTACGCCACTCTTTGGGTACATATCCTGCAGTAAGGATAAGACTGAACAGTAGTTTTATGTTTGGGTTTAGCTCTTCTTGGGAGTTCATGTAGGATGCAGCCCGGCACACCGGCTGGTCCCATTGATGCTGTGTTTTTTGCTTTGGAGAGGGCAGCTCTTACCTGAGCATCTGAGATGTCAGGGGGGCAGCACTCTGCTGGGATAGATATTTGCCCTTTTGGTGGTGGGGGGGGGAGAAGTTTGCGTTGAACCTGTCAGCTAGGATATTGGCAATGTCTGTGGGTTCAGTGTATTTTTTGTCATTTTGGACTAATTCTGAGCATATCTGGGAATTCCCACCCAGGTTCCTAACATAACTAAAGAAATATATCATTAAAATGTTTGTAGATATAACTTCTGATGGTTGACAAAAAACGTTGCCACGTCCAGATCCACTTATAGGTGAATAGCAAATATTAGGAAAATAATGGTAATTGCAATATAATTATATCACAATAACCATTAACAGGTACCAAACTATTTGTAGAAGAATCCGAATTTGGCTAAATAAACATGTGTAAATCAATAAGATATAGTTGCCTGTAATCTACTAATGGGTCCATCAAAAAAGGCCCATTGTCTATTTAAACTGGAGTCCTACAAATTGGATAAAATAAACTGACATGGGGAAATTTGCTGAAATATATAGTATATCACGTGTATATATATATATATATATATATATATATATATATATATATATATATATATATATATATATATATATATATATATATATATCGCTCCCTCAACCACTGTAAATTGAACTGATGGAAAGATACGACCAATATATTCCTTAGAAAATAATACAATAATATATAATCCCATTTGGTGTGACCATACTTATAAGTGGTCTCGATATGTCCAACAAGTCCAAAATGATTCACAATATTTATTATTAGCATCTACAATGTATAAATTCCCAAAGCTATATCAATATGAGTGACTTAGATATGCTGGCCATATAAGTTGTCAATTGGGGAAATATATAACTGTAGCCTTATTGTGTTACAGATCCACACTACAAAATATATTAATGAGACCTAAATATTTTGGTAATAAGAACAACATTGACTTAGACCATGTCAGGCATGCAATTATTATATAAGCAGTACAATATTAATTGTCAGCATGAGTCCCAAATTTGTATTAGCCTGATATCTTTAACAAAATAAGTCCAAAAAATACACACAAACCATTTGTATAAAATAATCCAAGGTTGTCTGTCCGCCTTGCAGGTCCAATAAATCCTGATTCATAGGACAAAGAAATGTAATGCTTGATATAATAGTGGCCTTAGCATGAAAAGACTTATTTTATCAAATCATATAGATGTATTGCCGTTATATCAGTTGAGCACGCAATCATTTATTTGCCCATGACAGTTCTTAAAACAACCCTCGACCTTATTATTAAATCACAAGGTGATAGCCCTGCAACCTGCAATGGACGACACAGCTTTCCGTATTGGTAAATCAGATTGCCAAACAATCTAGAATGCTATCGGTACCCAATAACAATAAAAAATATATGTGTTTAACAATCCCAAACAAAACCCTAAATTATATCTTTGCAGTGAAAAAATTGTATTATTTGCTTATAAAGTTCAAAATATTGTTCAAATGTCATGAAAAACGGCCCATGATAATGTAACAAATGGCCAATAGTGAAATTGGTTCTGCACAGAGTTCCTGATGTTATCCAAAAGCTTTATAACCATTCATTGTCCATAAATGTTATTTGTATATGAAAGTCCACTTTGGCTTGCTCACAGCTGTTTTTCCAAAAGTCCTATGTTCACACTATGCAAACCAAACACCAACAACCAATGTTGAACACACTGATGCACCTTGATACACCTCCGATAGCGTCCAGATGAAATATATAATATAAACTAGCAATTTAACAATATTTCCATATTAGTATAATATGAAAAAATGGCCCATAATAATGTAAAAAAACTCAACAAATGGCCAATAGTAAAGTTAGTTTTGCCCCAAGTTCCTGATATTATCCAAAAGATTTGTAACCACTTGTTGTCCAAAAAATGTTAGGATATAAAAATCCACTTAGACATACTCACAACAGTTTTCCGAAAGTCATGTGTTCGCGCTATATGGAAATATGTAAGGCTTTGCAACCAGAATCGAGCTGCCACTGTTAAACACACCAATAAGCCTTAACACACCTCTGATACCATCCAGATGAAGAAAATCATGTAGATTTTGGACGCGGTGCAAAGTGATTGTAGTTGGTGAAATCCTGGATTAAGAAGGCCCAGCAAAATACAAATGCAGCAACTCAAGAAACTGTGCTCAAAGTAATTTAAATTTATAGAACACAGTCATTAATTGTTGAAAGAAAGTCCTCGGATATAAAGAGCAAATGATTGTATCCAGCCAAAGTATAAATGAGAGCTCGAAAATAATGGAGAATCTGGTACAGATTCTACCTACACAGCAAACCACAGACCTCCAGCATGAAGCAGAAAATGTGCACTCAAAAGGAATTCCCCTGCATGGAAGTGATTGCACGGCTCAAAGACACATGGTTAACAAAAAGCAGAAGCCAGCAACTGTGAGCTGTATGAACTAATTTAATTAGTTAAAAAATAAAAAACCACAAAGATAACAGACCGGTTTCGGCTATGGTGTTAACCTAGCCTTCATCAGTGTAAATACTCATAACATCTTAAGGCACATACATTGACATAATTAATCACAAAGTTTCATTGGTGAGCTCATGGATATTCATTAGTATACAAAATCATAAATATTCATTAAGACCAGGCTGGAAAAGTCAACCTAATTTCACAATCCATTTCTTTTCCTTTATATTTAGTTTGCTGTGCCAACCAGATTTGTTAGATCTCTCGCCTATTATTTTGTCAATGATGGTAAAATGAAATCTTGCTGTGGTGTGTTTAAGAGTGTGTTTATACAAGGTGTTACTCATCTCTCAGACTTAAAAGTCTTCCAGCTCACTACACTCCCAAAAAATATGTTCCCAGCCACCCCTTTCCTACTCATCACACCTCCAACATTTGCTATCCACCTAAGGAAAAATTCCTTGGAGTCTACTTGGGGTGTATAAATACCTATGTAAACACTTCCAGGCAAAAATCCTAAATCTTTTATACTTCGTTGCATATTTGGGAGATACACATATATCCCCCATTGTCTTTTTATGAATTGCTTATCCAATCTCTTCCCAGTCCTTTCTAAGCTCCTGTAATTGAGTCTTACAGTTATCATGCAATATTTTATATCATGCAATATTTTATATGCTCTACTAATTATTCCTTTAACAGCAATTTCTGTTCTAGATTCTATTAAAAACTCTATCAATGCTGTTTTTTCATTTAAAAGCCCCCTATTTCTTTCTTTTTGCCTATATTCTGATAACAATCATTGACAGCAAAGGCAAACTCTAACCTGCAGTCCAAATAAATTATTGGGCTCTTCCCATTCTATTACCTTTCCCTTTCTAGTTATTTGCTCCCAATACCTTGGTTTCTTTGCCAGTTTTGTCCAATAAATTCCAGTCTCCTCTTGCCTATTATCTGTATTGCGAACCACAGTCATCCCTATTGGCAGAATCTTTTCTCTCTATTCTTGTGCTGGTTTAGTTCTTAGAATGTTGCTGTTGTCTTTCAGCTTTTCCTGGTTAGGGGTCGCCACAGCGGAACTCCGGTCCACTAATGATTGGCAGATTCTGACGAACGCTGAGGTGCCAGCTCGACTTTCAACCTTCAACGAAGGCACGCCCATTTACGCATGTCTTTCGAATGCCCACCCAACCGCGGGGAGGACATAGAATACTCTCTGCTATTTTATGAATATAATACTCTGTATGATTTCTGCTGTTATCCTTAAGAGTGCATCCAAAATCCCAATCTCTCCTTATTTCTTGAGCTTCCCCCATATCATCATCATTCAGTTCCACTTTGAATTATAGTTTTCTGCATGTGTTATGTATAAGAGCCTTAATTGTGTTGCTCTAAAATACCCCCTCAAATTGGGTAATCCTAGTCCGCCTTGTTCTACTGGAAGAATTATCTTATCCCACTTAACACTTGCTGTCTTCCCTTACCATATATCAACTATTTTTTTAATTGCTATCCGCAACTTCTCCTCTGGTTTACAAAAATATGCCTGACCTGTGTATAAGACTAAAGGGACTAAAAACATTATAATTGCTTGTATCTTGGTATCAATATCCATATAACAAAGCTTCCAGTTTCTCAAATTTTGTATTATTTTCTGTTTAGTCTCTTCCCACATATCCTTAGCTGCACAACTGAGTAATTTCTAATCCATACTCCTAAATACTTAATTGTATCATGTCCCCATATATATGGATATTGTTGGACCAATTTGTGTGTGGGTACTTAATTTACCGTTATTGCCTTTGTTTTAGTTTCAATCATTTTTATCCTGAGAAGATTTGAAACTGTTTTAAAATATCCCACAACACTGTAATGTCCCTTTCTGGTTTTGTCATATATAAAATATCATCTGCAAGTAGACCCAGCTTTTCCTGACTACCATACCTGCCAGAATAGAATCTTGACTCAGTTCACAGTCTATTACATGAAGGAACACCCTCTGAACAAAGAGAGCAAAAACATAACTTATTTTTTGCTGTGAAGTTTCTGCACTTATCAGTAAACTTAATACCCAACTGGATATCAACAGTAAAAAAGTAACAAAAATAAAAAGAAATGCTCCCAAAATAATAATTCCCCCTTTGGCATGTATCTGTCCAGGCACATGCAACAACTGGAATGCCCACAGAGATACTTTACTAAAAGGATACAAGGCCTAAACAACATGTACTACATGGACAGACTCAAAGCCCTGTCACTAAACTCGGTATCCTACAGACTGCCAATAGCTGACCAGTTTTTGGCATACAAGGCATCCTCTGACCCATTACTGAAGGATTTACTGCATATCAGCAAGGCAAATGGCATCAGAAATACTTGGTGTAGGGATCTAAAACTCTACTGCAACATCAAGAAAACAGTTTAGAGGGACAAGTGTATCTTCCAGAGGATACTGCTACCATGGAATAGATTCTCCAGCAACATAAAACAAAGTTCATCCCTGTCCATACTGAAGGGAAACGTAAATCTATGGATGGGAAACAGAACATTAACCCTAGAACTTCCCCCTGTACTACTAATGGACAAAGGCTGCTCCTAAATGCTTTATCCCATGCATGGGTACCCTCAAATTATCTATGGCATGATCCCAACTATTCTCATTAGTGGTAATATGTAATTTTAATCATGGATAGGTATGGTCAATCTACAACCCCATGGGATAGGTTATTTTGAGCACAAAAAGGGAAACTGGCTAAGCCTAAAACGGCCCACAAGAACAGCTAGCCTAATACTTACCTATGAACCAATAAAAGATCACATAAGCATCATAACGTAAAACAGATGCCAGAAATAATACTAAAGACAAAATGCTGGAAACAGGTGTGCTTAACCTAATGATCAGATAAGGAAACATTTTTGTTCATGAAAAATAAACAACTGCAAGAAAGTAAAAATGAGTAATCATCAAAAGAATTAAAAATTTCCCATAACAATAAATGAAGAAAAGAAAGAGTGTTTTCATATATGTGCTTTTAAAATGTGAAAAACCCTGAAGTCAAGCTAAATTTTGAAACACTCTGACCAATGTAAGAACTGTGTCATGATATGAAAGTAACCAACAAGCTTAAAGTAATTAAACACATGGTAGCAGAATCTGACAGGAAAAAAAAACTTAAAGGTTAGGGGGTGAGATTCAGAGACATGGTACAGGGTTATGGCCAGTGTGCAGGGTAGCTAACTGGAATAACAATGTGTAATTCAGAAGCTGTCTTCCCACTACTTTTCATGGCTAATATGGTACTGTGCACCCAAATGTTGGTGCATGGTACAACATGTAAAGTGTCAAAAATGAATAACAGATGGTGCAGAGATTCAGAAAGCCCCAAACTAAATCCCACACACTTGCAACTTCCCAGTGGTACTACTCAAAAGATATGAGCTACTAGCCACAGATACAACCCTAATGTAATCATGCCAACTATACCTTATGATTAGGCAAACCACTAATGCACATAAATACAGGCAAATGTTGACACTTCAGGGTCCTACAGTAACAGTAATACCACTTCATACCTGCACCAGCAACATATGTGAACTTATAAATACACATGTGTATATGCAGGCAGTACAATGACACAAATTACTGTTTAATGAGACTTGTAGCTGCCAATGGCAAGCACTACTGGTGAACTGCCACTACACTCTGAAACCTCTCTGCAAAGCACACCACCAATGCTCTAAGACATTGCAACAAAGCATATTATTCAAGTCTCTCAGTCTCCTGAATTTCTGGACAGGAGTAGGCAAATGGAAGCCAGCAAAAAGAATGAGGTATGAAAAGATGGGGGGAGCTGGTGAACAAAAGGATGTGTGTAGAGGTTCATAGACAACAACAGGAAAGATGGGTAGCGCTGAGTAAGATAAAGTGAAAAAGTGGCTGACAGTGACAAAAGGAAGGCCAGGGTAGAAATAGAGATGCAAGGAGTGGTGACATACGATAAGGGAGAAACAGAGTCTGAAGTGGCATTGAAACAGCCAGCATCACAAGAACAGAGGTGCAGCAGGAGAAACATTCAGCAAGATAAAACAGGTAGATGACAACAGAGAAAAAACAACAGACAGGTCCAGTTAGAAGAGCACGCAAAGGATGGGAAAGATTAGATGCAGCACAGGGAGGGATGCAAACTTGCCCAGACAGTCAGAAGGGCTGTGAGTGGTAGAAGAGGAGGGGGAAAGGTTACAGATCGGAAGGGTAGTGGCATTTTGCAAGAAGTGAATAATATGAGAGCTAGTGAAGGGAAAAATAAAGTTTTGTTGACTGGAGTCTCAATCACAAAGCAGATTAAGAGTCTACGCAAATGAAAAAGGAAAGGCCAGATAATCTGGTGAAACCATTTTTGGGACTTATACTCAGTAAGATGTGGAAGGAAGTGATCAAAGTGGTCTCCATATGCTGTGGTGCATGTAGGTGTCAATGATCTGTCAGAAGAGGCAGCTGAAGTGCCATTAAGCAAGATTACACAGGAATTAGAGCAATGGCAGCAGAGTGGTTTGCATTTTGAATTTTCAGAGATTAACTATGACAGCAGACAGCCCAGTGAAAAGAGATTACGTACAATGATGACTGGCTCGGACAGTGAACAGAGGAGAAAGGTGTGGGACTGGGTAGGAGACTGGGGAAAATCTGGCAGGAAGATGAGTTCTATACACCTTAACCTGGCTGGGAAAGTAGTGGTTAGTGCCAAATTAGAACAGTACATCTCAATGATCGTGCTTTTAAACCATGACAGGGGGAGGATGGAGAGTAACACAATCAGAAGCAGTTGGGAGATGTGCAGGCAGAAGCAAAAAGAGGTAAAGAATACACCAGTGCAACTTGGCTGTGAAACATTAATCTGTACTGCAAAGAGTCTGGGTAGAAAGAAAGTGAGTTACAAGCAGAAGTGTAACTGGGGAGGGTGGACACTGCTGGTATCACAGGAACATGAGTCACTGACCAGAGGTGATTGGAAATGGTGGGGCCAGGGTACAGGTTTTTGAAGAATGAAAGGAAAGGGAAAGATGGGAAGGAGAAGTAACGTTTGTAAAGGAGGGGAATCATATGCAAGGCCAGAAAAGAGGGAGAACATCAAAACAAGAATGGGGAAAGGCAGCATCCAGGGCTAAAACCTTGATCAAGTGTTTGGGCAAATAAGGTAAAGGAAGAGATGGAAGAATTGGTGGACTGATACAGTACATTATTCCACAGGGGTCTATATTACATGATCGACATTTTACTACTTCGAATCAGTAAACATCGATCACTACTGATCAAAGTAGTAAAACATCGAAACATCATTAAATGTTTTTTTTTCAAACACAAAAAATAAAAGAAAAGGGTGTAGGCAGGATGGCAAGCCCCCCTGCACCCCCACTACTTAAATATACCAACTCCAAGATCACACTTTAACAGAATACAGTGCGGAAAGGGAAGAGTTCCCTTTCCTACACTGTAGAGCGATCTCGGAGTTGGTATATTTAAGTAGCGGGAGGTGTGGGGGGTGCAGGGTGGCTTGCCCCCCCTGCTTTAACCTGCCAGGGTAAGTTTTTGTTGTTTAATTTTTTTTTTTTATATTTTTGAAGTTACGGAACTTCAATCATATGATGTCGACCATATGGTATTCGATGTTCCGTAACTTCGAGATTATAATGTAGACCCATTCCACAGATAGAGGCTAGATGGGAATATAACAGAGTGAGGCGGGAGGAAGAGGGTAATACTCATGGGAGAATGTATAACTGCCAGAAGTTAACTGAAAAATTCTCAGATCCAGGGTATAGGGGGAGTTGGAGATGACTAAGGACTTTGACCATGATGAGTTCAACCAGTTGGTGCAGTACTGTACCAGAAAGGACAGAATTCTGGATGTTGTCTTAATTGGTGAAGAGAGGGTCAGAGATCATACCACCTGTGGTACAGAGGAAGGATACCAGGCCAAAGATAAAGAGTAGGATTTTAGGACAGTGGATTCTGCAGATTTGAGAAGCAGTGCAAGAATGAGTTAAGACACTGAGAGCAAATATTTTGGAGCAAAGAAACTACTGCAATGGGCCAGCAAAAGGGAAAAATATAGGGCTTTTAAGGTGGAAAGAAGGGTGTAGAGAGATGAAAAAGGCACAGAACTAGGAGGCTGTCAGAAAGGCAACAAAGATAGGGTTGTCTTCTTTTGGCTTTTTCCTGTTAGGGGTCGCCACAGTGGATCACCTGTCCGCTCATGATTGGCAGTAGAATTTTACAGTGTTGAGTTGCCAGCCCAGCACCCAACCTTTCACGGAAGGCACATGCACTCATGCCTACAGCCAATTTAGAGTGTTCAATCCACCTACAGCATGTCTTTGGGAAGTGGGAGGAAACCAGAGCACCCGGAGGAAACCCACGCAACCACAGGGAGGACATGCAGACTGCACAGAAGACACCCCAGCCGAGGATCAAACCGGAGAACCTCTTGCTGTGAGGCAAAAACACTAACCACTACACCACCAAGGTCACAACAAAGATAGGGTAAAAAAGATAAAATTTCAAAGGAAGTCACAGAAGGGATCAAGAAAAGGAAAGTACAGTTTTGTACCTACCATAAATGTAGATGTTCGAGGATCCACATTGCTGCAGTCATAACAATGACAGGCCAGAGATCATGACGACAGGAAGCAGAAGTACTAAAGCGCATGACCGATTGCTTCAGTCTTCACAAAGGAATGCTATGGATGTCAGTGGTAGGAAAAAGAAAAGGCCATAGCCATAACAGAGGGCAGCCATAGCCAACACAGACAACCAAGAAGTAGAAAAATAACTACCCCAAAAGCAACACAGAAAACAAACTAGAGAGGAAGGAGTTTTACAAATCTGGCCAGTGGGATGGCACAACACATTTATGGTGACAAAACTGTACTATGTTCTTCGTCTCACATTGCTGCAGTCATAACCTGTGGGTAGAATCCCAAAGCAAAGGTAAGGGAGGTTGGCAAAATTAAAAAGCATTAGGACCTGCTAATATGCCCTGTAAAACTGCAGTGGCAAACCCAGCCCTAGACTTAGAATAAAGAGGGAGATGGTAATGTTTAGTAAAAGTGTGCACTGAACTCCAAGTAGCTGCCTCCAAAATATCCTTAGTAGCTACTCCCTTAAAAGGCAGTAGAAGTGGCAGTAGCCCTAGTGGAATGAGGTCTGATCCCAGCCGGAACATCCTTTCCATGATGAGAATAACAAAAAGCAATACAATGGCCAATCCACTTAGAAATAGTTTGCTTTGAAACAGCTTTTCCTTGTGAACTCAAAGCAAAAGAAATGAATAACTGTTGAGTCTGCCTGAACCCTTTAGTTCTGCTCAAATAATAGCGTAACTGCCTGTGAATATCCAAAGAATGCAAAATTTTTTCCCTTTATTTTGGGGATCAGCATAAAAAGTAGGCAAATGAATAGATTGGTTTAAGGCCACATTAGAAACAACTTTAGGCATAAAAGTAGGGTTAGTACGCAGGGATACCCTATCCTTATGGAATATCAGGAAGGGTTCAACTGCCATTAGAGCCTGTAATTCAGATACCCTCCTAGCAGACGAATGGCCAACAAAAAAGCAGTCTTCCAAGACAAAAACTTCAACTCAGATGTAGCTGCAGGTTCAAAAGGAGGTAAAGTAAGCTTTTCCAACACAAAATTGAGATCCCAGGAAGGAGTAGGAGCTCTACGTGGGGGTCTTATGTTCTTTGCCCTCTAAGAAATTGCTTAAACAAAGGGTGAGAAAATAATGGTGGGTCACAATCATAGTGAGCAGAAATGGCTGCAGCATGAACTTTCACGGAGGAGGAAGACAAACCCTTGTCTAATAATTCTGTAAGGTACTGTAGTGTAACACTCAAATTCGGCACTGAAACATCAAAGCTCTTTGCTGTGCTCCAAAGAAAAAATCTCCTCCATTTATCAGCATAAACTTTCCTAGTACTAGGTCGCCTGGCTTCCAGTATGACATTCAAAACTTGTTGAGGAAGCTGCGAGCCCCCAGGGTCTAAAACAGAATATGCCAGGCTGTCAGATGCAGGGACTGTATCTTGACATTGAGGAAATGATTGCTTGCCTGGGACAAAAGGTGTGGAATTGGTGGCAAAGGCCAAGGAGGCTCCTGTACTAAACTCCTCAGGAGAGGATACCAGTGCTGACGTAGCCAATCTGGAGCTATTAAAATCATGCAAGGCTTGTCCTGTCTGACCTTCAAGAGCACCTTGGGAAGGAGAGGCAGAGGAGGAAAAGCATAAACGTGAAGGTTGTTCCAACTGAAAGATAGAGCATCCACTTTCCAAGCTTTTGGGTGAAACATCTTTGTGCAAAATTGTGGCAGTTGGAAATTTAGTGGAGAAGCTTAACAGATCTATGTCTGGAGTTCCCCAAGCCACTGTCAATTGTTGAAATATATGAGGATCCAATTTCCACTGTGGGGATCCACCATCTGTCTGCTCAAAACATCTGCTAAGGAGTTCTGTGCTCCTGGCAGAAACCTTGCTTGAAGAGTGACGCAAACTCAGGGCAGTCTCTCCCACAAAATCAGAGCTTGTCTGCAAAGAGGGTACGAATGGGTTCCCCCTGCTTGTTGATGTACCACATGACTGTTGTGTTGTCTGTTTGAATCAACACCTGTCCCGTTGAAGTAGATCCTTGAAAGCCATCAGTGCAAATTGGACTGCTAACATCTCCTTCATGTTGATATGCAAATGCTGTAGTCTGGGAGGCCAAGTGTCTTGAATCCATTTCCATTGAAGTGTGCTCCCAAGCCATGTCTGAGGCATCTGTCGCGTTAAGATCTGACTCGCCTCTGGTCGGGTCACAGAGAGTCCCTTGTTTAGGTGACATTCCTGAGCCCACCACAAAAATTCCTTTTGGATGCAAGGTATTATCTGAATGACAGTGTCCAAATCGTGGCAGTGTTGAGTCCATACACTTTTGAGATACCATTGTAGTTTCATATGTAGTTTGGCATTGGGAAGTACCAGAATACAAGATGCCATGAACCCTAAGGCTTGAAGGACTGTCCTTGCAGTCAGCCTGGACAGTAGGGACAATTGCTGGAAGTATAGGGGAAGATTTTGTTTGTCCGAGGTCAAAAAGCCATCTGAGAGGCTGTATTCAGTCTCACACCCAGAAAGCACATGTCCTGAGAGGGTACTAGACTGGACTTTGTTTCGTTCACAGAATACCCTAGGCACCTTAAAACTGCCATTACATACTGTAGATGCTGAAGTAACTTGACTTTGTCTTGAGCAAGAATCAGGCAATCGTCCAGATAAGGATAAATTTGTATTCCTCTTAGTCTTAAGAAGGCTATCACAGGAGCCAGGACCTTTGTGAACACCCCTCAGTAGATAAGCCAAAGGGCAATGCAGAGAACTGATAATGGAAAGCACCAGCCCGAAAACGCAGGAACCTCCTGCAACTGGGCCTGATAGGAATGTGAAGATAAGCCTCTTTGAGATCCAGAGTTACCATCCAGTGATCTATGCCTAGCAGAGGCAGAAGTTGCTGCAAAGTTAACATCTTGAACTTTGGAATGTCTAGGTATGTATTGAGAATGGACAAATCCAGAATTGGCCTCCAAGTGTTTCCTTTCTTTGGCACAAGAAACAGGCGAGAATAAAATCCTAGGCCTACTTCTGACGGAGATACCACCTGGATAGCCCCCATTTGTAAAAGTAAAGAAATCTGCTTGTGAGCCTTTGCTGAGGAGGTACGTCCGGCATGCCTTTGAAAGGAGGCAAGGTGTGGAAATAAAACTTGTAGCCCCGATTTATAATGTCCAACACCCATTTGTCCTGGGTGACCAAAAGCCAATTTTGCTTGAAAAGTGCCAACCTTCCTCCTAGAGGAGCTGCCAGACAGGAGGAATCTGGCAGCTGGAGATACAGGTCATTGGGTCTGTTTACGAAAAGGCTGACCCCTGCCCTCACCAGAAGATTGTGCAGGAGAACTCCACGTCCTAGGTCTGAAAGAACCCTGAGCATGAACTCTGCCCCTACCACGTCTAGATCTGCCCTTAGACTGAAAATCAGAAGAAGGATAAGCCCAGGCTTTTCAGGCCAATTTCTGCTAAACTTAGGGCTGCACTTGCAAAATTCCTTAACCGTCTGCATGGACTTAGCTTTGTCTTCCATTTTCTTCAAAACTGACTCCACAGGGGAACCAAAAAGAACTTCAGATTGAAGGGGAGCATCCAAAATTCGAGCTTTAACATGCTCTGACAAATTCTGATCCTTAAGCCAGGCGTGCCTACGAATAACTGAACCAGTGGCAGCCACCCTGGAAGAAGCCTGAAGAGCATCAAAGCCACACTGCAAGGAATGCTTACCTACCTGATCAGAGGCATGAACTAAGTCCTGCAATTCCTTACACTCTATACCCTCAGCTAAAGCATCTACCTTAGATTTCAACTGACTTAACAGAAAATTCTGGTACTTCAGCATATGAAACTGGCAATTTAAAGCCCTCATAGCCAGTGTGGAGGAGGTATACACTTTTTACCCCACCTATCCAATGCTCTAGAATCTTTATCCAGAGGAACTGGATTCTTAACTACAGAAGCCCTGACACCCTTAGGTCCCTGACTAATAGTTTCCGGTCAGCTCTAGGACTCTTATACAAATATTTATGAGCCTCTGAACTATGTAATACCTGTCTGGCTTGACAGGGCAGGGGTAAAGAATCAGGATTAAGGGAAGCTTCAGAAAACATCCTGAACAACATCCAAAACAGGGGAATAGCCAAGGGCCTATGTTGAGGTAAAACAAAATTCCCTAAGCCTCTTACGAGAATCAGAAAAATCCTGACCTTCCCACTTAAAATGCTCCCTCATGGAGTGCAGGGTTTCAGAAAGGAAAAATCCTCTGGAGGAGAAGCAGAAGGACAGGAATTATCTGCATCCTAATCAGAATAGGGAGGAAAATCCTGAATGTCCTCAGCTGAAGACTCAGAGTAATCTGAGGAATGCTCCAATCCTCCACCTCTGTCTCCACCCTAGGCCTCTTATCTGAGGGGCATAGAACCTCTGATTAAAGTAATCAAATCCTTTGCCATTTTCAGCATATGTTTTTAGGAACAGAGCCTGAAGAACTAGGGCTGACGCCTGTGCCAGAAAGACCAGGTCTAGCTTTAGAAGGGCTTTAGTGACAGAAGTAGAAGGCCTAACAACCTTATGTAAAGAAGGAACTACAGAAACTTGAGAGGCCCCTCGGCCTGGCCTAACTCCTGAGAGGCCAATTCCTGTAAGATTAAAGGCTCCCCTGTGATTCAGCTGAAACCTCGGCTGGATCCACAGATTCAACCGTAGTTTCCATAGAACCGGCGTCCGAACGGACGACTCATCCTGCTTAGACTTTAACGATTTATCTTTTCGCTTTAGCGGTAGCGGAGTCGGAGGATCCGACGACATGTTGTAGTTACACCGCTTACGAAAACAAGTCTAGCACAATCTAACCTGCGCTTAATGGTGCGCTTATTAAATCTAGTGCAAACGCGACACCCGACTACGTCGTGCTCAGGCCCCAAGCAAGGAATACAGAGAGAGTGGTAGTCCCTATGAGGTATCTGTTTCCCACAAGAAATACAATTATTAACTTTTTCTGACATCCGGATTTAACTGAGGCAAGAAAAGACAAAAATATTCCCAACGGGGTACTTAGCCCAACTTGGTCTTCGGTCTGAAACTCAGAATACGAAAATTTCAGGACACCGAACGGCACTTGCAAACGCTGCTTCTGCTTCGGACCATGCGGCAAGAAAGACTGAGGATATGGCGTCGGTCATGCGCTTTAGTACCACTGCGTACTGACGTCAGATCTGAGCGACCATGACCGACGCCAGCCTAACACTTTGGTATTCGGGCCGACCGAGGACAGCGGACTACCCACAGGTTATGACTGCAGCAATGTGAGACGAAGAACATCATGGGTCTTTTTACCTACATAGTAGGAAGGAAGGAAGTAGGGAGTGACAGAGCTGCTCGGGTCAAACAATGACAGGCCAGAGATCATAGAAGACAGGAAAATACAGAAGTACTAAATATGTTGCTTCAGTCTTCACAAAGGAATGCTATGGGAGTGTGCAGTGGTAGGAAAAATGCAATAAGCATGGTGATAACAGAGGGCAGCCATCCAACACAGACAGGGAAGAAGTAGAAAGGAAACTAGCTCACACTAGGAAGACAGAAAACAAGGACTAGATTGGCTACTTTAAAGAGTTTTTACAAATCTAGCCAGTGGGCTGGCAGAACACAGGCTAGTGAAGAAGTACCTGAAGACTGAAAGACCGCAAATGTAGTATACAATGTACAAAGGAGAAGGAATCAAGAAAAATCCAGAAAACTACATTCCTGTTAGCCTAACAGCAGTGGCAGGGAAAATTATGGAGAAAATTCCACATGGAAAGCTAGCAGGATTTCTAGAGTATACTATATCAAAAACATCAAACAACATGGATTCATGGTCAAAAAATGTAGTTACTTGGGCTTCCGCTATAGTGCAAACTAGTTTGGGACTAAAAATAACATTAAAATACCTGGTAATGTCATATGGAAGTTGAGAAAGAAAAAAAAAAGCACCCACACATACAACTTCTAACAGACGTTTGATGAAGGAGGAAGGAAATCAAGTATAGATCAGGAGAGAGAGAGTGAAAAGGAGAGGGCCAAAACCGCATGGTTGCTCTGCAAGATACCCCAGGGAGCTCAAAACTGCCCTAGGAAATTGCCAACCCTTCTCTACAAGAAAAAAGAAGTCAGATGCACAGTGCAGGATTTAAAATCAGTAGCATTCTGGATGACTACATCACAGCTAATAATGAAAAACAGAAGTGATGGTGAAAGCATTAATGGGAAGGATTATGCAAGTTTAGAGGAACTGAATGAGAAAAGCTGACAGAATATGAAGTAGTGCAAGAAGATACTACAGTAAAGATCACAGAACTACAGGATGGGTCTCAAGAGAACCTAAGCTAAACAGTGATCATAGCAACGATGGAGGGAGTGTTATGATATGCTACATAAGTAAGTGCACAGGGAGTTTCAAATAGATGGCACTGAGTGTTCATTCCAAATGCCATCACTGATAATCATTAAAATATAGTCAAATCAACAGAAAGAGATGCTACTTGCACAACTGTGGCAGAATAAGAAGTTATGTACTCACCATAACGTTCCATCTGAGTAGGTAAACTTCATTTGTCAGCAACCTATGGGAATCGGATCCAACCTCGGATCCGAGCCGGCAGTTTTCAACAGCTTAAGATCCGAGCTCCAAGCTCCTCCCCCTACCCATAATCCCCTGCCAACCCTGACTGACCTCAGATCAAGTTTGCCCAAAAGCAGATACTGCTTGAAGACTATTACTCTCAAAGATAAAGTGGGTAACACCCATGGATCTGAGTATGAAAACATTTGTAAGTGAGGGGGCAGGAGGGAGGGACGGTTGCTGACAAATGAAGTTTACCTACTCAGATGGAACGTTATGCTGAGTACATAACTTCTTAATCTGAAGTAGTTAACTTCATTTGTGCAGCAACCTATGGGACAGAGTCCCCAGCTACCTGAACCTTGGGCGGCCTTCATGGAAGGATGTTTCGGAGCAGTGCAGAGCCAACGGATGCTCTCCCTCTGGAGATAATATCCAATTTATAGTGATTGATAAAGATATGAGATGAGGCCCAAGTGGCTGCCGAACAAATATCATCCAAAGAGACTCTAGCTCTAAAAGCCACAGAGGTAGACATAGACCGAGTAGAGTGGGCATGGACTCCCTGAGGTGCGGGCCTGCCAGAACTTTCATATGCTAAAAGGATACACTGTGAAATCCATCTAGACAGCGTGACTTTAGACACAGATTTACCCAAGTTAAATTTGGCAAAGGAGACGAATAACTGATCAGATTGCCTATGACCAGATGTCCTGTGGATGTAGAAGTGAAGTTGTCTATGCACATCCAGTGAGTGTAATTTGTATTCCCCTTTGTTTCGGTAATTAGGAAAGAAGACTGGTAGGTTGATGGACTGGTTAATATTCGATTCAGAGGCAATCTTGGGAAGAAAAGAGGGATTGGTTCTGAGGTAAACTCTATCCTTGTGAAAAGTCAAATATGGGGGGTTTTACACAGAGGGCTTGTAGTTCAGAGACCCTTTGAGCCGAGGTGATAGCGACAAGAAAGGCCGTTTTCCATGACAAGAATTTAAGATCTACTGAAGCTGCAGGCTCAAACAGGGGAGCTGTCAAGGCCTGAAGCACCAGCGTTAAATCCCAAGGAGGGACTACATCCTTCACTGGAGGTCGGAGCAGAAAGGTGCCCTTCAAAAAAGTCTTAACACAATTTCGTGGTGATCAAAGGGCCCAGTTCATTTCCCACGTGATAATGAGAGATAGCTGCTAGTTGAACCTTGACTGTGGAGGAGCTAGCCCCCTGATAAAACAGCCCTGACAGGAAGTCTAATACCGCGGGCAAAGGAGCTGTGAAAGGATCCAAATTTCGATGTTCCGCCCAAATGGAGAAACGTTTCCATTTGCTACGATAGATCTTTCTAGTAGAAGGCTTGTGCGCTGCTACTAGAATAGTTTTAACTGGGGAAGAGATACCAGAAGTCCTAGCTACAAGTGGAACTGGAGCAGCCAAGCTGTGAGCTTGAGATTGTCCAGATTCCGGACTGGGAGATCTAGGGGGTGGGATATTAGATCCGGACGGGATCCAGAATCCAAGGAGGATTCACCAGATGAGACCAAAGGTAAGGGAACCAGATTTGACGAGGCCAGAATGGGGCAATGAGGATTATCCTGCTCCCCAACCGGCTGGCTTTCTGTAGAAACATCAGCATCAGAGGAAGAGGAGGGTAAGCATAAAGTAGACCGGGAGGCCAAGCATGCACCAGAGAGTCTCTCGGAGGTTCCCTGGAGGGGGAAATGAGAGCGAAGTAGTCGTAACATTTTGTGTTCGAGGGAGAAGCAAAGAGATCGCAACAGGGTTGACCCCATTCGGCGAAAATCCGATTCGCTATCTCAGGATTCAGAGACCACTTGTGTGGTAACAGGATGGTGCGACTTAGTCTGTCTGCTAGGATGTTGGACCGCCCCGGAATGTGCGTTGCTATAAGAAAGCGGTTGGTGGAGATCGCTCATTCCCACACCCTCATGGCCTCTTGACAGAGTGGGTAAGACCTGGTTCCCCCCTGTTTGTTGATGTACCAGACAACAGACATATTGTCCGTCTGAATCGCAATCGTTCCTACAGGAAGAAGGTCCTGAAGTGCTTGCAATGCTAACATCACTGCCCTCATCTCTAGGACATTGATATGCAGACAGGTCTCCGTGCCTTGGACTGTTCTGCCCAAACAATGCCCCCCACCCCACCCGGGGCGGGAGACGTCTGTGGTCACCGTGGCTAGGGGAGGGGCCATAGAAAAGGGGCATCCTTCCTGGAGGTTCGGACATTGGAGCCACCATAAAAGGGCCCTCTTGCAAGCCCTGCTGAGGGGACTGGGATGGCTCAGAGGATATCGAAGAAAGGACCACTGGACCTGGAGGGTCCATTGTAAGACCCTCATGTTCAAACGCGCCATTGGCAATAGGTTGATTGCCGCCGCCATTGAGCCTAGAGCCTTCAGGACCAATTCCGCCGGAGGAGTTGGAGATTATAGAATGGCCCACACATATAGCCTCAGGGTTCGTAGCCGGTCTGTGGTCAAGAAAGCTAGGAGCTTGTTTGTGTCTAATCTGGCCCCTATGAAGTCTATAGTCTGAGTCGGGGTAAGAGACGACTTCTCTATGTTGATAGTGATCCCCAGCCGGGGAGCTAGATGAAGAAAGTAGTTTCTAGCTGCGCAGAGTAGATGCCTTGTCGGGGCAGTCAGGAGCCAGTCGTCCAGGTATGGGTAGACCTGAATTCCCTGGAGCCTCAGGTGGGCCGCTATCACCACTAACACTTTGGTGAACACCCTGGGGGCTGTGGTGAGACCAAAGGGAAGGACCCTGAATTGGAAATGACTGGCTCCTAGCCGGAAGCGGAGGAACCTTCTGGATCACTTGTCCATCAGAATGTGGTAGTACACATCCTTGAGGTCTATAGAGCACATCCAGTTGTTCTCCCGCAAAAGGGAGAGAATGGATTGAAGGGTGACCATGCGGAACTTCAATTTGGTTACTGACAGGTTCAGGGGGAGAGGTCGAGGATAGGTCTTAAGTCCCCCGTCTTTTTTGGCACCAAGAAGAACCTGGAGTAAAACCCCGACCCACACTGGTCTGGGGGGACGTGTTGGATGGCTCTTTTTTCCAGCAACTGTTGGATTTCTGTTGCTGCGGCCTCCCTCTGATCGGGTGGGACATCGGGGAGGTATCTGGGGCTGCGTGGGTAAAGAGAAAAAGGAATCTGATATCCTCTGGATATAATGCGAAGCACCCAGCAGTCTGTCGTGATGGACTCCCAAGCTGCTAGGTGCTTCGATAGATGCCCCCCGACTACCTCCAGAGTGGAGCAGTCGGGCAACACCTCAGGGGTGTTGCGTGGGTTGGTCCGAGAAGGGTTCTCTGGATCCAAAGTTCCACGGGCCCCCTCTGCCTCTAGGGTGGCATCCTCCCTGCCCTCCTCTGCCACGGAAGGGCTGGGAGTCCGGAGCGGGACGGGATTGTTGCGACTTCCGGAACCACATCTTCTTCTATCCCTTTTGGTTCTTGGAGAAGGACCTCTGGGGAGCAGAGCAGCGGACTCCAACGGCAGACAACATCTTCCCGTCCTTCTCGCTCTGGACCAAGGTATCATGAACAGTTTTGCCAAAAAGGCCAGAACCATCGAAAGGGGCATTATCGAAAGACGCCTTGAAGGGTTCCACGAAATCACAGTGCCGGAGCCAGGCCTGACGCCTGATGACAAGGCCCGCTCCGCTGGCTCTAGCGGCTCCTTCTGTGGCATGGGACAGTAGCCACATAGAGGTGTTTGCTATGGATCGGAGAGTGGCCATCCAGGTGGTGTGCAATCGCTTGTCCTCCGCCGACATGGACTCAGGGGCGACGCAGCATACTCTTTGATAAGGTCCCGCTGCAGTCGAAGCACATGTGCCATATAGTTCAGCGACCTCACAGAGAAGGTAGCCGAACTAAAGACCCGCTTCCCTAAATGGTCCATCGACCGAGACTCCTTGCTCGGGGGATGAACTGAGGGACTCTCCTGAGCTAGTTCCCTCTTGGTGGCTGCCGCCACTAACATGGCATCTACAGGGGGACCCTTACTCCAGTGGGACTTGTCAGAGGGTGGGCTGAGAATTTTGTCCGGGTGCTTGGTGACTGGCTCCACAGTGTCCGGCTCCTTCCACGCCCTGGTAGTAATCAAATCTACCAGGGGGTCAGCCGGAGGGGACACCCAAGAGGTAGACGGGCCTGCTTCAAACACCTCCAGGAACACGGATTCGTCCGAGGTAGGCTTTGGGGCAGACCACCCCCCCTTATCCTGAGCATCTCCATGATGTCACCAAATGAGACATCTTCGGGGGTGATCTTGGGGAGCCTTCCCCCTCCTCCAAATCCGTGTCCTCAGTCAAGGACCCGGGGAGTCCAGCTGCCTCCTTTTGCACTTTCGCTTGTGAGGAACCTCCTCGGGGGGCGGGGGGCTGTCCGAGAAGGTCTCACCAGCCACGTCTTGTTCCAAAGGAATGATCTGGGACGTCAGAGCAGGCTGTCCCTGGGGCCGGGTGATGGAAGTCGGGCCCAATAGAGAAGGAGTGCAGGGTGGAGCCGTGGCAAGGGCCTGGAATCTCTCGACAGGGCCCTCTCCACCACGTCAAATGCCGAGGGAGAGCTGCTCTCTCTGGAATCCGAAAGCAGACCCTCACTTGGATCCGACGGACAGATCGGGGCCGGCGCCGAAGCGATCGGATCCAACGGACCAGTATGCTCCGACCTGGACGGAGCCGAAGGCATACCGATACCCCCGGATCCGAAGCTCAGCCCTCGGCTCCGACAGCTCGGTTCCGAAGAAAATGGACCTGACAGACTCGAGGGGAGTGTCGGTGCCGAAGTACCCGAGACTATCAGCGCCGACACACCCCCGGCTCCAAGGCTGCCCGGCTCCGAAGACTCCGAGTCCGGGAAGCGGGATGGAGAAGGAGCTATCTGGGCAAAAAAGGGGTCGAGCTCCCCCCGGAGGGGGGGGGGGGGCAGGAGCACTCCCATCTGCAGTTGGGCCTGGAGGAATCATCTCATCATCCGGTCCAAATCTGCATCAGTGAGACTTCAGGTTAATCTCGATGAGGCCACCGAGGCGGGATGGGAGTGTCACCTCGATGACCTCGAAGGAGATCGGGTCTCCTCCTTCTCGAGACCCGGTGAAAAGCACGGGGACCGGATCCGAGACGGAGGAGACCCAGAAGTCCTGGAGGGAGAAGACCGCTTAGCCAGGGGGGCCGAAGCGGAGGCCTCGGCCCGCCGCTTGTGGTGTTTCTCCCTCCTTTTCTCTTTCCTGGCCTCCCTCTCCTCCAGGCCTAAGGCAGGAGGTTGAATCTCGGCCGGGGGGAGGGAAGCAGGAGTGGCAGAATCCGGGGGCAGAAGACCCGCCAGAATCAGCTTAGACCTCCGGTTCTTGAGTGCCCTGGGGTTGCACGCCACACAGATGGAACAACCAGAAGACAGGTGTTGAACCCCGGCACAACACACACCGAGTGTGGTCATCCGCCAGGGACAGCTTATGGCCACACTCGGTGCACTTAGAAAAAATCGGCTTTGGGGCCTCAGCCATTTTAACTAAAAGTGAAAACCACACACGTTAGGCCCAACACACACACACACACACACACACACACACACACACACACACACACAACTCTAATGGAACCACGAAGGAAGGGAGAGGTAAATGACAAAAAATACAAAGTTAAACTATAGAGGGTTTTATACAAAAAGGGACCTGGAAACACTCACAACCAAAAACTGAAGAAAAGAAAAGAAAAGGTAAATTTTTTTCTCACAAAAAAGTCTCTAACACCTGGAACTCTAGATCAAGCTGCTGTTGGTTAACCGCAGCAAACTAGATCTGAGGTCAGCCAGGGCTGGCAGGGGATTATGGGTAGGGGGAGGAGCTTGGAGCTCAGATCTAAAGCTGTTGAAAACTGCCGGCTCGGATCCAATTCCTATAGGGGCTGCACAAATGAAGTTAACTACTTCAGATAGGGGCTTTCCTGAAGTTGGGAGATACAAGAATATGCATAGACAATGACCATTCAGGACTGACACACACTAGGAGAAATGCATTTTCATACTGCTGGCAGGAATTTAAGTAGCTGGGTCTTAGAGTCCAGTTATTGTACCTTGCAGTTTTAATGTTTATCATCCCTCTGGAGTAAAATCGTGGCTAGATGCTGACTGAACACACTGAAAGCTATGCCAAATGAAGAGAAAAACATGACCACTGAGGACTTGTCTGCAGAACAGCAGGGGAAGTCATAGTTTCAAATAAACTTATAAATAAGAAAAGAGGCCCATTAATGCCTTTTCCAATGTTCCAGAGTAAGATGCAGAAAAGACAAATGAATAGGATCACAGGAAGTTACTAGACTATTGGCCATGAGGCCCTTATAAGCCTAGCCAAAAGTTTACCCCATGTTTGTTAACTAAAACAATACACGGTGTAAGTTTTGACTCTGCAAGTCATATTACTGCTGAACAAGCAAGCGACAGGTAATGACGAAGAGGGATCTGAAGATATGCAATCAGTAAGAAACCACAGTTGTGGAAGTAAACTTACCATAATAGTAAATGCTTGAATGAACATGGTTGCAGCAACGTTAGCTATATGGGTTATATAATGTTCAGGATATAACAGCCAGCCAGCTTCCAAAGCTTCAGGGCATCAAATTGTTAGGCAGCTCGAACTGAGACGACTAAAAGTCAAGTTTCAAAGTAAAGCCCTCCATAGCTTTCATGCCAACTGACAGAAGTAGGTTGAGCCTGACAGGACATAGCTAGTAGTAACATATATATACATATATATATATATATATATATATATATATATATATATATATATATATATATATATATATACACACACATATATATATATATATATATATATATATATATATACACACACACATTATATATATATATATATATATATATATATACACACACACACACATACACATACATACACACACACGCACACACACACACACCCTGGGATAATCAAAAAACAAAAAAGGGGGAAGAGAAGGAGGAAGTGGCTACTGCAGCAGTGATCATGTGAATATTTACTGTTATTATAAGTTTACTTACCACAACCGTATTATATTCATCATATTGATATAGATTACCCTCGCTAACCTGGGTAGATTACCCTAGCGTACAACATTTGGGGGGTGGAATGGGAAGGGTCTAGGAACCCCCAGAGAATGGACTTATCAAAGCCTGATCTAGACCTAGAAAAGGAATTAAGCCGGAAGTGCTTTGTAAAAGTACAAACAAATGACCAAGTTGCTGCTTGTAGAATACAACCCTTTCCAAAAAGTCAAGATCTGGTAGAGTGGGCCTTGACCCTGCCTGGAATAGTTTTGCTGTGATGAGCATAATAAAAGGTAATAGCCTGAGGCAATCATTTGGAAACCGTCTGTTTTTATGCAAGTTGTCCCTTCTTACTTTCACAAAAAATAAACACCTGATCCGAAGATCTGAAAGATTTTGTTCTGTCAAGATAATACCTGAGCTGTCTGTAGACAAGATAATGAGTATCCTTTCTCCCTCATTTTTAGGTTCAGGAAAGAAAACAGGGAGAAGGACAGTTTGGCTTAAACTAAATTCAAATGCCACTTTAGGCATAAAAAAGGATTACTTCTCAGACAGACCATGTCTCAGGGAGCTAGAATCTACTGCAGAAAACTGGAAAAGGAACCAAAGTAATGGGAGCAAATAACTAGAGAGGGAAAGGTAATAGGATGGGAAGAGGTCAAGAAGACATTTGGACTACAGGTTAGAGACTGCCTTCCCTATCAGTGACTGATAGAGTACAGGCCAAGAGAAAGGGATAGGGCAATCCTAAATGAAAGGCCTGTTTTGGTAGAGTTTTTAGTTGAATCTAGAACATAAACTGCTGTTAAAAAGGGATAATTAGTAGGATATATAAAATACTGTAAGATTAACTCTAGGAATCAAGCAGGTTAGAAAAGTCCGTTAAGAGACTGGCTAAGCAATTCACAAGGAAACAGTTGGAGGATATATGTATGGCTCCCAAATATACAACAAAATCTAGAATAGTTAAGATATTTGCTTGCAAGTGTTTGCATAGGTATTTTTATACCTCAATCAGACTACATAGAATTTTTTCTCAGGTAGATGGCAAACATTGGAGGTGTGATGGGGAAGAAAGCAGCAACTGGGAACATATGTTTCGGAGTGTAATGAGTTGGCAGACTTTAAAATTTCTGCAAAGAGTACTCTGTCGGGAATACTGGGCAAGCAAATGAATGTAACTAAGGAAATGATTTTTTGTGCTGGGAAACAGTATCTGAGCTGTCTAGACACGGTAGGGCTTTTTTTAAGATTAATTCTGGTGGCTGCCAAAAAGCAGTTCCTAGAAAATAGAAATCAAAGTCTAGCTAAAGTACTGAATATTGTAACAGAGATAAAAAACTGGAAGTGGAATCTTTAGTAAAGGGTGGGAGCAAATTACACAGAAAAAAATGGAAACTGTGGGAACAATACAAGCAAAATACTCTTTTGGAGGAGGAATTAGGCTTAAGGGAAGGCAGGAACTGATCAATGTATATAATGTTGGATTGATGATAATTATACAAAAGAATATATGTGATGTATCATGTTTGCAACTGGGAATATGTTAATAGGGTTTGTTTTCTATTATATAAACGTGTTTGCCCACATCTCAAGTGATATTTCGGTAACAGTGTTAAAAAAAATAAAATAAAAAAAAAAGAAGCCATGTCTCAAGGAAAATGACTGACTCACCATAAGACTTTGCAGCAAATATACTCTTCTTGTAGAGGTCAGAACAATCCATAAAACAGTTTTCCATGTAAAAAAAAAACCTCAAGTCAGCCACCAGTTTTCTTGGCAGTGTCTTATGCAGAACCCCTTCAAAAACATTTTGACATGAGAATCCATTTAAATTTCAAAAACATTTTGACATGAGAATCCATTTAAAGGAGGGAATCCATGGGCAGACATGCTGAAATGGCCAATAAATTAAACTTGATGGAGGAGTAAGAAAGGGCAAAGGATAGTAACTCTCTTAAATATTGTAAAAACAGAGACACACTAGCCCTGAAAGGGTGCTTGTTATATTGTTGACATTAAATAGAAAACCTTTTTGCAATTGCTAATATATGATTTTTTACTAGGAGGCTTTATTTCCTCTATTAGTACCTGCTGCATGTCCTCAGTAAACAGGTGTCTCAAGGGAATTAAGACACTATCATCCAGACTGTCAGTTGAAGTTAAATTAGGTTGAGGCGTAGCAAAACTCCCTATTCTTCTGTGAGCAGATCCATTCTGTGTGAAAGCTTGTGGTAACTGCCCCTGCCATTTTCAAAGGAAGGGAGAACTACTCTTTCCTAGGCCAGAAGGGAGTCACCACAGTGACTCCAAGCCTTCTTGCATGGAGTCCTGGAGCATAAGTTTGTCAGCTGATTGTTTAGAGAGAAGGCAAAGAAGTCTAACTTGAGGAACTCCCCACAGATGGATCACATCTCAGAAGACCCCCTGATCTAGGTATTATTTATTAGGGTCTGCCTTTGTCATGCTCAGTTTGTCTACCACACAATTTTGCTCTGACGGGAATCAGGATGCCTAAAGAGCAAGACAGTGCTGTAAAGCTATATTCCCCAAGCTAACATGGCTACTCTGCAAAGGAGGCAAGACCTAGTTCCCCCTTGCTTGTTGATTTACTACATGACTGTGTCTGAAGCAGGGGATGAGGAGGGGAGATCTGGATTACTTGAGATACCAGGGAGTCTGTCATATGGAGTATTGCCACGCATACCATTAGAATCATACATGCCATGAAACCCCAAGTCCTGAGGTATTCCTTTACAGTAATAACTAATGTTCTCTTGGAATCCTAATTTGTGTATGAGATCTCTCATCCAAGTGAGAGAGTCTTGACAGTTTGAAAAAGACTCTGCAAAGATAAGCATGTTATCTAAATATGGAAATTATGGATACCCTGTAGCCTGTAATGAGCTATAACTGGAGCTAGAGACTTTGTGCACACTCTTGGTGTTGCAAAAAAATCCAAAGGGCAAGGCAGATAACTGATAATGTGATCCAGACACACAAAGATTAAGAAAAGCTTGAAGTCTGGATGAATATAGATGTAATGATATGCATCTTTTAAATCCAGAGTTACCAGGAAACTTACATGAGGAAGAAAGATTAATAGGTTGTTTATTGATAGCGTTATCACAAATTAATTTAGGAAAGAAGGAAAGATCCAGAACTGGCTCCAAGTATTTTCTTTCTTTGGCACCAAAACATCCTTGAATAAAAATCTTTTCCATTTTTGGTGACACTGTGGCTGCTCCTGAAAGTCTTCCTGCATTGGTCAAATACTACCATTTCTTTTAGTATTAATTTTACTTAGTATAATTGGGTACTCTTCTAAGAGACTTAGTGCAGCTGGCTGGTGGCAGTGTAACTACCTTATACTCTGGGCAAAGGGTAGCAGAGCGAGTAAATCTGTGTCAGCCTTTCCCAGGTGTGTGTGTGTGTGTGTGTGTGTGTGTGTGTGTGTGTGTGTGTGTGTGTGTGTGTCAAAATCAAATCTCAAAGAGCTACTTGGAGCAGGCACCCAGAGGACTGGTTTCACAGAAAGGGTAGTGGAGGACCTGGCTTGGATCACTCAGCTAAGGACTCAACTCTACAGCTGTGCCAGTGGGGAGACTTGCTGGGGGCCTGGAGAGAGGGAAAGGGAAGCCCAATAACCAGACTGTGCATGCTCCCTGTGTTCTCTTAAGGGAAATTGTGCTTGGTACAGAAAGTTGCGTTTGGAAATACTGTGTATCTATTTTTGTACCAAGTGAACGTCCCTCACTGGTGTCAGTGGTGAGGATTCAGGCTCCCTGATTATTGCCCCAGAGCAGAGAAATTACAAACAGCATACAGCTGAGACTTTAATTGTTTCTTGCCAAAATTGGAGGCGAGGTTTGAGAATTCCATAGAAAATTTGGAAAAGGAGAGCTGAAAATTCTTATCGGATTCCCTGTATCAGCTTATCCCTCTCATCACACTTTTTGATAACCTCCGCAGGAGAGGGATCAAAAACTAAATCCATATTCACAGGAGAATTTAAAAGTTCATTTTTCTTATCATCATCTGGGAGGTTCTGAGAACAAAGACAGACAAAGCTCCTTGAACAATACCAGTGACTATAGCCGGGGAAGTAGTATCAGAGTTATATACATACTTTAAACAATGAATTGTGACTTGTAAGATGTAAGGCACCAAAACATTTAAAGAAGATTTTTGCTCGTAAGAACTGCAGAAAAAATATTCCTCATACTTTCACAATAAGTCAGAATAAGCTTAACATACAAACCTGACAATTCAAAATTCTGAAAAAATCAAAGTTGCAGAAGCATACATTTTTTCCTGTACTTATTATTTTGCCATCCTTGTCAGAAAATGTAGGACTGGAATTAACTAAAGGTTTGGCAGCAATAGAATTAACTAAAGCTATAGCTACTGGATCAGGATTGAGCCGAGTGTATAAAAACTTAAAAGACTTAAGAAACTGTATACAATTTATCTGCCTTTTGAGGGGTAAGCAAGATGATTATTAGAAAAGTTGCAGGCAGGGATACACACACATCCTCCAGTGCTAACACCAATGGAGGAATGGGTGAAGGTTCTAGAAATTCCATTTATAAAAACTCATTATATTTTCAGAGGGACTAAGAAACCCCCAGTGTTCTTCCATTGAAAATACTGGCACATTCTGGAAACAGGCACCGAGTCAAATCTAATAAACTATTCCTGACCAAAAAAAAAAATGGAGGAGGAACAGATGCATGTTTATTGTTTGTTTAGTGGCAAGTGTAGCCTTAGTTGCATGGGTAAGAAAGGTTTTGGTTCTGTAAAGCATCCCTAGTTTTTGATGATTTTTTTATGCAATTTTGTAATATGCAGGTTGAATTTAAGATGATCATCCACTATCTATAACACACAAAAGTTTGCTATAAATTACTTCAGTGGTTGTATTAATGACAGAGAGGATTTTAATTTTTTTTTTCATGAGAGGGATGGGGTGGGGTGGGGGGGGGAGTATTTTTCTTTAGGTTGTCAAATGCTAGGAAAACCCACAGGGATGCATAGGAACAAACAGAAGTCTGGAAGCAGTAAGAAAGTATATGCAGTGCTTTTCAGGGTTATTTAATAATATTCTAAGTGGAAGAACAATTCTAACTTCACAAAGGGAAGCAAATGTGGCAGTTATAGCTAAAAAGGATAACAATCCGGTAGACCCAGGGTCATACAGATGAATATCAGTGCTGAATAATGATTACAATTTGTCCAGCTTGGGTTACCTTGGATATCTCTGTTAAGCAACAGCTGGACATAAAACCAATCAAACTGCCAAACATGAACTAAGAATTATTACATTCATTGTAGGTTCACTGACAGGACGCAGCTTAGAAGTGGATGACGTGATGGTAAGGAAGAGGCAGGACATCCTATGTATCCAACAGAAAAGATGGAAGGGCTAAGCAGCAAAACCACGTGGCTTGGAATCTACAGTCTACTACTCAGGAAGAGGACAGATTAGAAATGGTGTGGGAACTGTCATGAAGGAGAGGCTTCAGAAGGCAGTGAGGGATGTCAACAAAATCAGCAACAGACTCGTGGTAATCAGACTCCAACAATAAGGATAGGACAGTATTCATAACCTCAGCATATGACCACAGCAGGTCTGTGATAGTGAAAAAAGGTGCATTCAGATAGCAGTTGGAGGACCTACTAGATAAAGCAGGACAACACGAACTGGTATTGATAATGGGTGACCTAAATGCACATATTGGGACAAACAAAACAGGCTGTGAGGACTGCCTGGGTCCACATGTGTGAGGCAACAAGAATAAAGGAGGACAGGCCATTCTGGACTTCTGTATGACAAATGGCTTAATGGTGGCTAACACACGGTTCAGCAACAGAGACAGTGACAATTTCGCACACAAGAGTGGCCAACATGCAAATCACATAGACTTTGTATTAGTAAGGAAAGGATACTGGGGTAGAATCAGCAATTTCAAAGTCATCCCCAGTGAAAAAGTCAGTCTACAACATAAACCACTGCAAACAGTGGTCAGGGAAGGTTCTAAGGTCAATGGAGACTGGCTGACGACCTGGACATTGACTAAAGAGAAAGCACAAGAGTTCAAGGAATTACTCAGGGCTCTAGCACCTCAAGAAGAACAGGAGACAGATGGAGATGAAGAAGAATGGCACCACCCAAAATCAACATATGTAGGGACTACAGAACAGATATTCTGCCGAGCCAGGTATGGAAATAGCAGAGTACAAAGGATTACTCCAGATAAAATCACTTTAACTAGTAGACCTAAGAGACTCTACCTCTCTGACACTCTCCCTGTGGAAGGAATAAAGATGCCTGGTTGAGGTTTCAGGTAGTTTACTCAGTTAAGTAGGTAGACAGACAAATGTTCTTGTTCTAATAATTAGATCTTAAGATAGAATATGAATTAGCAACTAAGAATATTTATGTTGCAGTTGGTACAAAAGCTTACTCCGATACCAATTTTGAATGAAATAATACAGATTTAGAATGAAAAATCTGTGTGTCTAGCATTACTAGTGTTCAGTGGAAATTAATGTTTGAATCTCTCCTATGTTAAAATTGTTATTCAGAGATTTGGACTTGACCATATGTAGTTAGTTAGTCTGTACCTGGTCTGTCAGCGGGAAATTAAGAAAGCGTTCCATGCATGAGTATTGTACAGACCGTTGATTTTGTTCTTGTGTTTTGATTTTGTGTGTGTGTGTTTTTTTTAATACAGAGTTGATTAAAAAAAAATGTTAGTCAAACTTGATCCAAGTGTATAAGTGAGTTATAGGTGAACCTCAGAGGGGAGCACCAGCAGAAGTGATCTACCTGGACTTCCGCAAGGCCTCTGACTCTGTTCTACATATTGGTAATATAAATGGAGAAGTTGGGTTTGGACTGGAGAGCTGCATGTTTAAATATTAAAGATAAAGAGGGATGTGGTGAGAGGGACAATGCCAGGAATTAGACAAGCAGCTACTGGAATTTTGAGTGTGGTAGTCTTCACTGTGTTTGTCTAAGATTTAGCTACAGAAATGGAACACAATCAGTCTCTCTAGTGATGATACAAAGATGGCCACAACAGTGGAAGGAGATGGAAAGGATAAATAAATAGTGACAGTAACTTTATAGCTATTCATTTTTGTCCTTTACTCTTTAGGGTGTCACAGCACTGCATACCATGGCACATTATGTGACAAAGGTTCCACTGACATTAAATAAAAAAATAATAATGAAATAACTAAATGAAAAAATCCCAAAGCTTTCTGATCTTCAGTCAATAAGCTACTAAATCCAGGATCCATAACATAACCAATTCCATCCACTCCCAATACGACTGCACAATTTGTCAATTTAATTCGCACTTGATTCAAACTATTGCCTCCCTCATTAATTCATCTCCTCAGCCTGTCCTAATGGCAAGCAACTTCCCAAGCTACAAATCAACGATGTCACTCTAGCCTATTCCAACTTCCACAATAAAAAGGTACCCCTAACCCTGAAACCCACTTCTTTTGCCCTTGATAACTTACCAAGCAAATACATAAAAATATCTGCCATTATGAAAAACTGTGTCTCCGTTCTTCTGAAGAAATCATATAAAATACCTCTCCAGAAAGGTGGCAACTCCACTACCTGTTCAACTTCAGGCCCATAGCAATCTTTTCCTCTCTATCAAAAATTCTGGAGAAATGTATACAATCACACGTTTTCACTTTTATCTCTGACAACAAACTTCTATTTTCTGCACATGGTTTCAGACCTCACCACAGCACTTTCCTGCACATGGTTTCAGACCTCACCACAGCACCACTTCAGCCCTACTAAACTTTTATAAATATAGTAAACCAGTACAGAAATAAAAATAACATTGTGTTAGCATCATTTCTTGATCTGTCAAAGGCATTTGACACAGTCTCACACCAGAAGCTGCTACATAAACTAATCTTCCTTAGAAATACATGAATCTTCCCTATCTTGGTTCAATGGTTGCCTTCAAATAGACAGCAGGCAGTGAAATGCAAAGCAACATCTCTCCCTTCCCCCCGTCATAATGGATGTTCCTCAAGGTTCAATTCTAGGTCCATTATTATTCAATATGTTCATAAATGATCTGCACCAAGCAAGTAAAGAAACCACAATCATCTAATATGCAAATAATTCAGCAGTGATCTCTGCAAAAAAAAAAAAAAAATAGAAAGAAGCTACAACAGCTCCCCCAAGAATCTTTTTCCAGCATTTACTCCTAGCTGACCTCAACTGTATCTATATGAAAAAAAAAAAACAAAGGAATCCTTTTTATACCTAAATAAATGCCAGACTACAAAAATAATGTACCAATAACACTAACATACAACTATATCCAAAAAAAAACAGCTGTGAGGCAATTAACCAGTTCTCAGTCACAAAATCAATTCCAAAAAGAAAAAGAAAACTGGAAGCACTCTAAAACAACAAATGTTTAATCCAAGTTCAAGTTCGCAAGTAGACACTTTCACCTTCAAGGCTTCTTCAGGCGAAATAAGTACTATCAATTAAACAACATAACTTAAATATATTTTAAAAAGTCAAATGACTCTAATTACACCTTCTGATGCAGCATATTTAAATAAGACTTTAAATTAAAACTGTCATTAAGACCAGGTGGTACAAATGCTCTCATTCTTAAAATCCATCTCATCTCTTCATTTTCAGTTAAAAGTTTTATATTCCCACCCCGCAATGGTCTATAAATTACTTTTAAAATCATAAACTTAAAACTATGTTGATCACCTTTCTCTATAATGAGTTTACTAAGAGCATTTGTGACTACTCTGTGTTTAATATCAGTGAGATGACAAGCTATACGCTCTTTAAATTTCCTGTTTGTCATACCCACACAAAAAGTATCATAGATGTCACACTTGGTTAAATATATTAAATTACTTGTGTTGCAGTTCCCATATGCATGTAAAACAAACTCTCTATCTGTCATGGGATGTGTAATGGACTTCTCTGTGAACATATGCTTACAGTAAACACAATTCCTACATTTAAATGTACCTTGTTTCACATTTCCTACCTTAAAGGAATCCTTGGGTTGCTCCTTATAACATAATATCTGTTTCAAAGTGTTCTTCCTTTTGTACCCAAAAGCTGGTGGATCCCCTACTATTTCTTTTAATGCCAGGACGTCCCTTAAAATTGACCAATGTTGCCTAGCAATATCCTTTACTGCTTCAGTGTTCCTGTTATAGCTAAGCATACACCTCATTTTATTTATTTGCTGTCTCCCTCTCACTCTGTCCTGATTCACACTACCAAAATAGAGCTAAAGCCCTCTGCTTTAATCTTTGCTGTTGTATGCTCCTATTAGCAACACGGACTTCAGACTCTGGGTAACCCCTATTTAAAAAGTCAAAGACCACAACATCCAATTGTTCGGACATCCTATCATGTACAGTATTTAGTCTAACTACTCGTTGCATCTGATTTTTTATTACATTTCCAAACATAAATGGAGGATGCATGCTATTACGATGCAAGTAACTACTACACTTAACCTCCTTTCTGTATAGTTCTGTGTATACTATACCCTGCTCATCCTTCTTTAATTTTACATCAAGGAACGTAATCTGATCCTTAGATATATCGTGTTTGAATCTTAAGAAAGTAGTAGTTCCATTAACATATAATGTAAACTGTTCAAATTCATCTCGATCACCTTCCCACACAACAAAAAGATCATTGACAAACCTTTTATAAAAATGAATACACTTCTTAAAAGGATTATTCGAAGACAACACATATGTCTCTTCCTACATGTACATGACAGTATTCGCATAAGTATTTGCAACTGCTGTTCCCATTGCTACTTCTCGTTCTTGATAATACAGACAAGTGTCAAAAATAAAGATATTTGATGTTAAAACAATTTTTAATAGGTCACACAATAGTCTGATCTTCTCAGTATCATAATGTGAAAACCTCTCCAAGAATATTCTGACACATTCAACACCATGTATGTGAGGTATTGATTTAAACAATGAATCAGCGTCCATTGTCACCATATAGGAACTAATAGGAAGTTGTCCACTTGATCACTTGTACAACAGCTTTAAAAAGGTGTTAGCGTTTTTTAAAATTGTTTCTCTTCTCTCTAATACAGGTCTGAAATGTTTCTCTAGAAACTTAGAGGTTCTGTAACCCACCCATGGGCAGACACAATCGGCTTCATGGATGGGTTAGTCCGATCCTTCTGCAGCTTAGGTATCCCATAAATGACAGGTATTTTTGGATTTTCTACAAACAAATAGTCAAAAATAGTCTAAAAGTAATTTACAGACCATTGCGGGGTGGGAATATAAAACTTTTAACTGAAAATGAAGATATGAGATGGATTTTAAGCATGAGAGCGTTTGTACCACCTGGTCTTAATGACAGTTTTACTTTAAAGCCTTATTTAAATGTATCAGAAGGTGTAATTAGAGTCATGTGACTTTTTAAAATATATTTAAGTTATGTTGTTTAATTGATGGTACTTATTTTGCCTGAAGAAGCCTTGAAGTGTCTACTTGCGAACTTGAACTTGGATTAAATATTTGTTGTTTTAGAGTGTTTCCAGTTTTCTTTTTCTTTTTGGAACTGATTTTGTGACTGAGAACTGGTTAACTGCTTCACAGCTGTTATTTTGGATATTATTTGTTTTGGGTGGAGGCAGACACTTAAGAAATATTATGGAAATTCTCGGAGTGAGAACTGTGATACTAAATATGACATCTGTGATTATTACAACTTTTGGAGAGTTGGCAGACATTTCTGACAACCCACTGATAGAAGCTGAGACTACAGAGTGTGAACAGAGCACAGGAGATGAAAATGTGTATGTGAATTTGCTTTCCACTTTTAAATTGAAGTTGAGAGACTTTGATCATACTTTGATGGCTTATAAATGTTTACAATGGCAACGGCTTTTGTCTGAAGCCTATTTGAAGTATAAGGTCATGCCAAGGGGCCTCCGTATATTAAAAATACCATTATACAGGGATAAATACCGGATTTATTATGGATATGGCAACTGATAAACTTAAGCTGCTCATTTAACTCCATGGAACTCATGAATGCCTATTTTATACCTATGGAACAGAAATGCCACTCCAAGGCTGAAGATCTTTATAATAATTTAGTCTCATGTTGTGATTTTACTGAGTATGGCATGCTTTTAAGTGAATCTTTTGGTAGGCTAGCAGCTTTTGAGAAGAAATTGGCTGCTGGCAAGAAGAAAAAGCTACAAAGAGATCTTGTAGATTATGAAAAGGGGAATGTCTTCATTTGGCCGAAGGAGAGACTAGAGACCAATCAGCATGTGCATTTGAACGACGTAGAACTTTTAGTTATGTACTTACCATAACTTTGGATGTATGGGATCCATCTCGCCTACATTCATAACGGATGGGTTCGGAGCCGATCCGTCGGCTCCGACTCGGCCACTATACACTAGAATGAAGTCTCTCATTGGCTGGGCTACACCTTATCCCATAATGCACCACACCTGCTTCCCCAGATCTTGTTTGTTCGCTTTCATACATACATACACTCAGGCAAATCTGCAGTCTGTGGCTACCACTCCATCTATACAGTGTAAGAAGGAATCAGTATTGTAAACTAAACAAGGAGATACATTTTGAGCTTCGAGAGCAGGAGCACACTCAGGCAAATCTGCAGTCTGTGGCTACCACTCCATCTATACAGTGTAAGAAGGAATCAGTAATGTAAACTAAACAAGGAGATACATTTTGAGCTTCGAGAGCAGGGTCAGTCCACCCAGGCATTCTACTTGTATGTTTTATGAGAGTGAAGCTATTACATTAGCAGTATTTCTTAGTAGTTCTCAGCTTGCTTATAAAACTGACTGTTGTAGCCTTGTGTCCCCCCCCCCCCGCGATAGTACAGTAATCCTAACTGTCCAGTAGACAGTATAGATTTTAATTCACATCCCTGTGACTAAATTAAATTAACCATCAAGCAGCCCTCTCAGTTCTTTCTGCCTTAGTTTGTATCACTTGGAGGATCACCTGCTTATTTGCATCTCTATCATTGCTAATGTATCTCCCTACTCTAATCTGTGCACAAACTGGTTACTAATCAGCAAGTCAATGTAAAGACACACTCCCAACCTTAATAAACTTTGCTGTCTCTTCTCTCCTTCACTTTACAGGTAGTTTGAATTATTACTTACCCTCTCTGAGGCCTTCACTCATTTCCACTGATTGCCTCTCTGGTTTCTTTGCATTCCACCTGGTTTACACCCTTGTGCTATCTCCCTCCCACAATACAAAGTCTATATTAGTATCCTGCTGAGCATGGAGCCATCTTTAAATCTCTAGTCTCCCACCAGGACACAAGTGCTCTTCAGAAATTACATTCTGCTAACTGGTAAGCCATTAGACCTCAGGAATTTCTTTTAAAAGTGTTCAGATTTGTAAAGTAATACTTACTTTTTGCTGTATTTGGATTTATACAACTAGTATTCATTTTTCTGATTCCTGACTACTGATCTGCCGTTGTTACCTGCTGTTATTATACCTGGCTGATTGTTTCCTCTCAGCAATTTCCTACTCCTTTGGCTGCCCGCTCGCCTTCCGGGCTCACTCCGCCCTCCCTGCCCCATATCCCACCGCCCTGGGACCTCTACATTTATTCCCATAACCACACCCACCACATTCCCTAGCCAATCAGAACATATTCTTCTCTCCACCCACTCCATAGCAGTCCAATCCCACACCCACCCTTTCCTCTCTGAACACATACCTACTATATACAATCCCCACTCATCTCAACATGTCCTACACTCACATTCCTCTCCTACTACTAACTCTTCTAACTATTCTTACCTCTACCTACCTCATAACCTACTATGAGCAACCTTTAAATCCTACCTTTTGTACTCCACACAAACATACCCTAGCTACCCCCCAACTACACTCACAACCCATCACAGTCCCATATACAGCAACTCATATCTTGAACCTAAATATCATCGTCTCTCACATCAAATACCTTATTCTTCACTCACAAAACACTTGCACAGCATCAAAACCTCACAACTAACTAACCTTATTCATGGTTTATCATTAATTGATGGGGACATACACTCCAACCCAGGCCCAAACACAGACATACCATCCCCTAATTCCCAAACTATGAAACCTATGTCTACACCACAAACTAAACCTCCCAAATCTCTCACAATAGCTCATCTTAACATCCGTAGCATATGTAACAAACTTCCTGCTCTTCATGCCCTACTAGAAGTCCAACAGTTTGACATTCTCTGTCTTACTGAAACCTGGCTGAAACCCACAATAAAAGATAACGAAATTATCCCCCCTGGCTATAACATCCTAAGAAAAGATCGTCTTAACAAAAAAGGTGGAGGAGTAGCTATACTCTTCAAAACTGGACTGGAAATAAGTAAATCAGCCCTTACCCCACCACATGACTCTAATGTTGAACTGATTATTTCCAAACTCTCCTAAACTCACACAAAACTATTAATATTACCTGCACTTATCTTCCCCAGGCAACAATTCCCCATATTAGAAGACCTACTAAACTGGTTTTCAATTAATCTCCTTCAAGAAACAATACTACTAGGCGACTTTAATATTGATTGGAACATGTGCAAACAAACTAATCCATCTACCATTATTAACCTGCACGGATTCCATCAAACCATTAACTCCACAACTAGAACAAATAAAAACAATAACAAAGAAACCATTCTCGACTGGATCTTGACTAATAGTCCCCAACAAATGTATTCAACAGGTACCCTCCCAGACGACCTTAGCGACCACTCTCTCACATACATCATTAGGCACAAAACTCATCTAACAACACCTCCCTAATTCGCTCATCTCGCAGCACAAAACATTTTAACCTTCAGCAGTTTCAAAATGAACTCAGCTTGATTAACTGGTCACCTCTAAAAACTCTCCCAATAGATGAAGCTGTTAACCACTTTAATAATACCTTTCTTACTATTCTCAATCATCATGCCCCCATCCGTTCTATACGAATGAAATCTAAGACAGCTCAATGGCTAACAACCAACACCAAACAACTTATCCTTAGTAAGAATAAAGCATGGACTAAATGGAGAACCATGAAAGACTCTTTTGATCACCTTAGCCTCAAACAAAAAAGGAACAAGACTAAGCTTGCTATCAAACAAGATAAAAGGAACTATTACACCAAACTACAGCAATCCTCCCACCACCAACCACAAAAATTTTGGAAATCAATTAACTCACTACTATCAAGGTTGAAACCCCCAACCCACTAGGCTCCTGCCCTGACTCTCCCTACAAACAGCTAACACATTCAATAACTTCTTTACTTCAACCATACTTAAACTGGCCAACCAACAAAGCCCTGACCCCTCTTTACTAGGTAATACTAACTGCACTCCACCTCTATTTCAACTTAAACCCATACCTACTTCCTATACTCTTAATTTACTTCAGAAACTCAAACCCTCAACCCCTCAGCTGACAAATTGCCAGCAGAATATCTCCAGCTAGGTGCTAAAGCTATTGCCTACCCTATCTCTATTCTAATCAACAGAACCATTAAAGAAAGTACTATACCCTCACTCTGGAAAATCTCCCACATCATCCCTCTCTCTTCAAAGGGGTGATTAATTTGAGTACTCGAACTACCGCCCTATAGCACTGCTATCTCCTATTGCTAAAATAATGGAGAAATGCATCCACAAACAGCTTTTAAATCACCTCCCATCTAATAACCTTTTAGCTACTTGCCAACATGGCTTTCGTCCCTACCATAGCACCACAACAGCCTTATTATCCTTCATAGACTCCATTAATATAAACCGAATAACAATCTTCTTTCATCTGCATTCTTTGTAGACCTGTCAAAGCCTTTGACATGGTGAATCACCAACTCCTCCTACATTGTTTAAAATCTCTCTCTCAATAATCTTGCTTTAAGCTGGTTTACTTCCTATCTGCAGAATCGAAACAAGCTGTTTTATGGAACAACAATCTTTCGAACTTCTCCCTACCACTTTAGGAGTACCTCAGGGCTCCATCTTAGGTCCTCTTTTATTTTCCATCTTTATTAATGACCTGTATCTAGCCACCCCACGAACTACTTGCATTCAGTACGATGACACCACCATCATCTGCTCTGCCACAACCCAAGCTGACCTCCACTCACTTACTCAAAAACTTTTACCACCATAGAACAATGGTTCTCCAATCACTGCCTTCTCTTAAACCCTAAGAAAACTAAACTTCTCCTCTTCTCACCCACACACCTGTCTCCCCCTATTAGTTTCACACTTACTTCTAACAATGGCACCCTTATCTCTCCTGACCAAACAACCAAACTTCTAGGAGTTACTATCGACAACCTACTAAAATTTGATTTTCATATCCACTCTATCATAAAAGCAACTAACAAAAATTAGGTTCTCTCTACAGAATCAAATCTTTCTTAACTCCTGAAGCAAGAACTACCATAGCCAGAACTTATCTTATCTCTACTCTACTATATGCATCCCCATATATACTAATCTTTCTAAACATAACATCAATAGGCTTACAACAGCCTATAACAACATTGCCAAATTTGCCACTGCCTCTCCATATAAAACACATCACTGCCTAAACCTCCTTAACCTAGGGTGGCTGGAGTTACCTCACCTAATTCAATACTATCAGCTTACTACTGCCCATAAAGCCCTTCACCACCCAGAAAAGATACCAATGCTCTCCACCCTGATAAAACCCTATAACAACCTAAAACCCTACGCTCTTCCAATAAAATACTGATTCAAACCTCTCTATCAAAGAATACAGCAGGTGACTCTATATTTTCCAACTCAGTTGGTAAAATTTGGAATCAACTTCCTACAGACCTCTTAGCCCAAACTTCTATCACACTATTTAAAACTCAACTGAAACATTTTCTAACCAATCACTGGCTTTGCTCTTGCAATAACCCTAGCTGATCACGTACCTCCTACCTTCTCCTGCATCCTTTGCACTGTCTCCCAACTCTATTTCTCCGTTTTATTTTTCATCTCTACCTGAGAAATTGACTCTCTCAACTTCAAACTAAAATTTTCTAGTAACTCTATCTTTGCTTTTAAACTACTTAATTATTTCTGTCTCACATTTTATATACCTGTACTGAAGAAATTTGATAGTCTCTGTTTTCACCTTTTGAACTTAATGCCTGTTTTAGTTGAGTCTTAAATTCACTATGTAATTATGAATGCCTGTTTTAGTTGAATCTCAAATTACCTTTGTACTTTGACCTGTACTGTAGAAATTTGATAGTCTCTGTATTCACCTTTTTGAACTTACTGAAAGGAAAGCCTATATGCCTGTTTTACTTGTGTCTTAATTCCCTATGTAATTTTAAATCCCTGTTTTAGTTGCGTCTTAAATTACCTATGTACTTTGAATGTATTTTTTTGTTATTATGCATTAGATAGTGGAGCTTTTCTCCTCGGGCCTCCACTGAAAATGGACATGTATCCAGTTGGACTAGCCCGGTTAACAAATGTAAAATAAATAAATAAATAAAACATACAGGTACAGAAAAACATACCAATAACTGTAACCAACTAAAAACCTTCCAGAGAAGAGCTCAGCAAGACCAATGTTTCCTCCAAATCCAAAAGGTAGGGGGAAGGAGGGTGGGTATGTATAAATGTAGGCGAGATGGATCCCATACATCCAAAGTTATGGTAAGTACATAACTAAAAGATGTAATGGGATCCTATCTCGCCTACATTCATAACTGATGGGACAGCGTCCCTAGCACCTAAAACCCCGGGTGGCTCACTGGAACACACTCCTGAGAACTGCGGAATCAAATGAAGCTCTGCCTCGGGAAGCCACATCAAGCTTGTAATGAGAAATGAAGGTGTGCAGAGAAGACCAAGTAGCAGCCGCAAAAATATCATCTATTGAAACTTTGGAATGAAAGGCTATAGAGGTGCCCATAGCCCTGGTAGAATGAGCTTTGATTGGGAAAGGCAACTCTCTGCCTGACTGGGAATAAATGAAAGAGATGCAATCCTTAATCCATTTGGCAATGGTGGCTTTGGCAACTGGAACACCTAACCTATTCTCTGCGAAGGACACAAACAGTTGGTCAAATTTTCGAGTCTGAGAGGTCCTATCCAAGTAAAAACGCAGTTGCCTGTGAACATCCAACTGGTGGAAGGTATATTCTGCTTCATTAGAAAAATTTGGAAAGAAAACTGGGAGCTCCAATGATTGCTGAATACATAAAGGGGATGCTACCTTAGGCAAAAAGGAAGGATTCAATCTGAGGGAAACTCTGTCTTTGTGAAAGATCAAATAAGGAGGGGAAGAACAGAGAGCCTGAAGCTCTGAAACACGCTTAGCAGAAGTTATTTCCACTAGAAAAGCAGTTTTCCACGACAGGAATTTAACATCACAAGTGGCCGCCGGCTCAAAGGGATGGGCAGTTAAGGAGGCCAAAACCAAATTTAAGTCCCAAGGGGGCACGGGATGAGCCATAGGAGGTCTGAGGAGCCAGGCTCCCTTAAGAAAGGACTTGCAAAGTTTGTTAGCCATTAAAGAAGGCTCTATAGCAACATGAAAATTAGATATAGCCGCCAGTTGAACTTTAAGTGTGGAGACTGAAGAGCCAGAATGAAACAATGAAGCTAGAAATTCCAAGACCTGCGGAACTGGGGCCGTAAGAGGATCAATGCCTCGCTGCTGGGCCCAACAAACAAACCTTTTCCATTTGCTGGAATACAGCTTAACGGTAGACGGCTTGTGGGAAGAAGATAAGATGTACAACACTTCCGAAGAAAGAGAAAGGTCTCTAAGGATGGAAGTGGAGTAACCAAGCAGCCAGTCGCAGCGACTGAAGGGACGGATGAGAGAGTCCCGACGGATTGGATAACAGGTCTGGCACTGGGTCCAGAATCCAGGGGCCCTGTACCGTATACTTCTGGAGAAAAGGGAACCAAACCTGACGGGGCCAATGTGGGGCGACCAAAATCATGTGGCACCCGACATGAAGAGCCTTCTGAATCACCCTCGGGAGAAGGGGAATCGGGGGGAAGGCATAAAGCAGACCTGGGGGCCAATTGTGGGCTAGAGCGTCCCTGGGAGACTGTCCCTGAGAGGGTGTCAGAGTAAAGAACTCTCTGCACTTCGCATTGTTGGGGTTGGCGAACAAGTCGCAACAAGGGAGGCCCCATTTGGTGAAGATCTGCGCAGCTACTCTGTCATTGAGGGACCACTCATGGGGCAACAGGAGAGTCTTGCTGAGCCTGTCCGCAATCACATTGTTTTTTCCCGGAATGTGCGTGGCTACTAAGAAACGTCGAGAGGCTATGGCCCAGCGCCATACTCTCATGGCCTCCCTGCAAAGGGGGTAGGACCTGGTTCCGCCCTGCTTGTTTATGTGCCAAACTACCGACATGTTGTCGGATAGAATCGCAATAGTACCTTGGGGGAGAGCCTGATGAAGTGCTTGTAAATCCAGAAGCACCGCTCTCATTTCCAGGATATTGATGTGAAGGTGCACTTCGCAATCCTGCCAAGTGCCTTGGACAGACCTGTCCAGATAATGACCCCCCCCTACCCTATCTGGGAGGCGGTCCGTGGTCACTGTGACAACAGGGGGCTGAAGGGCGAAGGGACGCCCCAAAGCCACCAACGGAGGTCCCGACGACAGCTGTCCGTAACCAGAACTAAGTGGTTCAGGGGAAGTTCTTGGTATGACCATTGAACCGATAATAGCCATTGCAGCACTCGCATGTGCAGCCTGGCTAATGGTACTAGGAGGATAGTTGCAGCCATCGAACCCAATAACTGAAGAATCTGTCTGGCAGGAACTCGAGATTTGGGTAACAAATTTAGAACCTGTGAATGTAGAACCTGAATTCTCTCTGATGGCAAAAATGCCCGCATCCTTTTTGTGTCTAACTCTGCGCCTATAAAGGTGATATGCTGAGATGGCCGCAGCACAGATTTTTCTCAATTGAAAGTGATTCCCAGCGAGAGACCCAAGGTTACTGTGGCCATCAGCGCTTGAATCAGTAGATGCTTGGAGGTGGCAGTGAGGAGCCAGTCGTCGAGATAGGGAAACACCTGGAATCCGAGACTTCACAAGTGAGCTGTCACCACTGCCAGACACTTGGTAAACACCCTGGGGGCTGTAGTGAGACCAAAGGGCAGTGCACGAAACTGGAAATGACTGGTTCCTAGGCGGAAGCGTAAATGACTCCTGGACTCCTGACGTATCAATATGTGATAGTAAGCGTCCTTGAGGTCTATGGAGCACATCCAGACAGCCTTCTCCAATAACTGGAGAATGGACTGAAGGGTGACCATCCGGAATTTGGACTTCTTTACAAAACGATTCAAAAGGCTGAGGTCCAAAATGGGCCTTACGTCCCCTGTCTTTTTTGGCACCAAAAATAATCTCGAGTAAGTTCCTGATCCGATCTGGTCGGCGGGGACAGGCTGGATGACCCCTTTGCTTAGCAGCTTTGAAACTTCTACAGCTGCCAGATCCCGTTGACTGGGTGGCACATCCAGGATTCTCCTTGTAGGAGGAGGGGGCTTGAAGAAGGGGATGAGGTAGCCTCCGGTTACAATCCGAAGCACCCACTGATCCTTGGTTATCGATTCCCAAGCCTGTGGGTGTTTCGCAAAACAACCCCCGACCGGCTCCGGAGAAGCACAGCCGGGCCACATCCTAGGGACGTTGAGGGTAGGAGGAACCACAAAAGGAGTCGTGGTCTCCAGAGTTACGGGGGCCTCTGCCACCTCTAGGGCGGCATCTTCCTGAATCCCCCCCCTGCCTCTGGAGGGGGGGAAATCACTCGGTGGAGTAGAGAAGAACTTTTGGGATTTCCTGAACCACATTTTCCCTCCTCTCTGGGCCTTGGGGTAAGGTCTAGAGGGAGCAAAAAAACGGGCCCCAACGGCAGTCAAGGTCTTGCCCTCCTGCTCGCACCGAGTAAGAGTGTCCTTCACCTTGGGGGCATCGGCGAAGGAAGACTTAAAGGCCTCCGCAAGTGGACACAAGCGTAACCAGGCTTGTCTCCTAAGAGCCACTCCTGTACCCGCTGCTCTACTCGCCCCTTCGGCTGCATAGGAAATGAGCCTCATGGACGAGTTGACAATAGAAGTTAGGGTAGTCATCTGGGCGCTTACAGTCTGTGCTAACGCCTCAGGCAGGTTACCCACAAGGGACTCTCCTAACTCCTTGAGGAGGTCCCTTTGGAGCCTTGTAAAATGACAAAGATAGTTCAGCGACTGCATGGTAAAGGTTGCTGAAGAAAGGGTACGCTTCCCGTACCTATCCATGCTCCTAGAATCCTTATTAGGATGAATAGACGTTGAAGCCTCTGCCACGTCCTGCTGAGTGGCAGAAGCCACCACCATAGCATCAACCGCAACACCCTTAGTGAGGAATTCCTTCTGGGGAGGGGCTGAAAGAAACTTATTGGGCCTGGCAGGCACCGGTTCTGCCGTATAAGGATGTTCCCACACCCTCCGAGAGATTAGGTCCAATAGCTCGTCGAAGGGTGGAGACACCCAGGAGGAGGAGGGCTGGGCCCCGAAGGCCTTGAGGAAAACTTACGCCACAGAGGTAGGGGCTTTGGATTGCCAATCGCCTCTCTGTCTCAAGATCTCAAGGATATCTGAGAAAGAGACGTCATCCGAGGACGATTTAGGGGACCCCTCCGCATCATCGAGGTCAGTATCTGAAGTGACGGATTCATCTTGGGAATCAACGTGCTTCCTCTTACACAGTTTCTTCCTTGGGGGTTCATCCGAAGCAGATTCAGAAGGACCCCCCGGAAGAAGGGAACCCCCCAAGGGGGTATCCTCAGGCCCTGGGGCCCCACTGTCGTGGGAAAGAATGTCTCCAGAGGCACCAGTACCCAAAACTTGGGACGGTGAGGTAGAAACCTGCTGAATCGGCAAGGTCATGGCCAGTGCACTCCTCATGGCCTCAAATGCAGGACCTCCAGACTCTGCAGAGGGCACTTGCTGAGAGACCACGGCGGTACCGGGAATACCTGCGGCCGATGCTCCGAGGGGAAGACTGGGCATCGAAGAGGCGAGCTCCACAGTGTTGCCCTCGGCCCCCGCCGAGGAAGACCTGGTACCAAACCCTGACACCAAGGACAGGGTAGGAATGAAAGTAGGAGCAGCGAAACTCTGAGGGGGTCCCTGCTCCGACTGGACGATTCCGCTCCGTTCTACCTGCACCGACTCCAACGGCTCCAAGGGGGCCGGAGGAGGAATCAAATGCATGGGATGTGGAGTAGGCTCCGAAGCCGCGTGGGCTGGAGCCGAGATCATTTAGTAAAAGCTGGGGACTGGAATAGCCTCTGGATAACCCTATCCAAATCCGAATCCGATAACCTAGAGGATTTGAAGGAAACAGATTGGGGCCGAGAAGACTTCTGTCTCGGCTCCGACAAAGCAGGAAATCAGCTCCGAAAGGGTTCCAGCACTATCGGAGCAGAGACCGGAACCGTTTGCAGAAGTGTCGGCGCCGAAGGAGCCTCTGGAGCCGAGGGGGAAGAGTCTGAGCTGCACACCTCCAACGGCTCCGAGACCAATGGAGCCGAGGTAGGTGATTGGCCTCTCGATGCACTAACCTGCGGCTCTGACACCAATGGAGCCGAGGAAAGAAGCACCGAGGCAGACCCTTGAGCCATCGGCTCCGAAGCCATTGGAGCCGAGGAAGAAGAAGTCGACCCTTGTTTCTTAGCTGTCGGGTCCGACGGACTGGTCGGAGCCGACGATCTATGCTTCTTGGGTGTCGGGCCCGACGGACTGGTCGGAGCCGACGATCTCTTCTTTTTTGAAGCTGGAGATGAAGCCAAAGCTTCTTCAAATGAAGGCTTAATCAAACCTCTAAGTATCAATTTATTTTTTCTCTCCTGGAAAACTCTGGAGGAAAAAGCGTGACACACACTGCAATTATCCTGTAAATGTTTTGGCCCTAAACAGTACACGCAGACAGCATGGCTGTCTGTAATAGACATTTTATAATTACATTTTGTACACTTTTTGAAACCTGACTTTTGCTCTTTAGACATTTTAGAGTAAAAAAACAGGTAACTAACCACAAGGAAAAAAAACAATAACAAATGTATGGGCTAAAGCCCTCTAACTTAAACGGGCTTAGCCTGACACAACAGATCAAACACACAGAGAAGGAACTACGTGGGCTAAAGCCCTCAAACTTAAACGGGCTTAGCCCGAAAACTATTCCAGTCACACTAAAAGAAAATTTGATAAATACACAATAAGGGCAAAGGCCCTCTAACTTAAAACGGGCCTTGCCCAGTCCACTAGTAGCATGAAAATGAATAAAATTAAATTTCACACCAAACTGACCACAAACACTCACAAAGCTGTTAAAACAGCTGTTTGTTTACATTCTGACAGAAACCCTAGTCAAAAAAGACCAAAAAGTCAAGAAAAAACACTTAGCTCCAGCCAAGTCGAGACCACGTCCGGCTTGAAAAGCGGCAAACGAGATCTGGGGAAGCAGGTGTGGTGCATTATGGGATAAGGGGTAGCCCAGCCAATGAGAGACTTTGTTCTAGTGTATAGTGGCAGAGTCGGAGCCGATGGATCGGCTCCAAACCCATCAGTTATGAATGTAGGTGAGATAGGATCCCATTACATCCACCCGTTGCAAGAACCACCCTTGCTACGACAAAATGAACGAGGAGAATTTCCTGCTAGCTCTTCTGTTAATAGTCGGTTAACAGTGGAAATAATGCCAGAAGTGGCACCAACGCCGGAAGAAGAAGGGATATCTAACACCAGAATTGGTTTGCAGAGTGGTGTAATAGGACGGCTTGCTACAGACGAGTTACCGGTTGATGTCGTGGCTTCTGTGTCAGCATTTATAGCTACAGGAGAAACCGTTGCAGACTAGGATGAGTTAAACTCACCAGCTGGGCAGACGACAAAGACACCACCACAGGGAGGAAGATTGAAGCGAGATATACCAGCATGCATGGATGCTGTATGCATGAATGCCTTGGATTCAGTGGATTTTCAGCTTCTCCTCAATCAACCCCTGCCCATGCTGAATCCGAGAACAAAGATGTAGGGTCTAACGAGCAGAGTGATGAACGAGGATTCCAGCAAGAGTCCCTTCATGAGGAGCCAACTAACCAAGTTAATATGGTATTTAACTTATCCTCATATGTACTTACACAAGCAGAGCTACCTGTGGTTAACAAACTATTGTCATTTGTACCATCTGCAGTATCAGACATTTCAGAAACATTGACTGAGGTTAAATATTTTATACGTAATTTATGTCTGAAAACATGTTTTCCTAATGCTGATCCTGGCTATTACATAGTTAATGGTTAAAGAAGAAGTAGTACCTTTGTGCCATTTAATAATGTACACTTGCAAGTTTTTGAAAAGATGGTAGAACAAGACATACATAATTTATATATGAAGAATAATGTACCTACATTTTACAATTTAACTAAGAAAGAGAATGCTGCTATTCACTCTTTGATAAATAATTCAGACCTTGTAATAAAAAATGCAGATAAAGGGGAGGCATTGCCGTAATGAACAAAGAGTTTTACATGGAAAAAATTAAACTTATGTTACAAGGGGATGAATACAGTAACATTACAAGGAGTGAAAGTAATCGCTTATGTCTCAAATTATAGGAAGCATTGAATGTTTTTCATGATGGTGGTAAGCTTGATGACAGAACGTTTAACTATATGTAGAAAATCCACAAATACCTGTTACTTATGGGATACCTAAGCTGCTAAGGATTGGACTAACCCACCCATGAGGCCGATTGTGTCTACCCGTGGGTGGGTTACAGAACCCCTGTCTAAGTTTCTAGAGAAAAAATTAAGACCTGTATTAGAGAGAAGAGAAACTATTTTAAAAGACACTAACACCTTTTTAAAGCAGTTGTATGAATGGTCAGGTGGACAACTTGCTATTAGTTCCCATATGGTGACAATGGACGTTAATTCATTGTTTACATCAATACCTCACATACATGGTGTTGAATGTGTCAGAATATTCTTGGAGAGGTTTTCAGATTATGATATTGAGAAGATCAGACTATTGTGTGACCTATTAAAAATGGTTTTAACATAAAATATTTTTATTTTTGAGACTTGTCTGTATTATCAAGAAAGAGGAGTAGCAATGGGAACGGCAGCTGCAAATACTTATGAGAATATTGTCATGTACATGCAGGAAGAGACATATGTGTCATCTTCGACTAATCCTTTTAATAAGTGTATTAATTTTTATAAAAGGTTTGTCGATGATCTTTTTATATATTAATGGAACTACTAATTTTTTTAAGATTCAAATATGATATATCTAAGGATCAGATTACGTTCCTTGATGTAAAATTAAAGAAGGATGAGCAGGGTATAGTATACACAGAACTATACAGAAAGGAGGTTAAGTGTAATAGTTACTTGCATTGTAATAGCATGCATCCTCCACTTATGTTTGGAAATATAATAAAAAATCAGATGCAACAAGTAGTTAGACTAAATACTGTACATGATAGGATGTCCGAACAATTGGATGTTGTGGTCTCTGACTTTTTAAATAGGGGTTACCAAGAGTCTGAAGTCCGTGTTGCTAGTAGGAGCATACAACAGCAAAGACTAAAGCAGAGGGCTTCAGCCCTATTTTGGTAGTGTGAGTCAGGACAGAGTTAGAGGGGGACAGCAAATAAATAAAATGAGGTGTATGCTTACCTATGACAGGAACACTGAAGCAGTAAAGAATATTATTAGGCAACACTGGTCAATTTTGAGGGACATCCCGGCATTAAAGGAAATAGTAGGGGATCCACCAGCTTTTGGGTACAAAAGGAAGAATACTTTGAAACAAATGTTATGTTATAAGGAGCAGCCTAAAGAATTCTTTAAGGTAGGAAATGTGAAACAAGGTACATTTAAATGTAGGAATTGTGTTTACTGTAAGTATATGTTCACAGAGAAGTTCATTACACATCCCATGACAGGTAGAGAGTTTGTTTTACATACATATGGGAATTGCAACACAAGCAATTTAATATAATTAGCAAAGTATGACATCTGTGATGCTTTTTATGTGGGAATGACGAACAGGAAATTTAAGGAGCATATAGCTTGTCATCTCACTGATATTAGACACAGTAGTCACAGATGCTCTTGGTAAACATATTATAGAGAAAGGTGATCAACATAGTTTTAAGTTTATGATTTTAAAAGTAATTTATAGACCATTGCGGGGTGGGAATATAAAACTTTTAACTGAAAATGAAGAGATGAGATGGATTTTAAGAATGAGAGCATTTGTACCACTTGGTCTTAATGACAGTTTTACTTTAAAGCCTTATTTAAATATGCTGCATCAGAAGGTGTAATTACAGTCATGTGACTTTTTAAAATATATTTAAGTTATGTTGTTTAATTGATAGTACTTATTTCGCCTGAAGAAGCCTTGAAGATGAAAGTGTCTACTTGCGAACTTGAACTTGGATTAAACATTTGTTGTTTAGAGTGTTTCCAGTTTTCTTCTTCTTTCTGAAACTAACATAGAACTAGTAAGCCACTCCAAACTACTAGGTGTTATCATCAATGATGCAGTGAAATTCAACTATCACATACAACAGGCTCAAAAACTAAGAGGTATACAGGACCAAACCATACCCTAACAAACAATGCTCTTGGAGTATACTGTTATGTCCTTCTTTAAACAGATACTCTTGTATTTATCGCCCATGCTAAATTAATCTTCAAGCCATGCATCTCTCTTTATTAGTTCAATGCTACAACAAAATTATCAAATTTGTAACTAATCAACATGGTTTCATCATTGCCAGGCCCTTATGTAACTTAAATGACTGGATTTAAGAGACTGCCTCACTCATTCATTAATAGCCAGTCACTGCCCACAAATTCATCTACAAGTCAGATAAATGCCCAAACCTAAACAATATTTTCCAACTCTACACACCCGATGGACCACTTCATATAACAGACAAAATATTACCATCCACCATCAAATCAAACTCCTCTTGGGAATCTGTACTCCTAGTCTCTCTCCAAGATCTGGAATTCCATTACTTTCACTCTTAGAATACTACAGACCACAAAGTTCTTCAAACTGCAACTAAAACAGTACCTTATGGAACAATGACTCTGAGTTGTGCCTCTCCATGTTAACCAACAAATGATTAAACTCATACTTCACTTCTCTCTGTCCCTCCTCTGTACACTCTCACCATACCCTACTCTCTCCATATCCATAATGTATTTCCTCGCCTCTTTAATTACCAATGGTACCTATAAACATATTCAGCTTACAGCTACACACTCTCCCCCCACTCTCTCCTTCCTTCCTCTAAGGACTTTCATCCCCATCCATGATATAATTATAATAATCATAGCCAACAAATGTAATTAATCTGACTTTAATTACTGCTTCTGACAAACGCACTCAAACTATCTACTGATAATCTGTTAATAGCTTACTCTGTGCTCATAAATTATCAATGCTGTCTAATGTATTCAATCAGGAAATGGATTTATGGATATACATAACTTTTCTCCATTGGTCCCCAATGAAAAGGGGTAGGTTTCTCTGCTTAGTCAAACTACCCCGATAATACTGTAATAAATAAATAAAGAAGTTATGTCCTTACCATAACGTTCCATGTGAGTTGTTCATCTCGCCTTTTGTTCTTACACGTGGGTCGGAGCCGATCCCTCGGCTCTGAATCGGCCGCTTTTCAAGCTCAGACTCTCAGAGAAGCTTGAGACCTACTGTATATATACCATGATGCTCTACTGTACATCCCCAGATCTAGTGTGCTGCAACCAAGACAGCCTACCGACAGAATAAGACTATGGAGTCTACCTGCTTAGATAATTATAACAGTAAAAGTAAACAAAAAGAGTAGGAATGTAATGACAGACTGACAACTGAACCAATCCTCGAAGGCAACCATCTCCTCGACTGGAGGGGGAAGGTGGGTGGGAACGTAAGAACAAAAGGCGAGATGAACAACTCACATGGAATGTTATGGTAAGGACATAACTTCTTTATGTGAAGTTGTTCTATCTCGCCATTTTGTTCTTACACGTGAGTAGCGTCCCAAGCACCCTAACCCTGGGTGGCTCACGGGAGAACATTCCTGAGCACAGTGGAACCAAACGTAGCCCTGTCCCTGGAGGTCCTATCGACTTTGTAATGAGTAATAAACGTGTGAGGTTTTGACCATGTGGCAGCTGCACAGATGGTATCTAAAGGCAAGCAAGCTACATGAGCCAATGACATAGAAACAGCTTGTGTAGAGTGGGTTTTGATGTTAGTTTCTAATGGTTGATTCGTGGAAGCATAAATGAATCTGATGCAGTCAGAGAGCCACTTGGATAGTGTGGTTTTTGACACTGCGAAACCTTTCTTATTGTCTGCATAAGAAACGAAGAGTTGATCAGATTGTCTGAAATCCTTCGTTCTAGCTAGATACAACCTCAGTTGTCTATGTACATCAAGCTTGTGTAACATATATTCCAGTTTGTTGGTATGGTGTTTGAAGAAGGTTGGGAGCTCAATGGACTGATTTAAGTTATTTTCTGAAGCGATCTTGGGGAGAAAGGTAGGATTAGTCCTGAGGGATACCCTATCAGGGTGAAAAATTAAGTATGGGGGTTTGGAAGACAAGGCCTGAAGTTCGGAGACCCTACGTGCAGATGTAAGGGCTACCAGGAATAAAGTTTTCCAAGACAAAAACTTTAAATGGTAAGATGAAGCAGGTTCAAAAGGGGCAAGCATCAGTTGGGATAAAACCGGAATTCCAGGGGTAGACAGGATGCCTAATAGGTGGCCTGAGGTGGTGGGTTCCTTTTAAGGATGCTTTACATAGTCTGTGTGACATAATGTTGGAGCTGTTAAAGCCTACATGGAAGTTTGAGATAGCAGCCAATTGAACTCTAATGGTGGCAGCAGCCACTCCATCCTGGAACAAGGAAGACAAGAACTTTAAGATGGTATGGACAGGTGCTACATAAGGGTCAGTGTCATGTTGAGAAGCCCAGTGAACAAACCGTTTCCATTTGCTATTATATAGTTTCCTGGTGGATAGTTTATGAGAGGAGACTATAATGTGTTGGACCGCAGCAGACAAATCTTGTGACCTGGCTAATGTGGAAATTGGAGCAGCCAAGCTGTCAGTTTTAGGGAAGGGAGGGATAGAGAACTCCCGATGAATGAGTCAGAAGATCCGGCACTGGGTCCAGAATCCATGGTTCTTCCAGTTGATACTTCCGCAGGAAGGGAAACCAAATCTGTTGAGGCCAAAATGGGGCTATCAAGATCACAGTCCTTCCCAGACTTTTGGCTTTCTGCATGAATTTAGGAATTAGAGGTATCGGCGGAAAGGCATAAAGGAGGCCCGGGGGCCAATCGTGTACGAGCATGTCCCTGGGTTCGTTCCCCGATGGGGGATAAAGGGCAAAGTAGCTGCTGCATATGGCATTCATCGGAGATGCAAACAGGTCGCAGCAAGGCTGGCCCCATCTGTGGAAAACGTCCGCTATCTGTTGTTCGAGAGACCACTCGTGGGGCCAAAAGCATAGCTCTGCTTAGTTTGTCCGCTATCACACTGGATGACCCCGGGATGTGCGTTGCTATCAGAAAGCGCCTAGTGGATACAGCCCATTGCCAAATCCTTAAGGCCTCCTGGCAAAAAGGGTATGATCTGGTTCCCCCTTGTTTGTTGATGTACCAGACAACAGACATGTTGCCCGTCTGGATAACAATTGTGCCTGAAGGAAGAGAGTCGTGAAAGTGTTGCAACGCTAGGAACACCGCTCTCAGCTCTAGAACATTTATATGCAAGTGTGTTTCTATGACTGACCAAGTGCCTTGGACAGTCTTTCCCTGAAATAGCCCCCCCCCCACACCCTGTCAGGGAAGTATCCGTGGTCACTGTGGCTGTTAGTTGGGGAAGAATGAAGGGACGACCCATTAGCACCTGGTCGCTGTTCAACCACCAGCTGAGATCCTTCTTGCAAAGATTGGTCAACCTGATCTTGTGGGACATGGGCAGTTGTTGGTAATACAATTGTACGAAGAGTAACCACTGGAGTATTCGCATGTGCATGCGGCCTAACGGGACTGCTATCAATGTGGCTGCCATGGTTCCTAAGAGTGTAGTATATGGGACGCTGGTGCTTTGTTGCAGGCTAAAAGACTGGACACTTGATTCTTTAGTGTTGTGATTCTTCATTGGGGCAACTTGATCCTTGCGTTGAAGGTGTCCAGTTCTGCTCCTATAAATATAATATGCTGCGAGGGCGATAACGCAGATTTTTCGAAGTTTAGGGTTATGCCCAACTGGGAACAAAGGTCTACGGTGTAGTCTCTTGCTTGGATTAGTTGATGCCTGGAGGTGGCGGTGAGGAGCCAGTCGTCCAGATATGGAAACACTCGGAATCCCAACCGTCTCAGGTGAGCCGTGACCACTGCCATACATTTGGTGAACACCCTAGGGGCTGTGGTGAGGCCAAAGGGCAGGGCTCTGAATTGGTAATGACTGGCTCCCAGCTGGAAACGCAAGTGATCTCTGGATGACCTGTCCATTCTGATGTGGTAGTAAGCATCCTTGAGATCTATAGAGCACATCCAATCGCCCGTTGATAAGAATGGGAGAATTGACTGCAGCGTGACCATCCGGAACTTTTCCTTCTTGATGAAGGTGTTGAGTTTGCTGAGGTCTAGTATGGGCCTCCAGTCCCCTGTTTTCTTTGCAACTAAAAAGAATATTGAGTAAGTTCCGGATCCTCTTTGATCCACCGGGACTGGCTGGATGACTCTTTCGTCTAGCAGCTTTTCGATTTATACGGCTGCTAATTTCCTCAGACTGGGTGGTACGTCTGGGATCCTTGTACATATAGGTGGGGTTTTTATAAAGGGAATGTAATAACCTCTGGTAATGACGCTTTTTACCCAAGAGTCCATTGTAATGTTTAGCCAGGTGTCTGGGTATAAAGCCAAGCGACCCCCGACTGCCTCCAGAGTAGGACAGCCGGGCTTCCTTTCAGGAACGCTGATAGGGCTTACCAGAGAACTGGTCGCTGTCGCCCTGGTTCTGCGGACCGCCTCTGCCGTTTGGAAGGAGTCTTCCATTTCTGCCCCCTCCTCTGCCTCTAGAGGGGGTATCGGTAGGTGTGTTTTGGAAAGCTCCTTGAGGTTTTCGGAACCACATTTTTCCACTTCGTTGTCCTTTGGGGTACGGTCTGGTTGGAGTGGAAAAACGGACCCCCACAGCAGACAGGGTCTTCCCTTCCTGTTCACACCTAGTGAGTGTCTCCTTAACTTTGGGTCCAAACAAGGCGGACCCGTCGAATGGGGTACTGACAAATGAAGATTTAAAGGCTTCCGCAAAGGAGCATCCAGGATTGCCTCCGAAGAGCTATTGCTGAGCCTGCTGCCCTACTCGATCCATCGGCCGCATATGAAATGAGGCGTATGGATGAGTTTACTATTGAATTGAGGGTGTTGAGTTGTGCAGCCACCTTTTTCGAGACTGCATCAGCTGTATTACCCTGAAGAGTATCTCCCAGCTCTTTTAGGAGATCTCGTTGAAGGCGGGTAAAATGTGTCAGGTAGTTGAACGACTTCATGGAAAATGCCGCAGAACTAAATATGCGTTTCCCATATCTGTCCATCGTCCTAGAATCTCTGGTGGGAGGATGGCATAATGGTTAAGGTGTTTACCTTACAGACACAAGGTGCAGGGTTTGATTCTCACATGGGGTAATTGGCTAGGCTTGAAATGGCCCACAAGGGTAGTTAGCCTAGTACTAATCTATGAACCTATGAACCTATTAGGAGGATGGGCAGCCGAAGAGGTTTCCGACATCTCTTTCTTGGTGGCTGCCGCCACCACCATGGCATCAAATGGGACTCCTTTTGTAAGAAAGGCCTTGTCGGTGGGGGAAGTAATAAATTTATTGGGCCTGCGTGGGACCGGTTCCACTGAGTCAGGGGATTCCCACATCCTTCGAGCAACCAGTTCCATCAGCTCATCGAAGGGTGGCGTAACCCAGGAGGTGGATGGTTGAGATCCGAAGGCCTTCAGGAGAACAGACTCGTCCTCAGAAGGGGCAAGGGACTGCCAATCACCCCTCTGTCTTAAGATTTCCAATATGTCTGCAAAGGAGACATCTTGTGAGGGGGACCATGGGGACCCTTCTGATTCCTCCAAGTCGGTATCCGATGTGAGAGATTCCTGTGGGGAATCCAAGTGCCTCCTCTTGCACAATCTCTTCCTAGGGACTTTATCGGTGAGGGCGTCCGGTGAAGTCCCCAGGGAGGAGGGGTCACCCAATGGGGATACCTGAGGGCCTGGATCTCGATGCTTTGTAGGGATCTGTGGGGAAGAGGTAGAACAAGGCCCCTTTGGGGAAGGTGAAGACAGATCCGATGAGGTAGTGGTCTTGGCAGCCACGACCTTCCTCATGGCATCGAAGGCACCAGAATCCCGGTCCAAGAAGTCGGTCGGCTCCGAAGAGACCGGCAGCTCTCCCCGGACCAAGCCCCTCCGCTCCAATCCAGAGGACGGAGCAGAGGCCACCTGCGCAGAAGCCCCAAGTGGAAGAGTCGGAACCAAAGTATCGGTTCGACTCTCCACCCCAGAGCCGGCGAGGGACTGTCGGCCCAGAGATTCCTCGGTCGGAACCGAGGATATCAAGGTCGATGGAGTCGAGGGAGGAGGATCAAACCTCTGCTCCAAGGGTTCTACCAATATCGGTTCCATCTGACCCGGCTCCGAACGTCCGATTGGTTTCAGAGGAGGAGGTGGAGAAGCCAAGGGGGGCAGTTCAGGCTTCGAAGCCGAGTGGCTCGAAGCAGACAGCATTTTGGCCAGGGCCGGGTTCTCTAAGAGCCTCTTAACCACTCGGTCCAGATCCACATCGGAAAGCCTGGAAGAATGAGTCGAGGGATGGGTCGAAGGGGCCGAAGATAGAACCGATAGAAGAATTGGAGACTGAGGGGTCTCCAATACCGGTTCCGCAACTGGACCCTGAGGCAAGAACTCGATACATGGCTCCAAGGACTGTGGAGCCGATGCACGGACCATGCTTGAGGAACTCGGAGCCAATGACTTGGGTTCCGAGGATCCTTTGGAAGACTTTGACCCCTTCGAAGCCTTGGAAGAGGTGTCAGCCTTGTCTAATGAAGCCTGAAATTCAGGTTTTAGGAGTCCTCTATCGACCAATTTCCTGCGCCTTTCCAGGAGGACCCTGGCGCTAAAGGAATGGCAGATAGAGCACAACTCTTGTAGGTGTACCAAGCCTAAACAGTAGAAGCAGGTGAAGTGATTGTCTGTAACAGACATTTTCTGACCACACTCACACCTTTTAAAGCCTGATTTTTGTTTTTCAGAAATGTTTAACAATAACACACACTATAATATAAAGATATGTTATAAATGTATATATCTTAACAGTCTACTAAATCACGCTACGTATATAGTTTTAAAATTCTAACAAACAACTACTATTAGCTAAGGTATATATAACAACTAACACTCTAACTGTATATATATATATAAGAAATATCACACACAAAATGGCTGACAGAGCCCTGTCACACCCAAAGAAAGGCCAAAGACCTGAATAAGGAAAGTATTTAAAGTTCTAAGACTCTAACTAACTAGAATCCTAACACTATACTATTAACGACACTCTATATGTTAAATATTTAGACACAAGAACAATTTTTTTAAGAAAAATAGAAGTTATAACTAGAAATTTAAATTCACTGGCTCGAGCTAACTCTGACGAGCTGTTGCTCCGTTGCAGCGGCAAACTAGATCTGGGGATGTACAGTAGAGCATCATGGGATATACACTAGGTCTCGAGCTTCTCTGAGAGTCTGAGCTTGAAAAGCGGCCGATTCGGAGCAGAGGGATCAGCTTTGACTCACGTGTAAGAACAAAACGGCGAGATAGAACAACTTCCCATATTTACTTTCTAAATTATGCTGCAGACAATTCACAGATGAAACAGCTTCCCTGTGGTGCCCAGTCTGTGGTCCATCACAGACCTTTCTGAAACAAGCTCTAGATCTTCAGGACTTAAGTAGTTATGATCTGCAATAAGCAAGCAAAAATTAAAATGTTAATGGCTTAAAATGTGAAATAAAGTTATTAATTTAAAAATATTAGATTTAAAATACCTTCACAAAACTAAAAACATGTAAAACCTGCTTGGAAAGGGAAAGGTATTGTAAGCTCACTTGTGATGGCAGAAACACTGAAATTAGCGAATCACAATTTCCAGATATACATAAAAATTACAGCTGCATATAAATGAACTTCATTCACAGTTCCTTTTGTAAACTATCAAAAAGGGAAAAAAATACTCCAAAGCATAAATTCCAAAAGAATCACTAAGAAACTTGAGAGTGCTGTAAAGCATGTGAACCTGCATTGCAGTGAAACAGTTGTTTCAAATTATTTAGACAAAACAAACAGTCTAAACAGTTAAAACACTAAAAGGATTCAATTTATTTAGACAAAAGAAACAGTCTTAAAATGAGTGCTCCAACAGCGTGTGAAGGAAAATAACAGGGCCATATAAAAAAAAGAAATAAATAAAATAGCAGACTCTCTGAATATTGGACAAAATGAAGAAATGAAAAACTTCTGGAAAAAGAGAAGCTAGTTCTCCTTCAGAGTAGCAAAATTAAGAAGATATGTTGCATTTTGAATACACAAATTCTGAGTCTGAGTGCATGAAATACAGCAAGCCTATAAGGAGATACTGAATGCTTTGGTTCCAGCTGAAGAGACTGACTTACAAGCAACATCCACCAGTCAAGAATGAACAAATATCTATCAGTGGTATTTATGTGCCATATGTAGAAACATTTCAACCAACCAATAGAGTGTCAACAGATGAAAGAAAAGGGGTAAATGGAATTAACCTACTCTTTCAGAAATAAACTACTCATTAAAACAGTAAGCTAAAATACGAAATTATATATACATATAAGTGGTTTCTTGAGATTCCTGAAATTAATCAGAAATTACAGAATTGTGTAGTTGCAAATGAAAAATTTAAAATGTACAAAAAACTGATTACCTTGGCCATGTCAATCAGAATTTCAAAGTCCATTAGAAGCTCATGTACATCTCCATTAAAAACTGCAAGCTCTGCCTTCTGTAAATAAAACTTCTTGTTGGCGTCAGGAGGTGCAATCATGGAGCCCTGTCCAGCTCCGAAAAGTCCATTACATGCCACTTCTACATAAAGAATCATGCTGAGGGAAAAAAGACAGATCCAGTCAATGCCAGAAGATTATGGCCGAGGAAGAGAAAATTAATATTTCCATTACCACAGACCAAGTTATCAACTTGTATATATTTAGTGTATAAGCAAAATATAACTGCCAAGTAGTAAATGGTGCACAATAAGTTAGCCACACTGTTCAGCAATACGTGTTCCTCTTATACAGACTCTGACAAACACACACATTAAACATTACTGCACAACAGAAGGCCAGCTTATTCCATCAAGAAGGCAGGCTTGCTTTATGTTGGGACTGCAGTATGCTGGCACAGTCATGTAAGGATGTCTTTTAACAATGCATTATAACTGACCAGCTATGGGTACCACCACCATTACAATGCTATCAGAATTCAGAAGCAACACTTAATGTTTCACATCATTACTGCCATATAAGTGGCAATGCTTGTAGAATGTGCACTGAATAAGGGAGTCAGAATCTCAGTTATATAATAATTCATTTACATCATATTTTGCTCTGAAAGGGTTATGCAGTATGGAACATTCAAGTAGACTGAAGTCCACATAATGAACAATACAGAGAACCAGTTTTAGTGTTTGTAAGGTTAACTGTAAAATAATAAAGTGATATATTTTACAAGGCCATATCAAAGAACATTTCACTCCTGTTCTCTGAATGAGACAAGCTGGATACTGAAAAATGAAATAGTTTTAGCTACATTCTGCAAAACAGTTAATGAATAGAAGCCTACTTTGTTAACAGACACTAGCTCTTTTCTGGATCTGATTCCAAATAAACATGTTACCCAGGTCAGTCAGACCTGTGAAACACAAAAAGAACAACCTCTACATTTCCAGTCAAAGTAAAATGTCATGGTGTTTTTTTAAAACATATAAAGGACAAATATACATAAATAAAAACAAACATGCACACACACACACACACACACACACACACACACACAAAATATGTATGGATTTCTGAATATTAAAAGAAATTAATCACCACAGTCTTGCTGGATATGGTCAATGTTCCATGACAGTGAATGAGCATGGATTAAAGATGAATGTTATACATGTACTATGTCCCAAAATAAATTATTAAAATAGAAAAGTGAAGTTTTAGATTCTCCTAAAATGTTTCTTGTAAAGCTAAACCATCGTATTTTACAAGCAATATCAGCCTTCAGTTTTACTCTCTTGCAAAATATGCTGCTATCTTCGATTCAGTGCTATAAAAGTGAAACAAACCAAAAGGTTACTCTAGAAACTAAATTCCTCTGGTTCAAAATTTTGTCTGCTACCTCAGACATTCCTTAAGCTCTCAGCTGAAAAAAAAACTGCCATACCTCTCACTCACATCTTCAGTGTGTCACTAATAACTGGTAAAAAATTCCCTCTACTTCCAAACATTCAACAGTCATTCCCCCTTCCCAAAGTCTCCCTTCCTAAACCATTTCTAATTTATATAGTATTATGAAAATCTTTATAAAACTTAACACACATACGTTATGGACTACAGTGATCAAAAGCACGGTTTTAATAATTCCTTTAGTGTCACCACTACTCTAATCACTTCCATTGATACAGGCCTTCATTGATACAATTACGGCCTTTGAAACCATCATTCATAAACATCTCTTCCAAAAACTGTACAAACTATATGTTAGGGAAAACACAATCCATTGGATCCAAAGGTATCTCAGGGACAGAACTTTTCAGGTATATTCACATGACACAATCTCCGAAAACAAAATACAGATTTTCCACAGGGCTGTGTCCTAGGACCCCTTCTTTTCTCCATCTTTATAAATGATATCACTTTAGAGCTCTCTGATCTCAAACTCATAATATACGCCAAATAGGTCCTCATGTTAGTGTCCAGCAAAACCCATGAGACATTACAAAGTTGCAGGCAGGTTTCATTAAATTATCTGAATGGTTACACAACAAACTCTCCTGTTGAATGCTAATAAGACTAACTTAACCTTTGCTATCCCTCAAAAACTGGCCACATACCATTAATATCTTTAAGTGGTATTGCAATGCAACTGCATTCTAAATGTTATGCAACAAAGGAATTTAGGACTTGCACTAGACCCATGACACTCCTCTTCCCCATTCACACAGATTACATTTCCACAAAGGTGCTGTCACAACATAGACTCTGCTAACAAATCTCCCACTTGCTGTCTCAGTGCTACAGCTAAAAATGTTCTGATTGCATGCAGAGTATGGACTACCACTACTCTGTTTACACTCATCCCACAGCACACAGAAACTACAAACCAAAGAAAACATTCACATTTGTTCTGCTAGTTGACAGAAATACTGATCACTGTAACCTCTTAGAACAGGTCAAATGGTTACCTCTTACAAGTAGAGCAGTCTTTCTCCACGACAAACTGAATTAAAAAAATCCTCCACTTGGACTACTGCCCTCCGTGTGAAAGAATACTTCCAATTAGGGAAACATACTATTCCCTGAGGACCTGCGGTGGTGGTGCTGCGGTAGCGTTGTTGCCTCACAGTAAGATGCTGTTCGGTTAAATTCTTAGCTAGAGCATCTTCTGCGTGGAGACATGCGTGAATGGGCGTACCTTCGTTGAAGGTTGTGCATCAGGGCTGGTAACTCGGCACGTAAAAATCAACTACCAATCATTAGCGGACGGTGCGCTGTGCGACTAACCGGGAAAAGCCGAAAGACATGAACACAAACAACTATTCCCTGAGGAGCAATGACAATGACAAATTTCAAAAAAGCTACAGTAGAAAGACCTTTCTATAGGATAAGTCGTCCACTTTGGAGCATCATCCCAAATAATGCTAAAACAACAGATGCCTTGCATACCTTCAAAACTTCTTTAATGGAATACTTGCACAGTGAAACTAAGTGTAATTGCTTTTGTGATGCTGACTGGTAACCTCTGACTGTTATATGATTATGTATACTTTTTTATTATGTGACCTCACACTGCATTGTTAACTTTTATTGCATTATCATGGGTGTGATCCCACTGTATTGCTAAGATTTCATATTCTGTTATGTTACTAACATGTTTCATATCACATTCACTTCCCCACAAACTGTCCAACTGATGTGTTAGACATCTATTGAATTGTATGTTTCTGTTTTAACTTACCCAGGTCGTGACAGAAAAGCATGAGTCAACCAGCTCACTTACCAGTTTGACAAACTGCTAATAAATAAATAAATACATAAATAAAATGAATTTAATGTTCATCTAACTAATGCAATTATTGACTTTTATAGGATTGTGTAATCTTTTACACTCCACATATCAACATACACAATTTAAATTTCTGTGAACTACTTTGATCACATTTTGACCACCTCTAAAATCCCTTTCATCTTAAATGTGTCAAATACAGCAAAACCTTTTCTGTTCCTTTCCCAGTCTCTAACAAAAATATATTAAAAAATAACCTTGTGAACAAAAGTACCTGTCTCTAACAAAAATGTATGACGCTAACCTTATAAACAAAAATACATTAATTATTCAATGAAAATCTGTTATCCCCTTTCCTTCTGGTGCCATATCTCAACAAATGAGAACAGTACCACTTATCAGTTGACTGTAGGCTTGGTCTTCTCATATTTTTTAATTTAAAAAAAATGGCAAAAGTACATTTTTAAATATAAAAATCTCAACCTTAAAAACAGCTCATGGCAAAATATTTAGTTAGCATGATTTTTTTTTCACTTAATGTAGTACTGAAATTACTGCCATGATCTAATAATAATGATGATTTGATACTTAAACTGGAAACAAAATGGCATATAAATAGCATGCTGTTTCCCTTCCTGCCCTTTTACAAAGTTATATGTAATGGCTAGTTTAAATACAACTAATCTCAATACTTACTTTCACTTTTGTCTATCCTGAATGCTGACTACTGCTATGCTGGAAGCTGCAATCCATTTAACGATTTCCTTTCCACAGGTGTTTTATCAAATTAAGAAGTCACTCAGAGGAAGCCAAAATGCTAATTCAGATTACTTTCACATGTAGTCCATGACCTTACTGTCTGACCTCAGCAGCCCATCTCACATTACATCACTGATGCACTGACACAAAAAAAAAAAGTTGAAAAACTGTTTAAGCAGTGGGGCTGTGCCCTCTGCACCTCCCAATATGGGTGCTTTTACCACTACCCCCAATTAATAAATATACCGACTCTGAGGTTTAGCTGGTACACTCCAGGAACAAATACATTTAGTAAATGGCTGTAGGGGCAGAACCCCCAATCTAGGGGCACAAGGACAGCCTCCTTACTGCAAAAACAGTCCCGCAAGAGACAGTTTCTTGTTGAACTCTGCAATGATATAGTGTAAGCACCATCACACTTACAATGGGAAAGTTTGACTGTTCTTATTTACTACTGATTGTTTTTTCTGTGTGACCTTCTCACTCTTTGTTTTAGTTTGTTAGTTGGGATATTCACAAGCCAGTGCATTTCTCTGTGCCGGTCCCAAGCCCGGATAAATGGGGAGGGCTGCGTCAGGAAGGGCATCTGGCATACAATTTTGCCAAATCATACATGTGGACAATAGTACAGATATACATACCGAATTGGTCGAGGCCTGGGTTAACAACGATCGCCACCAGTACTGTTGGCCAGCAGGATGCTAGCGGAAATTGGGCTACTGTTAGCCGAAGGAGGAGAAGAGGGGGAAGGCATGCCCAAAGGCAGGTAAAGGCTAGGACTGTGGTAGTGAGGGTCGGAACTTTGAATGTTGGCTGTATGACTGGTATAGAGAGAGAGAGCTAGCTGATATGATGGACAGAAGGAAGGTTGGTATATTGTGTGTGCAAGAGACCAGATGGAAGGAGAGCAAGACTAGGTGTATCGGCGGTGGGTTCAAATTGTTTTATCATGGTGTGGATGAGAGGAGAAATGGCGTAGGGGTTATCCTGAAGGAGCAGTTTGCTAAGAGTGTTTTGGAGGTAAAAAGAGTGTCGGCTACAGTGATGTTTATGAAGCTGGAAATTGATGGTGTAATGATGAATGTTGTTAGTGCATATGCTCCACAAGTTGGGTATGCGATGGATGAGAAAGAAAACTTTTGGAGTGAGTTGGATGAAGTGGTGATGACTGTACCCAAGGGTGAGAGAGTGGTGATTGGAGCAGATTTCAATGGGCATGTCGGTGAAGGGAAAAGTACAGTTGTGTACACTTACCATAAATGTAGATGTTTGAGTGTATTCACTGTTGCAATCATTACATTTATGTAATCTGCTGGCAGGTTGCCCTCAGTCGGCCTGATTAACAAAGTCTTGGGTCCTGCATCAGTTGCCATCCCTTCTTCCATGACGTCAGGTCATCAGGGGTACAAAAAGTACGGTTTTGTACCTACCATAAATGTAGATGTTCGAAGATCCACATTGCTGCAGTCCTTACATAAGGGTAGTCCGCTGTCCTCGGTCGGCCCGAATACCAAAGTATTAGGCTGACGTCGGTCATGGGCGCTCAGAACTGACATCAGAGCGTCAGGGTATAAAAGCGCATGACCGACGTCATAACCTCAGCATTTTCTTGCCCCAGATGTCAGAAGGCCCTAAAAAGAAAGGCCACAGCCCAAAAACAGGATACCTCCCAAAAACATGCCCAACAACAACCATCACCCAAACCATATAACCATGCCAAACTACAGAGGGGAAGGAGGGAGGGTAAATTGGACTGCAGCAATGTGGATCTTCGAACATCTACATTTATGGTAGGTACAAAACTGTACTATGTTCTTCATCTCACATTGCTGCAGTCCTTACATATGGGTAGAATCCCAAAGCAGAGGTAAAGGGAGGATGGCAAAATCATAAAGCATTAGGGGCTGCTAAAATGCCCTGTAATATTGCAGTGGCAAATCCAGCCCTAGACTTAGAATAAAGAGGAAGGTGGTAATGTTTAGAAAAAGTATGTACTGAACTCCAAGTGGCTGCTTCCAAAATATCTTTGTAGCTACCCCTCTTAGAAAGGCAGTAGAAGTGGCAGTAGCTCTAGTGGAATGAGGTCTGATTCCAGCCGGAATCTCCTTACCATGATGGGAATAACAGAAAGAAATACAAAAACCAATCCACTTAGAAATAGTTTGTTTTGACACAGGTTTTCCCTGAGAACCCAAAGCAAAAGAAACAAACAACTGCTGAGACTGCCTGAACCCCTTGGGTCTGCTCAAATAATAATGCAACTGTCTGTGAATATCCAAAGTATGCAAAATCTTCTCCCCTTTAATTTGGGGGTTTGCATAGAAAGTAGGCAAATGAATAGTTTGGTTCAAGGCCACACTCGAAACCACTTTAGGCATAAAGGAAGGATTAGTACGCAAAGATACCCTATCCTTATGGAAAATCAGGAAAGGTTCCACTGCCATAAGGGCCTGTAATTCAGAAACCCTTCTTGCAGAGGTAATGGCCAACAAAAAAGCAGTCTTCCATGATAAATACTTTAACTCGGCAGTAGCTGCAGGCTCAAAAGGTTGTAGAGTAAGTTTTCCAACACAAAATTGAGATCCCAAGCAGGAGTAGGAGCTCTCGTGGGGGTCTTATGTTCTTTGCCCCTCTAAGAAATTGCTTAAACAAAGGATGAGAAAATAAAGGAGGGTCACAGTCATAGTGAGCAGAAATGGCTGCAGCATGAACCTTTATCGAGGAGAAAGACAAACCCTTGTCCAATAACTCAGTAAGATATTGAAGAGAAACACTTAAATCAGGCTTGGAAACATCAAAGTCCTTTGCTTTGCTCCAAATAAAAATCTCCTCCATTTATCAGCGTAAACTTTCCTTGTACTAGGCCTTCTGGCCTCCAAAATAACATTCAAAACTTGTTGTGGAAGCTGAGACCCTCCAGGGTCTAAAACAGAATATGCCAGGCTGTTAGATGCAGAGACTGAATCTTGACATTGAGGAAGTGATTGCCCTCCTGAGACAAAGATCACGGAATCAAAGGCAGAGGCCATGGAGGCTCCGTACTAAACTCCTCAGTAGTGGGTACCAGTGCTGTCGAGGCCAATCCGGCTATCAGAATCATGGATGGCTTGTCTTTTCTGGCCTTCAAGAGTACCTTGGGAATGAGAGGCAGAGGTGGAAAGGCGTGAACATGAAGATTGCTCCAACTGAATGATAGAGCATCCACCTTCCAAGCTGTGGGATGAAACATTTTGTGCAAAACTTTGGCAACTGGTAATTTAGTGGAGAAGCGAACAGATCTATGTCTGGAGTCCCCATAACACTGTCAACTTTTGAAATACATGAGGATCCAGTTTCCACTCGTGAGGATCCACTATTTGTCTGCTCAACACATCTGCTAAGGAGTTCTGTGCTCCTGGTAGAAACCTTGCCTGAAGATTGAGGTGTAAACTGAGAGCAGTCTCCCACAAAATCATCGCTTGCCTGCAAAGAGGATACGAATGGGTTCCCCCTTGCTTGTTGATGTACCACATGACAGTAGTGTTGTCTGTTTGAATCAACACCTGCCCTGGGAGAAGTAAATCCTTGAAAGCCATCAATGCAAATTGGACTGCTAACATCTCCTTCAAGTTGATATGCAAATGTTGAAGTCTGACAGGCCACGTGTCTTGCACCCATTTTCCATTGAGGTGTGCTCCCAAGCCTTGTCCGAGGCATCTGTCGTTAGAATCTGACTCGCCTCTGGTCGGGTCACAGATAGTCCCTTGTTTAGGTGACATTCCTGAGCCCACCACAAAAATTCCTTCTGAATGCAAGGTATTATCTGAATGACAGTGTCCAGATCTTGGCAGTGTTGTGTCCATACATTTTTGAGATACCATTGAAGCTTCCTCATATGCAGTTTGGCATTGGGAAGCACCAGAATACAAGATGCCATGAACCCCAAGGCTTGAAGGACTGTCCTTGCAGTCAGCCTGGACTGTAGAGACATTTGATGGAAATAAAGAGAAAGGCTTCTTTGTTTGTCCGGGGTCAAAAAAGCCATCTGGGAAGCTGTATTCAGTCTCACACCCAGAAAGCACATGTCCTGAGAGGGTAATAGACTGGACTTTGTTTCGTTCACAGAATACCCTAGGCATCTTAACACTACCATCACATACTGTAGATGATGAAGAAGTTCGTCCTTGACTTGTGCAATAATCAGGCAATCGTCCAAATAAGGATAAATCTGTATTCCTCTTATCCTGAAAAAGGCTATTACTGGAGCCAGAACCTTTGTGAACACTCTGGGCGCAGTAGATAAGCCAAAGGGCAATGCAGAGAACTGATAATGTAAATTTCCAGCCCGAAAACGCAGGTACCTCCTGCAACTGGGCCGGATAGGAACATGAAGATAAGCCTCTTTGAGATCCAGAGTTACCATCCAGTGATCTTTTCCCAACAGAGGTAAAAGCTGTTGTAACGTCAGCATTTTGAACTTTGGAATGTCCAGATAAGTGTTGAGGATAGATAAATCCAAATTGGTCTCCACGTGTTCCCTTTCTTTGGTACTAGAAACAGGCGAGAGTAAAATCCTAGGCCCACTTCTGACAGAGGAACTGGCTGTATAGCTCCTATTTGAAGAAGTAAAGAAATCTGCTTGTGAGCCTCTATCCTTTGCCGAAGAGGAACGTCTGGCATGCCTTTGAAAGGAGGCAATGTATGGAAATAGAACTTGTAGCCTCGGTTTATAATGTCCAATACCCATTTGTCCTGGGTGACTAAAGCCAGTTTTGCTTGAAAAGTGCTAACTTTCCTCCCAAAGGAGCTGCCAGGCAAGAAGAATCTGGCAGCTGAAAATGCAGGTCATTGGGCCTGTTTACGAAAGGACTGGCCCTGCCCTCACCTGCAGATTGTGCAGGCGAACTCCAAGTTCTAGGCCTGAATGTACTGTGAGCTCTGCCCCTGCCACGTCTAGATTTACCCCTAGACTGAGAATCAGAAGAAGGGTACGTCCACCCCTTAGTAGGCCAATTTCTACTAAACTTTGGAGGTTGCACCTGCAAAAAATCTTTAACAGTCTGCATAGACTTAGCCTTGTCTTCCATTTTCTTCAAAACCGACTCCACAGGGGGACCAAACAAAACTTCAGACTGTAAAGGGGCATCCAGAATTCTAGTTTTAACATGTTCGGACAAATTCTGATCCTTAAGCCAGGCGTGCCTATGAAGAACTGAACCAGTGGCAGCCACCCTAGAAGAGGCCTGTACAGCATCAAAACCACACTGCAAAGAATGCTTACCCACCTGTTCAGAGACATGCACTAACTCCTGCAATTCTTTACACTCTATGCCCTCTGCCAAAGCATCCACTTTAGATTTTAGCTGAGAAAGGAGGAAATTCTGATACTTCAACATATGAAACTGGCAATTTAAAGCCCTCATTGCTAAAGTAGAAGAGGTATACACCTTCTTACCCCATCTATCCAAAGCTCTAGCTTCCTTATCTAGAGGAACCGGATTCTTTACAACAGAGGCTCTAACACCCTTAGGCCCCTGACTAATAGTTTCTGGGTCCGCCCTAGGACTCTTATACAGATATTTATGAGCCTCAGGCACCCTGTAATACCTGTCGGTTTAACTGGCGAGGAGGCAAAGAATCTGGATTAAGGGAAGCCTGCGAGAAAACATCTTGAACAACATCCAAAACAGGAGGTATAGCCAAGGGTCTATGCTGAGGTAAAAACAAGAATTCCCTAAGCCTCTTCCGTGAATCAGAGAAATCCTGTCCTTCCCACTTAAAATGCTCCCTCATGGAATGCAGAGTTTCTGAAAATGAAAAATCCTCTGGAGGGGAAGCAGAAGGAGTGGAATCCTCTGCATCAGAATCCGAATAAGGGGGAAAATCTTGAATATCTTCAGCAGAAGACTCTGAGTCATCTGAGACCTGATCCAAACTTTCCAACTCTGGCTCCACCCTGGGCCTCTTATCAGGAGGGGGCATAGAACCTCTAATTAAAGTAATCAAATCTTCTGCCATTTTAAGCATGTGCTTTTTAGGCACAGACCCTGAAGTACCTGGAGAGACACCAGAGGAAGGCAAAACAGACCTGCCCTTAGAAGAAGCCTTAGAAATAGTAGCAGAAGGCCTAACCACCTTAGGCATAGAAGGGAGAACAGTAACCTGAGAGGCCCCTTCAGCTTGACCTGACTCCTGTGAGGCCACATCCTGCAAAATCAAAGTTTCCCCCTGAGACTCAACAGAAACTTCAGCCGGATCCACCCGTTCCACTGTAGCTTCTACAGGACCGGCGTCCAGCAGACGAATCATCCTGTCTAGGTTTCAAAGATTTGTCTTTACGCTTCTTCGGAAGCGGCCGGAGGATCCGACGGCATATTATAATTACACCGCTTACCAAAGACTAACCTACCGCAATCTAACCTTCGTTTTATGGTGCGCTTATTAAACCTAGCACAAAACCGACACCCAACTACGTCGTGCTCAGGTCCCAAACAAGGAATGCAAAGAGAGTGATAATCCCTATGCGGTATCTGTTTCCCACAAGAAATACAATTATTCACTTTTTCTGACATCCGGAATTAACTGAGGCAAGAAAAAACAAAAATATTCCCCAACGGGGTACTTAGCCCAACTTGGTTTCGGTCTGAAACTCGGAATTCGAAAATTTCAGAACGCTGAACGGCACTTGCAACGCTGCTTCTGCATCGGACCATGCGGCAAAAAAGACTGAGGATATGACGTCGGTCATGCGCTTTTATACCCTGACGCTCTGATGTCAGTTCTGAGCGCCCATGACCGACGTCAGCCTAATACTTTGGTATTCGGGCCGACCGAGGACAGCGGACTACCCTTATGTAAGGACTGCAGCAATGTGAGATGAAGAACATCATGCAGCCGATGCCATTACATCATTTTTTCTTGCCCCAGATGTCAGGTGCCCCCCAAATGGGGAGCCAAATATTTAAGTAATTAAAAACACAAAACTATACCTCCAAACAAAAGCAAATAAACCAAAAAGGCTTTTAAGCATAGCAAAGGAAAGTAGAGTTATAGTAAGAGAAAAACAGGGGGTTGGAGGGAGGGTAACCAAGAGTGCAACAGTAAACACACTAGAACATCTACATTTATGGTAAGTGTACACAACTGTACTATGTTCTTCGTGTTTCACTGTTGCAGTCATTATATTTGGGTAGATTCCCAAAGCTATGGTTGGGAGGATGGATGTATACAGCATTAGGACCAGCTATAAGGCCCTGCAGGATAGCACTGGCAAAGCCAGCTCTGGATTTAGAGAAGAAAGGTAAATGATAATGTTTGGTGAACGTATGAACTGAGCTCCAGGTAGCAGCTTCTAGAATGTCTCTGGTAGGAACACCTCTGAGAAAGGCTGTAGAAGTAGATGCAGCCCTGGTGGAATGAGATCTGATCCCTTGGGGAATAGTTTTTCCATGTTGCATATAGCAGAAACAAATACAATGGCTTATCCATTTGGAAATAGTCTGCTTTGAAAAAGCCTTTCACTCTGCCCCTGCAGCAAATGCCACCAGTAGATGTTCAGATTTTCTTAGAGATCTTGTCCAGTTTAAGTAAAATCTAAGTTGTCTGTGTACATCCAGTGAATGCAGAATCTGCTCCCCCTTGTTCTGTGGATTGGGAAAGAAAGTTGGCAAATGAATGGTCTGATCAAGAGCCACACTGGATACCACCTTAGGCATGAAGGATGGATTGGTCCTGAGAGACACCCTGTCCGCATGAAAAATAATGAAAGGCTCCACTGCCATAAGAGCCTGTAATTCGGAAATCCTTCTAGTTGAAGTGACTGCTAAAAGGAAAGCTGTTTTTCAGGAGATCAATTTTAAATATGCAGTAGCAGCTGGCTCGAAAGGAGGAAGAGTGAGTTTTTCCAATACAAAATTGAGGTCCCAGGCAGGGGTAGGCGCTCTCCTGGGTGGTCTTAAGTTTTTGGCCTCTGAGATCCTGTTTTAGCAGAGGATGAGAGAAGAGGGGAGGTTCTGTGTTATAATGGGCTGAAATGGCTGAGGCATGGATTTTTATGGAGGAAAAGGACAGGCCCTTGTGAAGCATCTCATTTAAGTATTGTAAAATCTGAGGAGTATTAGGCACTACTGTGCTTATCTCTTGTGATTGATTCCAGGCACAGAATCGTTTCCATTTGTCAGCATACGATTTTCTAGTACTAGGGCTTCTTGCCTCCAAAATGGCATCCATCACAGGTTTGCTGAGGGATGCTAAGGGTGAATTTAGGGGATTAGCCACGCTGCAAGATGCAAAGTTTGGAGCTGGGGGTGCAGAATTTGGTTGTTCTGCTGAGACAGTAAGTAAGGTGTCGGAGGCAGGTGCCACGGTGGAAGGTGTGACACATTGTGCAGGAGTGGGTACCAGTGATGGCGAGGCCAGTCTGGAGCAATCAGAATCATTTTTGGTTTGTCCTGTTTGACTTTTAGTAGAACTTTGGAGAGCAGAGGCAGAGGGGGAAAAGCATACACTGATAGGTTTTTCCAGCTGAATGATAGAGCATCCACTTTCCAGGTTTTTTTGTGATGAGTTCTTGTGCAGAATTTGTCCAACTGATAGTTCTGGGGTGAGGCAAAAAGATCTATGTCTGGACTCCCCCATTTGCGTGTCAACATGTTGAAAATTCATGGTTCCAGTTTCCATTCGTGTGGGTCCATGAGATTTCTGCTTAGTTAGTCTGCCAGAGTATTCAGTTTTCCTGGAGAGTATTCATTTTTCCTGACAGGAATTGAGCTTGTAGTTGTATTTTATAGATCAAGGCCATGTTCCACAATGCCATGGCTAGTCTGCAAAGGGGGTAGGAGTGTGTAGCCCCTACTTGTTTATGTACCAAATAACTGTGGTGTTGTCTGTCTTTATCATTAATTGCCCTGGAAGAAGGTAGCCCTTGAAGGCTGTCAGTGCATTCTGTACAGCTAGCATCTCTTTTTGATTGATATGAAGGTGCATTTGATTTGGGCTCCATTTGCCCTGAATGCACTTCCCTGCCAGATGAGCCCCCTAAGCATAGTCAGATGCATCTGTAGGTAGGGTTTGGGCGGCAGGGGGTGGAGTGAATGGCAGTCCCTTGTTTTGGTGGCAGGCCTCTACCTACCATAGGAACTCTAGTTGCAGGCATGGTATGATAGGAATCATTGTTTCCAGGCTGTGACAATGTTGACTCCATAAACTTTTTAAGTACCACTGACGTTTCTCCTCATATACAGTCTTGCATATGGAATTAGAAGAATGCAGGAGGCCATGAACCCCAAGACTTGCAGAATTTGTCTTGCAGATAGCAGGGTTTTTGTGGCCACCTGTTTGAAGTAAGTTACTAAATGAATTTGTTTTTCTGGCGTTAGGTAAGCCATCTGGGCAGTTGTATTCAAGCTTGCACCCAGGAATGTAATTTTTTGAGAGGGTACCAGCTGTGATTTCTTTTCGTTTATGGTGTACCCAAGACAAGTCAGAATCTTTTTTACAAACGCCAGATGTTTTAAAAGAATGTCCTTGTTTTCTGCCTGAATTAGGCAATCGTCCAGGTATGGATATATCTGAATATTTCTTTGCCTGCAAAATGCAATTACTGGAGCCAGGCACTTTGTGAAGACCCTGGGCGCAGTAAATAAGCCAAAGGGCAGTGCAGAGAACTGGTAATGCATGTAGCCTGCTTTGAAGGGGAGGTATCTTCTGCAACATTCACCGATTGGTATATGCAGGTAAACCTCTTTTAAGTCTAGAGTTACTAACCAGGCATCTTTGCCTAGCATAGGAAGTTACTGTTGAAGAATCAGCATCTTGAATTTTGGAATGTCCAGAAATGTGTTTAGAGTAGATAAGTCCAGAATTGGACGTCGTGATTTGTCTTTTCTGGGTACCAGGAAAAGTCTTGAATAGAAGCCCTGCCCCTTTTCCTCTTCTGGTACTGGTTAAATAGCCCCCATGTTCATGAGGGACAGTACTTGTTTCTGGGCCTCTGCCCACTGATTTGGGGGCAGGTCTGGCCATCCGTTTGGGGTTGGCAACGTGTAGAAATGAAATCTGTATCCTTGGGATACTATATTTAAAACCCATTTGTCCTGGGTTAGAAGTTGCCAGTTTCTTGCATGAAGTGCCAGTTTTCCCCCCAAAGGGGCGGCTAAAAGGTAAGTGCTTGGTAAGTGTAAAGGGAAGTCATTGAGACTGTTTACCATAGGGAGGTGCCTTGTTGTTTCCAGATTTGGAGGAGGAGGCACCCCATTGTTTTGTTCTAAAAATACCTTGTGACTGAAACCTGGAGCCTTTGGAATGTCTGGGTTTTACTTGAGTGGCTCTCGAAGGAACTGGAAAGGACCAGTTCTTAGTAGGCCAGTGCCTACTAAATCTTGGAGGTTGCACTTGTAAGAAATCTTTCACAGTTTGCATAGATTTAGCTTCATCTTCCATCTTTTTTAAAACTTCTTCAGCCTGATTACCAAAGAGACGGTGCAGTTGTAAAGGAGCATCCAATAATTTTGCTTTAACATGATCAGGCAAAGTTTTCTCTTTGAGCCAAGCATGCCTTCTTAGCACAGACCCAGTTATGGCAGCCCTGCAAGAGGCCTCCAAAGAATCAAAAGCCACATTGCAAAGTATGTTTTAAACCTTGTTCAGCTGAATGCAATAAATCCTGTAAATTTTTATTTTCCACAAAGTCAGAAATTAACATAATTTTCTGTTTAAGCAGTCCCATGACATGCTGTTGATATTTAAGCATATGAAATTGGCAGTTTAAAGCCCTGATTACCAAGGTTGCAGAAGTGTAAACCTTCTTACACCATCTATCCAGCGCCCTGGAATCTCTATCAGAAGGGGTAGGATTTTTAGCAATAGAGGCCTTAATGCCCTTGGGACCCTGAGAAATGGTTTCAGGATCTGCAATAGGATTTTTGAAAACAAATTTGTGGGAGTCAGGAACCCTGTAGTATCTGTCTGGCTTACAAGGAGCCGGAGGCAGAGAATCAGGAGCCATACTAGATTCTGAAAAACATCAACAATGTGTAGAACAGGAGGTATAGCCAAAGGCCTATGCTGAGGAAGAAGAATAAAATCCCTAAGTCTCTTTTTAGATTCAGAGAAGTCCTGACTTTCCAAGTGGAAATGTTCCCTTAAGGTATGTAAAGTTTCCCCAAAAGAAAAATCCTCAGGGGGAGAAGCAGAAGGAATGGAATCTTCTGCATCACAGTCCTTATAAGTAGGTATAAACAAATCCTGTTCATTAGAAGAGTCAAAACAAATACAGTCCTGTTCAGAAGATTCATAATCAATGTCTTGCCTAGGCCTCTTAGAAGACGGGGTTGGCTACCCCTGATAAGAGTAATTAAATCTTCAACCATTTTGATCATTTGTTTTTTAGGCATAGGGGCCTGCACATGTGGCCCAGGCATCGGATTTTTAGACACAGATTTAGATTTTGGCCTTAGTTTTGAAGATGGTGTCGGTCTAATATACAAATCTGTAGGCCTGAAAACACCCTCAGAAGCCGGTGCCCGCACAGCGGCTCTGGATCCATCTAAGGTAGAGACATCCGTGGGTTCCATAATTGAAGCCTCTCGCGACATACTGGACTCCGAATGGGTCTCAGTAGAGGCCTGTGAATCAGAAGTAGCGGGTATCAGGGGCTGCAAAAGCACCTCACTGAGTACCGGCGAACTGGCGACTGGCTTAGGAGAAGCGTCGTCATCAGTTTCAGACCTCGACAGCCTGTCTCTGTCTTTTTCTTTGCGTTTTTTAGGAATTCCGGCAGTCGGATTGCTAACCGATGACATTTCTGGATAATTAAAGCGTGAGCCAAAATATTTTGAAGCAAAAATATACCAAGGTTTATTAGTGCGTTGATTAAATTTAGCACAAAACCGACAGCAAGATACACTGTGGTCAGAGCCTAGGCAAGGAATACAGTACAAATGAAAATCCTTATGAGGTATTTGCTTCCCACAAGTAATGCAATTATTAACTTTTACTGACATCGGTAAGGAGCAAGAAAAAGTTTCCCCAATGGGGTACTTAGCTTTTTAGTAGAAGACTTCGGTTCTGCAACTCGAAAACGAAAATTTCAGGAGTCGGCCGACAGACACTTGCGAATTGCTTCTGCTTCGGGCACTGCGCGGCAAGAAAGACTGATACAATTGCGTCGGCTGCATGTTTTATACCCCTGACGACCTGACATCATGGAAGAAGGGACAACAACCGACACAGGACCCAAGACTTTGTTAATCAGGCCGACTGAGGGCAACCTGCCAGCAGATTACCCAAATGTAATGACTGCAACATTGAAACATGAAGAAGATCAGAGGGGATGAAGAAGTGATGGGTAGGTGTGGTGTTAAGCAAATGAATGCAGAAGGTCAGATGGTAGTGTATTTTGCGAAAAGGACGGACATGGCTGTGGTGAATACATATTTTAACAAGAGGAAGGAGCATAGGGTGACATACAAGAGTGGAGAAAGATGCACACAAGTGGATTATATCTTGTGCAGAAGGGCCAGTCTGAAGGAGATTGGAGACTGTAAAGTGGTGGTAGGGGAAAATGTAGTTAGGCAGCATAGGATGGTCGTTTGTAGGATGACACTGGTGATCAAGAAGAGGAGGAGGAGGAGTGTGAGGTCAGCACCAAGGATCAAATGGTGGAAATTGAAAAGGGGTAATTGTGAGGTGGAATTCAGGGAAGAGTTAAGACAGGCACTGGGTGGCAGTGAAGAGTTACCAAATAGCTGGCTAACTACAGCAGAGCTAGTAAGGAAGGGGACTAGAAAGGTGCTTGGTCTGACATCTGGAAAGAGGAAGGAGGACAAGGAGACCTGGTGGTGGAATGAGGAAGTACAGGAGAGTATACAGAGAAAGAGGTTGGCGAAGAAGAAGTTGGAGAGATGAAAAAAGTAGACAGGAGTATAAGGAGATGAGATGCATGGCAAAGAGAGAGGTGGCTAAGGATAAGGCATATGAAGAGTTGTATGAAAGGTTGGACACTAAGGAGGGAGAAAAGGACATGTACCGATTGCCTAGACAGAGGGACCGAGCTAGTAAAGATGTGCAGCAGGTAAGGGTGATAAAGGATAATGAGGGAAACGTACTCACAAGCAAGGAGAGTGTTTTGAGCAGATGAAATGAGTACTTTGAGGGGTTGATGAATGAAGAGAATGAGAGGGAGAGAAGGTTGGATGATGTGGGGATAGTGAATCATGAAGTGCAATGAATTAGCAAGGAGGAAGTAAGGACAGCTATGAAGAGGATGAAGAATGGAAAGGCCGTTGGTCCAGATGACATACCTGTGGAAGCATGGAGGTGTTGGCAGTGGAGTTTTTAACTAGGTTGATTAATGAAATTTTGGAAAGTGAGAGGATGTCTGAGGAATGGAGAAAAAGTGTTTTGGTACCGATAGGGTGATGTGCAGAGCTGTAGTAACTACAGAGGGATTAAAGTGATCAGTCACAGCATGAAGTTATGGGAAAGAGTAGTGGAAGCTAGGTTAAGAAGGGAGGTGATGATTAGTGATCAGCAGTATGGTTTCATGCCAGGAAAGAGCACTACAGATGCGATGTTTGCTCTGAGAGTGTTGGAGAAGTACAGAGAAGGTCAGAAGGAGTTGCATTGTGTCTTTGTGGACTTAGAGAAAGCATATAACAGGGTGCCTATAGAGGAGTTGTGGTACTGTATAAGGAAGTCGGGAGTGTCAGAGAAGTATGCAAGAGTGGTACAGGATATGTACGAGGGTAGTGTGACAGCGGTGAGGTCTGCAGTGGGAGTGACAGATGCGTTTAAGGTGGAGGTGGGATTACATCAAGGATCAGCTCTGAGCCCTTTCTTATTTGCAATGGTGATGGACAGGTTGACAGACAAGATTAGACAGGAGTCCCCATGGACTATGATGTTTGAAGATGACATTGTGATCTGTAGTGACAGTAGGGAACAGGTGGAGGAGAACCTGGAGATGTGGAGATATGCTCTAGAGAGAAGAGGAATGAAGGTCAGCAGGACTAAGACAGAATATGTGTGTGTGAATGAGAGGGAGGATAGAGGAATGGTGAGGAAGCAGGGAGTAGAGGTGGTGAAGATGGATGAGTTTAAGTATTTGGAATCAACAGTTCAGAGTAATGGTAAGTGTGGAAGAGAGTGCAGGCAGGATGGAGTGGGTGGAGAAGGGTGTCAGGACTGTGACTGACTAGTACCAGTAAGAGTGAAATGGAAGGTCTACAACAGAGTAGTGAGACCAGCTATGTTATATGGGCTGGAGACAGTGGCACTGACAAAAAGGCAGGAGTCAGAGCTGGACGTGGCAGAGTTAAAGATGTTAAGATTTGCCGTGGGTGTGACAAGGGTCGACAGGATTAGGAATAAGTATATTAGAGGGTCAGCCCAGGTTGGAAGGTTTGGAGACAAAGCCAGAGAGGCAAGATTACATTGGTTTGGACATGTGCTGAGGAGGGATGCAGAGTATATTGGGAAAAAGATGCGAAGGATGAAGCTGCCAGGTAACAGGAAAATAGGAAGGCCGAAGATGAGGTTTACGGATGTGGTGAGAGAAGACATGCAGGTGGTTGGTGTGACAGAGCAAGAGGCAAAGGACAGAAAGAAATGGAAACAGATGATCCGCTGTGGAGACCCCTAATGAGAGTAGCCGAAAGAAGAAGTAGAAGAAGTTGGGATATTTTGCAATCATTCTAATGGTACTGGACATCAACTGGGTATAACAGCCCTGTGTTTCTTATGCTTAGTCAAACACTCTGCTTGTGCTGTGCTGATGAGGTCATAACAAGGCTGAAATATGCATATCCACAGCGAGTGGGGTTTGGCTTTATTGGCCTGAAATTGCCCATTAAAATGACTTAAAAGGCAAAAAGTAATGGGCATTCAGAATCGCCATATTACTGAAACACCTGATGTTCATAAGGGTCATTTGCATACATCCCATGTGCATTATAAAAGCACAGAGACTGGGGTATTGCTCCTTTCCCCACTGTGATACAATCTCAGGGTTGGTATATATGATTAGTAGGGGGTGTGGGGATGCAAAAAAGCAGATGTTTTGTTTTTCTTTTGTTTTTCTAAATGTTTTGTTCCTTTTCCTTTTGATGTTAGAGTTGTTATAGCTCGATAGTGTGTTAATCGCTCATTTGAGCATTCACTAAAACAAGAACCCATACAAGAGGGCTTGTAGCCCTGCAAAAATGCAAGTTATCTGCTCTGCATATTCCCTGAGTATGTCCTGAAGCATGCACACTTTCTTGTCAATCTTTTCAGATCAATGACTGACATATTAACAAAAAGTCAATCTAGTGTTCGTTAGAGGAATGTTTATATATATATATACATATATATATATATATATATATATATATATATATATATATATATACACACACACACACACACACACACACACATATATCTATATATCTATATATATCATACACATACACACACATACACAGTTGATATATTACACACACACACACACACACACACACACACACACACAGTTTATATATTACACACACACACAATTTTTTTTCCAGTCATGGAGTCATGGTTCCAAGGCCAAGGCTGTCTGGCTTCTGCAGCAGCATGGATCTCTACAAGTCTTACTTATCCCAGTTTTAAATCACATTTATAAGATAGACAGTATTTTCACCTTCCAAACTTGATCTGCCACCCCAAATGGTGACCTGTCAACCACAATGACGAAGTGGGCTGCACAGCCACCAGTGAAAGAGGGAGGTTGTTTTGTTTAACTCAGCTCGTCCCTTTCCCTTAGTGTGATGGCATCAGTGCAGACTGGGTGAGCAATTAAACATGGCCAGGCAATGCATCCACAACAGAACCTGGGGGTTCACACCTCCCAACCAACCCACATCCCCAGCCTTGAAGTCTCTGTGTGTCCTGCCCTCCATCTGGATATGGAGACATCCACCTACTATCAACTCCACTCTGCCCCTTCTCATGAAAGGTACACCCATCTTCCACTACCTATACTGGCATGTGCCCAAGATGCTAATCGAATTTGAGTCACCTGGGACAGTCATGGTTTATCCCTCTACACCACTTGTGAGAGTCTAATCTTTACATTTACAGCCTCTGAGATCACACCAGTTTGGAGGAATACAAAATACATTTTCCCTTTTCTCCAATCCGATGTGACCTAGAAAGCAGTATGTTTGGATACTGAGGTACAACAACACAGTGTCCCTGTAAAAACATGAACACCCACATTTAGCTTACTCAATTGCACTCTGATGGTTTACAAAACAGTGGTAGAATCATCTACAGTAAAATTGTCCAACATGCTTAAATCCATCAGTTTGCTCCAGCATTTAGTTCTATAGCTGGTGCTGCTGTATTTGGTAATTTTCTGCTGTAGGGACTGTGCTTGTCCTGATTTACTCCAACTAGAGAGACAGATGGATTGTAACTGGAGCGCATTCAGCCATAGGTCATCATAATGACAGTAACTTGGGGCATTAGGCTGAGTATTTGCGACCTGTCTGGATTGACTCAGGTGCTTCATGTGTAATTTCTTCTTCACCACCTATGTATGCCTGCTTGTTCTAATGCAGTTTTTTGTGAATATTTATAGAATGATCTGCTTTAAACTGCCACTGGACAGTCCTTTGGAGCTTTGATAAAATATATTTGGATGGCTGCATCATTTATACTTTTGGTGCTATGGCTATTTATTAATTTTAGTTTAACATTTGTTTGGTCACTGTTTATATTTTGTGTTGCAGTACTATACATTTCATTTTCTCTCTTATATTCAGAGTGCATCTGTCCCGATTAGGCTTACATAATCAGGAATACTTTATATACTTCATTCTTGTACTGCACTTTAATTTTTGTATGGTGCTTAAGATATAAGTAGTTGAGGTTTTGATCTCAGTACATTATCATTCATTAACAATCAGATCCCCATTTTTTTCATCTGCTACATACATGTGCACAAATCACTTATCTACAGATGTTACATACAGCTACTACAAATATACAGTGAAGCTGTACAAACAGAGAGCAGAAATGTGTCACTGTAAACACAAATGTCATCTGTCCATTACAAACAATGACCTTTAAGTATGCACATCCTAGCAAAGATCTCAATAAGGGCTATGAAAGAGAAATGATTGCCAGTTTTTTTTCTTCCAGGGCTTTACATGTGTGTACAAGTAGTATTACGCAGAAGGGTACAGATGCACATGATGTGAATCAGTAATGCACTCTCAGAACATAATGCAGCACTGTTTAATTACAGCAGTTTTAGCCAACGCCACAAAAAAAGGATATGGCACTACTGAGGTGCTACAGCTGGCCTCATCTGAATAACTCAGTGAAATGTTTCTGCTCACTTTTGTTGATAAAGTTAGACTATCTAGGACAATGGTCTATTTTCAGGGAAGACAAGATGTGGTAGTTAACCAACAAAATTGAAAAAAGAATGCATAAGATTTGCAATGAGAAAAAACTATAGAACATGCATTTTTAAATGTAAAAGATTTAAATGCTTCTGGGGAAAAACGATAAAATGTAGATGAACATTTACATAGGGAGAATATGGACACAATATTGTATGGATACATAATGCAAACAATAAACAAGAAAGTGAAAAAAGAAAAAGCTATCTGTATGTTTATGGTCTGTATGGAAGGTATGGTGTGAAGTGATTTGTATAAAACAAATGGTAAGCAAAAATGTTACTAAGTAAATTTGATTTTAGTTAAGTTAAAAAAGTAGGGATAAATAAAAGGAAATTATTAAAACTTTAAATAGACTATGTGATCACGGGAATATGAAAACATGTTTAAATGTAGAACTGTGGAAATAGAGAAAGAACCCCTAATGCACTGAAAGGGGCAATGTGTGTGGTCATTCCAAGTGGGGTAATGATGATCATTCCTGTACAGAAGTGGAATTAAACAGGATGTGAGAGTTGGGGAAAATGAACATGTAAGTTGTCAAGCTAGCAGGAAATTATTTGTTAGATGGTGCTCTACTTAAACTTGATGCAATTCCAAAGCCAGTGGAGTCTTTCAATGAGATGCCATGGGGATCAATTATGGATAAAGGGGCCAATGAAATCTTGAAGGAGGTGCCTGTCCATAGCTGAACAAGTAAAGATAAACAGCAACAGTGACATTTAATGTGAGTAGTAGGTTTAGAATTAGGTAACAACTAAACACTGGCAAAAGTCACACTGAGTTAATTAGAATTAATATTTAAATTATACATTGCGTCTATTACATCAGACCAAAAAAGACAGAACATTAAAAGCCAACTGAAATATGTTAAGTGCTTTACAGAATATATGAAATGAATGGTGTATCTAGCTTTAATACATCACCTGGGAAATGTACTAAGCTAGAATATGGTTAATTCCACAGTAAAATTAATTCATCTGTCAATATATGCATTACTAGCTCTTGCATCTAAATTCTCCGTAACTTCACTCCTTATGTTGCATGTTCTGTGTTAAACTGTACAGAAAGTTCTCTTTCTTACAATGTGACATACTCACCTGGGTTGTATCTGTAAATGTTCCATTGAGATTAATGCACTACCCTAGTAAACAAACGTAAAATAAACCCAAAAATTAGAAAAGGGTGGTTGAGAGAGACCAGGCTCTAGTGCATATGGTATTCTATATTTGTTTTTAACTTGCTAAACAATCTGAATTATTGGAGGATGACTTTCCAAGATGGGTGCATGCTGGTCAGCAGCTTAACTCCAGCTCTCCCAGGGTGAAAAAAGAAACTGAAAGACAAGGGCGAAGAATTCTGTCACTTTTAGCAAGTTCAGTTACTGGCTACAAAGTATTCTGCCAGGATGCCAGCAAAGAAGAAAACAAAAGAACCTTTAAGAAAATCAAGTAGAAAAGGTGAAGAGAAAACAGTGACTGGGAATAATCTTGCAGTGGTTCAGCAAAAATGCAGTTTAAGTTCCAGCTTTGGTGCAAGGCATTGTTTCCATTAATCTAAGTTAAATGTGCTCAGAGCTGAATAAAATAAAACACTGAAGGAATATATCAACTCAAATAACAGAAAGCTAGAAAAAATAGAAGCTTTAAACAGATATTCAGATGAGCTTATAAAACCACAAAACTCAGAGGGAGAAATGAAAAAAAGACTGGCTGAGTATAAGACTGTTCAAGAAGTGTTTAAAAAAAAAAACAGCAAATTTAGAGGTCAGAGCACATTGGGAAAATTTTATTTTTTTTTCTGTTGTACCAGAAAAACTAAAAGGAACAGACTGTATTCATTTTATGAAGATACAAATACGCAACTGGACTGGTACTCCTCAGCAGGAACTGTTAACTGAAAGAGCTCATCATGTGTATGCTCCACATCTGGCCATGAGAAAGCAGCAAAGACCTATATTAGTAAAGATGCAAGCCTAACAGCAGAAAGAGTCAATTCTGACAAAACTCTGGCAAAAAGGCAAAGTATTAAAAGTCAGACAGCACAGTGTTTATGGGAAATGATTATTCAATGTACACCAGGCAGAAGATAAACAAATCTATTCCAGCAATCAGGGAATGTCAAAAGGCAGGTGTGAGATTTAGGCTGCTGTATTCAGCTGTCTTTAGAATATTTTCCCAGGGGATCAAAGTCATTTATTGATACAGAACAGGCTAAGTAGGAAATACAAAAGCTTATCCAACAAAAGGTGAGCCATCAAGCAGAACAAGACTCTGCTTCTCATTCTTCTGGTAATACATCACATGAAGAGACTTTGCCAGTGAAACCTCTTTCACTGTTCCAAAGGAAAATAGCTTGAGAGACAGAGAAAAGCATAGGAGTTGGCTAGAAGAATCAGAAGTACTTTAGATATGAACCAGAATCTGGAGTTGGGAGATGGAGATGAGTTGGGATATGGAGATGAACAGGAAGAAGACCAGCAACACATAAATTAATGAATAAATGTGAGACTGCAAACTATCTATCACATTTGTGAAATACGTCTGTATAAGAAAAAGGAAAAATAGAGGACTTTGTTGACTTTGCTGAACTTGTGGGGAACTGAGGGGGTGTTTTCCTCACTTTGCTTGGAAGTACACTGAGGAGCGAAGTATAAGAATGAAAAAGGTAACTAAGTTGGACAATTTCTGTTCTTAACAGTATTTCTATTAAGCTTTTCATGATATGGATGGCTGTTTTATTGCAAAGCTCTGTAGCTGACCTTGACCTTTGTGTGAGGTGACTTGACTCCTTGATCTTTCCAAAGCCTTCGATACTATCTCACACAACCTGCTCTTAACTAAACTCTCCAAACTCTACCTATCCTCCTCCTCTTTGAACTGGTTCTCTAGTTATCTATCTAACAGAAATCAAGCTGTAAAATGGAAAAAAGCCACTTCCTCCTTCCTTAGTACCCCTACCGGAGTCCCACAAGGCTCCATACTGGGTCCTCTTCTCTTCAATATCTTTATCAACGACTTCCACAAATCAATCCCTTTCTCTAGCATCATCAATACGGATGATTCTACTATCATCTGCTCTGCCTCTTCTATCACTTCACTACAAAAACTTACTCAAGATGCCTTCTCCTCCACAGAGCAATGGATGCTAAGCAATCATCTAGCTCTAAATGCTACCAAGACCAAACTAATGTTATTTACTCCCTCCAAAGTTACTCCTCCGACATAAATTCATTCTTAATTACTAGTCAAAGCAACACACCTCTCAAACAGTGTCAGAGACCAAACTACTTGGGGTCCAAATCGACAACCAACTTAAATTTAACTCCCACCTACAAGCGAACATCAAAAAGCATCAAAAACTTGGCATGCTTTATAGACAGAATACCTATCTCACATCCGCCACTAAAATCACTCTCTCTACTTCCTTCCTTATCCCCTCCCTTCTCTATGGGGCCCCACTACTTACTAATCTCCAGTCCTCACTAATAAAACAGCTTACCTCCTGCTATAACAAAATTGCAAAGTTAAGCCACCAGCCATAAGTCTTCCACTCACCACTGTCTCTCCCTCCATAAACTAAAATGGCTAGAACTTCCCAAACAACTAACTTACACTCAACTAACTTACACTCAACTAACTCTAGCCCATAAGCTTATTCTAAACCCTTCCCTCTGTCCCTCCCTTTCCTCTGCCTTTAAAATGCACCTACCTAACAGAGTTCTAAGGTCTAATAATCAAAATCTACTAGAAGTGCATAAACCTACTCATCCCCAGGCAAAAACTTCTTTCATTCAGCCTCTGGAACTCCTTACCACCAAACATCCGCACCACCTCTAACCACTCTACCTTTAAGAAGTCTCTTTTCCTACACCTAGCATCACAGTGGGAATGCTCTTGCTCCCACCCCACATAACTAACTCTACTTAATGTCCTTTAATATCACATCCTTCTTTTAGCTACTATACTTGTTCTCTAATTTGTATTAATTTTTTGCATTGTTCTATTGCTAACATATTTTTTCTCTCAATGTATTAATTGTTATGACTGCTATTATATATCTGAATAGTTTCACATTATTCTGACTACATTGTAATAATAACGTTCTGTCCCTAGACTGTCTCTGTCGAATATTATATGTATTTTTTTTTTTTCTGGAGCTTTTCTCCCCAGGACTCCATTGAAAACGGGTTCTTTAAGGCCCAATGGACTATCCTGGTAAACCAACTGCAATAAATAAATAAATAAATAAATAAATAAATGACCTTCTGTGTGAGAATGATACTAAAGTAAGCATACAACTTTTTTCTTCTTCTCTTTCTTGTTGTTTTTTTACTACTGAGAAATGTAGGTGTTACAATGCGGAGGGAGAGGAAGGGCTGGACAAGAGCATCTTTGAGTTGACAGGTAGTGGTCTTTGGGCTGCTGGAGTGGGGGATAGGGTCCAATGGTACACAGATCATAGTATATGTGGAGCTGATATGTTTTCTCTTGCTTTTCCATGGGTGAATATCTGGATTAAGATCTTTTCCTTGATCTAATGACAACTTTTAAGTGGAACAAGTAAACAAGAGAACTCTGAATATATTGTAAAGTTTTCCTTCAGCAATAAATGTCTCGGCTTGTCTTTAGAAGCCTGTAGTTATGGTCTACACTTTTCTTTCCTCTTACATTTCCATGGAGACAGGATAACAGTGCAACAAAAAGCCAGAAGACTTGATTCTTGAGGGCTAAAATGTAATGTTTTCTGAAAATATGCAAGTTATTTTTCACACCTGGGAGGTGAATAAAGATAAGAATAAATGTCAATTAGTCTAAGTAGAAGCATAGGCAATAACAATTGTCTTAGCATGGATAACCACAATTTTAGTTTAAGGCCTATGTTTACAGCTGTCTATTTGGGACAACTGTTACTATTAGGAGGGTTAAACTGCATGATCTGAAAATGTACCTAGCTTTGTGGGTTTGTGTTAAGATCAAATAGTGTGTGTGTGTGTGTGTGTGTGTGTGTGTGTGTGTGTGTGTGTGTGTGTGTGTGTGTGTGTTTTGTTTAAGGTTTTTTTTTTCATTAAAACAAAAAGTCTTGTAAAATGTGACAAAGGCTAAAATGCTGATAAGAAGAAAATGTATAAAGGCTCAACCTGCCAAACACAAACATTAATGGGTGGATGTATCACAAAAGCTGGAAAAATACATTTAAAACATTTGTCCTATATAATAGGTGGGAACAATGACTACTTATAATAGCGTCACTTTCAGTATTATCTTGTAATGTGAATGGTCTCACAGGTATAGACAAAAAGGAAACATAGTTAATTATATTAAGAAATGCAGTATTCAAACAGCAATGCTTCAGGAGACACATTTGGAAAGAAGTGATCTTGTGAATTTGAAAAAGAGTGGATTTCAGGATGGATATTCAGCAGAATATCAGGGACAAAGGAAAAAGAGGAGTGCTTATAGGAATTGCTAGAGGAGCTCCAATAGTGACAGACGTGGAAAAATAGATAATAATGGCAGATATGTGGTAGTAATGGGCTAATAGCAACCAATGAGGAGGATTATGCTGGCACATATTTACATTCTACCTAAAACTTCTACTATGGAGCTTAAAAAAGTCTGGGGAGAAATAAGCTTTCAGCATGAAATATTATTTATAGGTAGGGACTGGAATTTGATTTGCAACAATGAGGATGTATCTGGGGGACTTAGAAGGGAAAATATAACACAAGAGGGTAGATTTCTGAAGAAATTTACGAAAATATTTGGAATAGACGATATGAATTCGGCAACAGGAACTCTGAGACAATTTCCATATTATTCCCCAAGATGCAATAGCTGGGCTAGACTAGACTAACAGAAATTGTATTTCACAGAAACGTGCATTTAATTGAAAAATTTGACTCATTCAATACCCATTTCAGACCATGCGCAAATACTTACTCAGAAAAAATGCAGGGTAATGAAGTAAAAATGAGACAATGGTGCTTTCCCACCCACCTGTTAAAAACAGCGGAATTTAAGGAACGGGTAGTGGAAATTATTAGGGAAGACAGAAAATACTACAGAAGTTATAGCTAATGAGTGGGATACAATGAAAATGGAGTTTAAAAACAGAGATGAAATAAAAGAAAAAAGATATGGTTAAGAAGTAACAAGAATTATTTAGAGGGGTTGATAAAGGTTAAAGTATTAGAGAAAAAGGGGCCTTTCAAAACAAAAAGAAGAGGTACAGTTGCAGAGTGCTAAAGACAAAATAAGGGAGTACGTGGATAATATTCCTGAGGTTAGAAGTATTGCTATTAAGCAACCATTTTTTTAACAACTCCAGAGCACCAAAACTTTTTGCACAATTACTTAAGCAACAGAAAGCAGCAAAGGTTGTTGCCAAACTTAGGAAGCCTATAACAAGAAAAATAATCAGCTATCCTGTACAGCTATTAGAGATATTTTGGAATATTCTTTTTATGAAAATTTGTATAAGGCAGAGAAGTGGGGAAATCAAGAAAAAGCAGAAATGTAAATATTTGTGGAAGATTTAAGTATACCAAGGTTACAGGTAGATAAGGCTCAACAACTAACAATTAAGATAAGAGGAGATGAGATAAAAAATGTTGAATTATAATCAATCTGCAAGAAAGTCTCCAAGAATAGATGGTATTTTGGTGGAAGTTTGGAAGCTAGGAGGTAAGAAAGTGATTAAGATGTGGAAGGTTTTGTTTAACAGTACTTTAAAAGATGACAAACCAAAATCTTGGAAAAAAAAACTGTGGTGGCTATAATACTAAAGATGGTAACACCCATCAAATCCAGCAGGCCCATCAAATAGGTCCATTTCAATTTTAAATCGTGACTATAAAGTGTTTACATCAAAAAATGGCTAAAAGATTGGCACAAGTGTGGCCAAAATTGATAGATATGGATCAGTGTGGTTTTGTGAAGGGAAGGCAAACATCTGACAACATTAATAGAACAATGATCCAGAGGGAAACAATATAATAAAATACTGCTGCTGTTGGTGGATCTTGATGCAAGGTAAGCATTCAACAGGGTAAGCTGGGATTTTATGTGTACAGCAATGGTAGCATTTGCATTTCCTAATACAGTAATAAGGTTAATTAGAAGGATATGTGAGGAAATCAGAGGCAAAAATCAAAGTGGGAAGGTTCCTCTCTGATAAATTGTGTCTGAACAGAGGAACCAGGCAGGAATGTCCTCGTTCCCCTTTGTTATTTGCTTTATATTTAAAACCATAAGCAAAGAAAATAAGGGACTCAGGAAATCAAGGATATAATTAGTATGGTATTGAAGAAAAGTTGACTTTTTTTGCAGATGACAATACTTTGTACCTGATAAAACCATAAAAGGACATCTCAGTGCTGTTCAACATTCTGAGACAGCCCTTGATTTTTTCAGGATATAAAATTTGGACAGAGCAGTGGTGCAGCGGTTTCAGATGTCGCCTCGCAGTAGGAGATTCTACAGTTCAACCTGTCATCTGGGGTGCCTTCTGTGCAGAGTCTGCATGTCATCCCTGTGTTTGGGTGGGTTTCCTCCGGGTGCTCCAGTTTCCTCCCACATTATAAATACATGTATCTGGAGCGTTTCTCCCCAGGCCTCCACTGAAAATTGGCTCATTCCAAGTTGAACTTTCCCGGTAAACAAATGTTAAATAAATAAATAAATAAATAAATAAAATTAATGAAGAAAAAACACGGGCTAGCTGTAAACTATGTACCCACAAATTAACTGGATTGGCAATACCCATATTTATAGGTATTGCCAAGTAGCAGCCTCAAGGATGGAACTGGTATCTAAACCTTTGAAAAAGGCACGAGAGGAAGCAACAGCTCAGTAAAATTAGCCTTTACAGAAGCAGAAAGACATTTTTCATGAAAGGAGCAACAAAAAGAAATGATCTTGGAAATCCAGGAGGATATGGTTTGCTTAGAAACAGCCAAACCTAGACATCTGGGATGAAAAAAACAAAAAGCTGCTCAGGTTTGCAAATAGCCTTAGTCTTATCCAAATAATATCCAAAAGGCCTATGCACATCCAAAGTGTGAAGAACCTTCTCACTAGCAGGCTGCAAAGAAGGAAAAAAGGAGGGCAAATTAATAGCTCAAGTGAGGGACACCTCATAACCACCTTGAGCATAAAAGAAGGATTAATACAAAAATACAACCTGTCCCCATGAAAAACTAAGAAAGGAGGAACAGCCATAAGGGCCTGGAATTCAGACAGTCTTTTAGCTGAAGTACTGGTCAAAAGAAGAACAGTCCTCCAAGTCCAATATTGCAAGGAAGCTGAAGCTCCAGTCTCAAAAGGAGCCAGAGTCAGTTTTTCAAGAACAAAACTGAGGTCCCAGGAAGGTGGAATATGCTTCCTGGGAGGCTTGATATGTAGGATTCTTTAAAAAAAAATGTCTGAACTCAAATCTAGAGGCAAGAGGAGGAGTCAATGGCAGACAAGCAGAAACAGCTGAAAGATGAGCTTTAATAAAAGAATACTCTTAAGCCAGCATGGAGCAATTCACAGAAACAGGAGACAACCAGAGGGATCCCCACAGAAAATGTATCCTGGTTACAAGAAAGGCACCAGACAGAAAATTTCATCTGGACAAACATGATTTCCTGGTAGTGGGTTTCCTGGCCTCCTGCAGAACCCCAAGCATATTCTCAGAAAAAAAGGTGCCTAAAAGGGATCAAATCCCTATCACCCACAGTGTCAGCTGAAAAGTAAACAAGTGGGATTTGGATCAGAGATTCCTTGTCTTGTGTGAGAAGGCCCACCCTGTGAGGTGACTTGTGGTGGCTGCCCCTGGCTAGGTGAATAAGAATTAAGAACTAGTGCTGTCTGGGACAAAAGGAGGTCACCAGCACGATTTTGGAGGAGTCTTGCTTTATCTTGAGCAGGACCCATGGAATCAGAGGAAGGGGAGGGAAGGCACCGAGACACATTCCCTTCCAAGGAAAAAATAACGCATTCACCTTCTAAGCTAGAGGACTTGGGTATTCTGGCACAAAAAAAAAAGGAAGTTGCCTGTTCAAAGGCAAGGCAAAAAGATCTACCTGTGAAGTAATCCACCAATGGACAACTTCCAGAAAAACATCTCTGTGAAGCATTGGTTCATGAGCCTGTGTACTGGACCTGCTCAAAGAGTCCAGTCACTATATTTTACTCTAAATGAATGCATACAGCCTGAACAGTCACTCAATACTAGACAGCTAGATCCCAGACCTGAAGGGCCAATTTGCAAACAAGGTAGGATCGTGTCCCCCCTTGCTTATGGATATACCACACCACTGTAGTATTGTATGTGAAGATTTTAAGAGGCCCTGGAAGAAACAGGGAATGAAAAGTCTGAAGAGCTAAAAGGAGCACTCTCATCTCCTTCATGTTGATGTGATCTGACCTCTGATGAGAAAGCCAGAGACCCTGGACCTTGAGGGAACCGAAGGAAGCCCCCCCCCCCAATCCAAGGCATCTGAAAAAAGTTCCATAGACGAGACTGGGGGTTGAAAGAGAAGTTCTAGGTTGAGAGAAATTTGATGCATCCACCACTGAAGCTCAAGGTTGAGGCATGGAAGGAAAGAAACTAGAAAATCTAGTGGATGACAGTGTTGAAGGCACACTGACTTTAGGAACCACAGCAGTTTTCTAATATGGAGTCTGGCTAGAGGCAACATAGGAATGATGGAGTCCATGAATCCTAGAACCCTGAGAAAATCCCTGGTCACGACTGTAGACAGAGGAGGAAGGGATTGAAAAAAAGGTGATTAGAAAGAGCCTTGGATGGAGGTAGGGATACCAACATGTGTATGGTCTGGATCCTGCAACTGAGAAACACATGATCCTGAGAAGGAACTAGGACTGACTTCTGAATGTTTATGGTAAATACTAGACATTGTATGAGACAAACTGTAAACTGGAGGTATTGAAGCAAGACCCTGGGGGATGAAGCCTGAATGAGCAAGTCGTCCAAATAAGGAAAGATTTGACATCCTGTCATCCTGCAAAAGGCAATGACAGGAGTGAAACATTTAGTGAACACCTTTGGGTAGTAGAAAAGCCAAAGGGCAAAGCAGAGAACTGAAAATACAAGGAAGAAGTAGAGAAATGTAAAGACATCCTGAAAAGGGGATGAATAGTGATGTGATGATACTATCTGTGGATCTCAAGGATGCTAAAGAAAGCTTGGGGAAGAAGAAAGTAAGAGGCAGCATCTAGAAGGAAGGGAAGTACCTTTAGAAAGGTGTTGAGCTGATAAATGTCCAGAATGGGTCTCTAGGTGTCTTCCTTCCTGGGAACCAAAAATATCCTGGAATAAACCCTTTCCTCTCCTGGGTAGGGGGCAAGACTTGAATGATGCCCTGGGCCAAAAGATCCTGAAGCAGTCTGGAAAGAAAGGAAGTTGTTCTTGAAAGAAAGGAAGCTGTTCTTGAGGAGGTTGAAGGATGCCCAGAAAAGGAGGAGGAGATTTCCACACCATGAAGTATCCTTGGCAGATGACAGACAGAACCCAAGCATCTTGAGTGACCCTTAACCAACTGGGAATTGACAGGGAAAAACGAAGGAAGAGGGGAGCCTGACCCAGAGAAAAGGGATGCATACTGTCAGATAGAACTTGGACTGTCCTGAAAAGGAGGCTTCTGAGAAGGAGTCTATGTAGGCAAAGCAGGAGGTACACACCTAGAGCCTTTCCTACCCTTAGGAGGAGGGTGAGGCCACCATCTACTTACAAAAGCAGATTTGGACAGATAATTCCTCTGGAACTTAGGGACAGGAAACACAAAAATATGTTTCAATTCCTGAAAGGCATTGCCTTTATCCTGGTGGAACTTAAGTTCAGCAGCAGTAGAACCAAAAAGGTTCTTATTATCAAGAGGAGCATCCAACAATTTACCCTTCATATCATCAGGTAAGGGCTGGAGATGAAGCCAACAGTAATGTCTCAAAACAGAACCAAAGAGAACATCCCTAGAGAAAGCATCAGCTGCATCATAGCTACATTTAATACAGTGGCGAGCCACTTGGGAGGTAGGACCCAATAGGGAAAGGGCTGAGACCTTCCCCTCTGAAATAGGGAGGTCACAGATTGCCTGAGAAGCTTGAGACAGAATGACTAGAACATACATAGCTGTATGCATATTGTAATTAATAGCACTACATACCTGAGTGGCAGCAGCATACATCTTTTTGCCTAAATGAACCATAACCCCACTCTCCTTGTCTGAAGGAAGTAGTTTAGCAGACAACAAAGGCTTAGAAGGTTTGTCAGAAGAGACAGACACTACAGAAGGATCTGCAGAAGGGCATTTGTAGAAGAATTTGCAATTATCTGGCACCTTGTAAAATCTATCTTTCTTAGGGGCTGCAGGTTGAGAGTCAAGAGCCACAGAGGCTGCTGAAAAGGTATCTAGAAGGGCAACCCAACCAGGATGGGGTCTATATTAGAACATTGGCATTTCAAAAAGTACAGTTTTGTACCTACCATAAATGTAGATGTCCGATAGGTATGCATCTGCAGTCATAACAAATGGGTTGTCCTGCCTCAGGCAGCCCTTTTCCAAAGTCTGGGTCTGGCCTCGGCTGATGTCGTACTTCACCCGACGTCATAGCTGCTGAGGTATAAAGGCATCAGCCGACGCCATTTTCCTCAGTGTTTCTTGCCCCAGATGCCAGGTGCCCTCTAGGAAGGCTGAATTTGGATAAATGCAGATAATTCCAAACAGTAGAAAGCAAAATATATATACATATATACATACAAACAAATACACCATAATAGATTCCCCCAGCTAGCTAAAAGAGGGGTAAGTACCCTTAGGAATACCACAGAGGGGAAGGAGGGTGGGTAATCCTGACTGCAGATGCATACCTATCGGACATCTACATTTATGGTAGGTATAAAACTGTACTATGTCCTTCAAGGATGCATCTGCAGTCATAACAAATGGGTAGAATACCATAGCCAAACTGGGAGAGGAGGCACTAAGATAATGATGGTGTAGTTAAGATCCCTTGTAAAACAGCAGTTGCAAAACCTGCTCGGGATCTGGAGTATAAAGGAAGATTATAATGCTTGGCAAATGTATGCACAAGTAGCAGCTTCTAAAATGTCTTTGGTAGCCACGAAAGCTGTAGTGGTGGCTGTAGCTCTTGTGGAGTGAGGCCTGATATTTTCAGGAGTTGTCTTTCCATGAAATGAGTAGCAGAATCGAATGCAATTTCCTATCCATTTTGAGATTGTCTGTTTTGAAATTGCTTTTCCTTGCACTCCTGTTGCATATGCTACCAGAAGCTGGTCAGTTTTTCTGCTGGCCTTGGTTCTGTCAGATAGTAGCAGTTGTCTGTGTACATCCAAGGTGTGTAGTAGTTTTTCCCCTGTTCTGTGGGTTGGGGAAGAATGTAGGTAAATGTATAGCTTGGTTCAAGGATACCCTGGATACCACCTTTGGCATAAAAGTAGGATTGGTTCTCAGAGACACTCTATCCTGATGGAAGATAAGGAAAGGCTGCACTGCCATTAATGCCTGTAACTCAGATACCCTTCTTGCTGAAGTGATTGCTAGCAGGAAGGCAGTTTTCCAAGATAAGAACTGTAAGTCTGCTGTTGCTGCTGGTTCAAAAGGGGGAAGTGTTAATTTTTCTAGCACAAAATTGAGATCCCATGCGGGCAAAGGTGGTTTCCTTGGAGGCTTTACATTTTTGATCACTCTCAAATATTGTCTGAGGAGAGGATGAGAGAAGACAGTAGGATCCATGTTGTACTCTGCTGAAATTGCTGATGCATGTATCTTAATGGAAGAATAGGACAGGCCATTGTGGTACAATTCTGCTAAGTATTCCAGGATGTGTGCTAGGTTTGCTAGTGTGACATTTTCTCCATTTTCTGCACTCCAAATGAGGAATCTTTTCCATTTGGCTGAATATGTTTTCCTAGTGGAGGGTCTCCAGGATAATGTCCTTAACCCTCTGAGATAAATCAAGTTGGTTTTGTTTTATGCAATTTTCCAAGCAGTTAGCTGCAGTGTTTTTAAGTTTGGATGCAGGGTCTTGTAGTTGTTTTGCATTAGAAGTAAAGGACATAGAGGTAGATGCCATGAATGTGTCCGAGACATGCTTCTCAGTAGCGGGTACCAATGTTGCCTTGGCCAGTCTGGAGCTATCAGAATTACCTTTGGCTGTTCCTCTCTGATCTTCAGTAGAACTTTGTACATCAAAGGAAGGGGTGGAAAGGCATATACTGTCAGGTCCCTCCAGCTGAAAGAAAGGGAGTCCACCCTCCAGGCAAGTGGGTGGTATACTTGAGCAGAATTTCTTCAGTTGGTGGTTGTGTGGGGAGGCAAACAGGTCTATCTCTGGCATTCCCCATTTCTTTGTTATGGTTTTGAAAATATCTGGATGCAGCATCCATTTGTGAGCATCCGTGGTAGTCCTGCTTAAGCTGTCTGCTAGTGAATTCTCTTTTCCTGGTACAAATTTGGCCTGCAGTTGGATGTTGAGATTCAGGGCCAAGTTCCACAGGTCCATTGCCATCCGGCATAGAGGGTATGAATGTGTGCCTCCCTGTTTGTTGATGTACCACATGACTGTGGTATTGTCCGTCCTTATCAGCAGGTGTCCTTGCTGGATGAATGGTCTGAATGCCTCGATTGCATGTTTCACTGCCAGCATCTCCTTTAGGTTTATGTGTAGATTCAGCTGGTCTTGTGACCATAGGCCTTGGATACACCTGTCTTCCATGTGTGCCCCCCAGCCTAGGTCTGAGGCGTCCATGGTGATGGTCTGCCTTGGATGTGGTTTGTGGAAAGGCAATCCTCTGTTTATCTGACAGGCCTGAGCCCACCACAGGAATTCTTTTTTCAGACATGGAATGATTGGGCTTCTAGACTGTGTCTGTGCTGAGACCATACATTCCTTAGGTACCACTGTAACTTTCTCATATGCAGCCTGGCATGTGGGATCAATATTATGCAGGATGCCATGTAACCCAGGGCCTGCAGGACTTTCCTTGCAGTAAGCTGAGTTTGTCTTGTTAATGCCATGAAATAGACTGGTAGTTGCTTTTGTTTTCCTCTGTGAGAAAAGCCATCTGAGTTATTGTGTCCAGTTCTGCACCCAAAAATGTTATCCTTTGAGATGGCACTAGTCTTGACTTTTGTATGTTGACTGTGTATCCCAAGGCTTGCAGCAGTTGTATGACATTGGCCAAATCCTTTATTAATTTTGTCTTGTTGTTTATTAGGCAGTCAGGTATGGGTAGATTTGAATTCCTGAAGCCTGCAATGAGCAATTACTGATGCCAGGCATTTCGTGAATACGTAGATAAGCCAAAGGGCAATGCTGAGAATTGATAATGCTCTGATCCTGCAAGAAATCTGAGGTGTCTTCTGCAGTCTTGGCAGGTATGCCTCCTTGAGATCTAGAGTCACCAGCCAAGACTCCTTGCCCAACATGGGAAGAAGTTGCTGTAGGGTCAGCATTTTGAATTTTGGAACAATGAGGTATGTGTTCAGTGCGGACAAATCGAGAATAGGCCTCCATTGATTTTCTTTTCTTGGTACAAGGAATAGTCTGGAGTAAAATCCTTGGCCTTGTTCCATAGATGGTACCTTTTCTATTGCTCTCATCCTTAGTAAACTGATGATTTGTTTTACAGCCTCTGATTTCTGGCTTGGTGGAAGGTTTGGCATTCCTCTCTTTGGTAGAGTGTGGAAGTGAAACCTGTAGCCCTTGTCTATTGTTTGTAAAGTCCATTTGTCTCCTGTAATACAATGCCAATTTCTTGAGAATAAGGCTAGCTTTGTGGCCAAGGGTGCTTCCAGTTGTTCCCTGGTAGGCGGAATCAGAGCCAAGTCATTGTGTCTGTCCTGTAGACGTGGTTGCAGTTGCAGCTGTGGCGGCACTTCTTTGGTTGGCAGGTTGCCACTGACGACCCCTGTAGGCACCCCTAGATTGACCTCTGCCTCTTGGGCGTCTATTTCTGCCTCTCTGTGCTCTGGAGTTGTCAGGAAAGGACCAATTCTTTGAAGGCCAATTTCTGCTAAACCTTGGAGGTTGGACCTGCAAAAAATCCTTGACTGTTTGGACAGATTTTGCTTTTTCTTCCACTTTCTTTAGAACCTCCTGTGCAGGGGAGCCAAACAAACTTTGTTTCTCCATAGGGGCATCCAGGAGTTTAGACTTAACATGGTCTGGTAAGGATTGTTCTTTTAACCAGGCATGCCTTCGAATCACTGCTCCAGTCATAGCTGATCTAAATGAAGCCTCCAGTGCATCATAGCCACATTTTAAGAAATGATTACTGACCTGCTGAGAATTGTGTACCAAATCCTGAAGGGACTTACGGTCTAAAGGTTCAGGAGAGGCCAGCTTTTTATTCAGCTGATCTAACAAAAATTCCTGGTACTGTATCATGTGAAATTGACAGTTTAAAGCCCTGGCAGAAAGAGTAGCAGATGTATAAACCTTTTTACCCCATCTCTCTAAAGCTCTAGATTCTCTTTCAGATGGTAGTGGGTTTTTGGCAGAGGCAGCTGCAACACCTTTAGGGCCCTGAGAAATGGTTTCTGGGTCTGCAGCATGAGCCTTATACAAGTGGTAGTGAGAATCCGGGACCCTGTAGTATCTGTCAGGCTTTGCAGGGGCCGGGGGAAAAGAATCAGGGGCAGTACTGGCATCATTGTATGCATCATCAACAACTGATAGTACAGGTGGAATGGCTAAAGGCCTATGCTGTGGTAAGTGTAAAAAAGTCCTTAGCCTTTTCCTAGAATCAGAAAAATCCTGACCCTGCCATTGGAAGTTTTCCCTCATTGAGTGTAGGGTTTCCCCAAAAGAAAATTCTTCTGGAGGTGAGGCAGAAGGAATGGAGTCTTCTGCATCAGAATCCTCATAAGGTGAGTACGGGCCTTCCTGATGGTCCGAAACATCTGAACCATCCGAGGAGTAGTCAGAGGACAGAGGTTCAGGGGGTTCAGTCCTAGGCCTCTTTTCAGGAGGGGGTTGTGAGGCCCTGTCTGGGTGGGGATGGGATCCCCTGATCAGAGAAATAAGGTCCTCAGCAAGGCTGAGAATCTGGGTACTTGAGGTAGGCCTGTGAGAGGGAGCTTTTGAAGGTAATTCCTTGGAAAGTTTGGCTGCTTTAGCCCTGGAAAAGGCCTTGATAGACATAGAAGCAGGGGGTCTAGCTGCCCCACGTGCAGGAGTAGAGATGTCCAACGGAATAGTGTCAGACAACTCTTGTGTGCCTGCTACTTCAGCAGGAATTTCTGAAGCCGATTCAGCCATGGCCTGTGTGGCCTCAGTTATCGGAGGCATGCGAGAACCGAGGTCTCGGTTTCAGCTGAAACCGAGACACTCGTAGGCCTAACCGTGGTTTCAGCGAAACCGTCCTTTTCGTTTTAGCTAAATGTGTGGCATTTTATATGCAAAAGTGAAAAACTCTTCTGCAAACTCCAAGAGTCCATCGGTTGAAGGAAGCACAGGCTAAACAAGCTGATATGTCGTGGTCTGGGCCTAAGCAAGGAAGGCAGTAAGAGTGGAAATCCTTATGAGGTATCTGTTTCCCACAAGTTAAACAATTATTTACTTTGTCTGACATCGGCTGAGGCAAGAAAGAGTCCCCAACGGGTACTTAGCTTTAGAAGTCTTGATGCTGAAATCTCTGGATCTGACCGACCGGCACTTAACAGCTTCTGCTTCGGCGGCAAGAAAGACTGGGGAAAATGGCGTCGGCTGATGCCTTTATACCCCAGCAGCTATGACGTCGGGTGAAGTGCGACATCAGCCGAGGCCAGACCCAGACTTTGGAAAAGGGCTGCCTGAGGCAGGACAACCCATTTGTTATGACTGCAGATGCATCCTTGAAGGACATCTTTGAATGTTCTAATATCGAACCTTATTCAGTGAAAGCTGAAAATATCGAAGCAACAAAAAACAAATTTTTTCCTAGGGAAAGAATTTGGTTGTCCGTTTCTGTTGCTTCAGTTTTTTCAGCACTGTGGTGGAAGGTTACAGGTTGGGTTCAGGTAAGTGTGCGATTGAGTGCAGGTTAGGGTAGTTAGGTTAGGGTGCAGGTTAGGTATGTGTGCGATTGTGTGGATGTGTGGGTTAGGGCGGGTTAGGTGAGTTAGGGTTAGGGCACGGGTTAGGTATGTGTGCGATTGTGTGGACGTGAGAGTTAGGACGGGTTAGGTGGGTTAGGGGGCAGGGGTCAGGTAAGTGTGCGACTGTGTGGACGTGAGGGTTAGGGCGGGGTAGGTGAGTTAGGGTTAGGGCGCAGGTGAGGTGAGTGTGCGATAGTGACGGACCTTAGGGTTAGGGTTGGGGTTAAGGTAAGTGGATAATTAGTGGTGTGTGTATAGTTTAGTGTAGGGTTAGGTGTAAGATTTTAGGTGTATGTGTGTGGATTGCTGTTTGTTTGGTGTGCTTGTGTTGCGTGTATGTGTTTTGGAACAGAGAATTTTTTCCCTAGGAAAAAATTTGCTGTTTTGTATGTTCGATGTTTTCAGCTTTCGCTGAATAGGGTGTGATATTAGAACATTTGCTTTGAAACTTCGATGTTCTAATATAGACCCACCAGGAGGTACTGCTGAGGGCTTGGGAGAATGCATTTGGGGGGAGTTCATAATACGTCTTTTGAACAGAAACATGAGAACAATCCCATTTGAAATGTTCCATCATATGAGAAATGGTGGCCCAAAGGAGAGTTCCTCCAAGGAGGAATCTGGACTGACAGAATCTTCCTCCTCAGATCCAAAATCCAAGGGAGAAGGAATTTCAGAAGAGTATGCCAAAGACTCTTCCCCAGATTCCTAATCTTCTTCAGATGATTCCTGCTTTCTATGCCTCTTAAGGGGAGTAGAAGACCAATGAGAAGCAGGCACAGAAACTCATTGAAGAGGCTTTAAGGCCATTAAGGCATTAAACAGCCCCTGGCTAAAATCCTGCCACTCACACTGGGGATCTTTAGCAGCAGGGGAAATAGGTTTAGTTTTCTGTTTTTTCTTCTGAGGAATATTCACCCCAAAAACCTTAGGCAGTTCAGATCCTTGCCTACATTAAACCAAAGTAGTAGGAATCTCTTCCCTAACAAGGATTTGTGGTATCCCCCTTGGTCCCTCAGAAATAATCAACCAAAGTTCCCCATTAACATCCAGAATGGATGTTAGAACAGCCTCCGAGGATGTGCAAGAAGATGGAGCATGCCAGCCTCCGACATGGTTGCAACAGAGGAATCCGATGCAACAACCAGGCGATCCTCTGGGCTTTCACCATCCTCGAGAGAGCTATATGAGGGAAGCGGGATAACAGCTGACTTTATTTGGCAGGCGGCTGACCTTCGGGGATGGGAAGGTTCCACCACAGCACCCTGCACCAACACTTTAAGATGCTGGTTCTCCAGGTAAATTGATAAGGAGGAGATATATCTACATAGGGTCTTAGGGACAAACACTTGACAGATAGAACACTGTGCATGGTCGTGAGAAGCATACAAACAGAAAAGACACTGCTCGTGACGATCTTTATGGGGAATTTGCCACCCACATTGACATTTTCCTTTGCAGGATGACATGTAAACTCACAAAAAAAAAAAAAAAAAAAAAAGTAAAAATAGATAAGAAACCCTGGTGGGGCAGTTGTCTGAAACACGGCTCTGGAACCAGCACAGAAGGAGGGTTCAGACTGATGATCTATGATGGGATTTGGACTGGCAGCAAAGTATTTCTGAGGTATGTATGTCCGTACATCACCTTTATGCCCTATGCCTTGAGCGGGGAGCACACATGTGAAGCATGTCTATAAATCTAAGGCTTTGTCATACACTGGGCTACCCTTGGCAGGGAATCCCTTTTGTAAGGGAAACTGTAACAGTGATATGGAAAGACATCTTAAGATTGCTCTGTTACTTATGTCATCCAACACTAGATGCCCAAGTATGTCCCCTGTTAAAGCAGTATGGCTGGTAATGTTCTCAGATAATTCATGTGCCCGAGTTAAAAATCTTGCATATTTAGTCCCCACTCATCAACAATATTTCTTCTTTTTCTGACATGCTAAGGACAATTTCTCTAATTCCGTTTAGGGGAAAGTTGGATATAATTACAACCCACATGCAGGCTCTCTTGCCATTTCTAGTGGTGCCCTCTCTTTCCCTTCATACTTACCTAATGCTTCCTTCTAGTGCTTTGTAGACAAAGATATACATTGCCTCCCTGTTGAGTCCAAAGCCTACTGAAAGAAAGTTCTGTATGTATCATAGTTCTAGGATTTCTACAATGAAAACACTGCTCCTTCATCAAGTACAAGCAGTCTCCTACTTAAACTGTGGCCATTGGTTCTCATTGTCCTCTGTTTTATTATTAATAATATAAAAAAAAATCACAAAATACTTCTGTCCAAAGACAGCAAGCATTAAAGACAAAAGCTAAATGGATACAGAAACTGGCTTTCCTGTTGGAGATCTAAAAAGATTGGCACTACTCCTATACCTTACTAAAAATAAAGGGTTTAAAATTCATAGTAATTTATCTTATTCCAAAAAGAATAAGGTACCAAAAGTCAGAGTATTTCAGTCTGAGATGGGGTAATGAGCTGCGGCAAATATCCATCCTCTACCTCACCCCAAACATAGGGCAAATATCCATCTTCTACTTCACCCCAAACATAAGTTACTTTGCCTTTTTAGAACTGTGTCTGACTACTTGTAAAACATATGTAGATTTTAATGCCATGTTAGAAAAAAAAATTCTGCGAAGAAATGTTTGAAATGTTTACTTTCAACATTAGTGGCCTTGTTCACAAACCACTTATGAAACATTTATCATCTTTACTTCATTTACTGTTTTCCTACTCCTCAGGATACCATTACTGGAGTTCACTTAACTACTTTCACTTTTTAGGAAATGCAGTCATTTCTATTCTTTTTCTCACCTTGAAACATTTAAATAATACAAGTTCACATTATCAGAATAAAAAAGAGACTTTTAGAACTAACCTGTGTGGATCTTCTGTTTTTAAGCACTCAGTTAATATGTAGCTGGTCTTCTGGCCTTCTGTAGTGAGGCCCTAAATTAAGACACGTTCAGGGTTTAATAAGTTTAAGGCTGACATTTTCCCATTACAAAACTTGCAAGCATAAACAATAAGTGAAACAAATTACTCCAATTACCATCATATATATAACAACTAGGACCCTAAAACTCTTTGATAGAGTACAGACAGTCAAATATGAATACACTGTCTCTACCAAAAGGCAAAATAACTGCATATAGACACCAAATTAGCTTCTACACACAGTTATTTTACTGTCACACTACAGTATGTTACCTTTAAATGCCAGGATGAACAAATTAAGGCCTAATTACAAAAAAAAAACTTGGTTAAAACTATACAACAGCAAGCATGCATATAATATCCATACATGCACACTATGACAAATTGAACTGACATGTGAAACTACATCTGACGCTCTGATATTAGTCTGGCTAGTAAGCCAATAAGTGGCAGTCTATGCAGCACAGACCTATTACTGAGGTTCTGGTCAGTATCTAGCCAATATGTCCATTCTATTTTGGTGCTTTGTAATGTTCAGAGTGCAGATTAAATAGATTTGTTCTCAAGAACAACAAACACTGTAGATGAAGGGCCATTTGTATATACCATATCTTGAGATTAAAAAACAGAACACATGAAGGCTTGGCTTAAAAAATAATGCAAACAATTCCATCGAAAAAAAAGCTGATGGCTATTTTTCCAATAATGAATACAGCCAACAGTACATTGTCTCGACGTGGTTTATTAAAGAATTCATCTATTGGGGTTTGTTCACAATGGCATCCCAAATCACTAAACCCATCAGGGATGAGCAAGTCTCTGCATTAACCCATATTAACACAATGTGTTATTGCCATTATATCATGTCCCATTTAAATACTATCCTCTGTATTCTCAAAATAGAATTATAAATTAAAAAATGTATTTATCTTTAACTATAGAGTATTCTTTCTCCTTTCCAATAGCAGTGTTTTTGTGAAGTCTGTCCACTTCTTAGGCATTGTCTACTTTTTTTCTATTGATTCTGCTATTACTAAGTTTTAAATAACTTGTTTTTGTAAAACTATCTTGTGCATAAAAATATTCCCAGAACACTTGCATAAATCTCTGCTACTACACTGCCTGTCAACTGATTACAGCATATGCATCAAGGAGGGAAAAAAGTCATGAGAGACATTCATCACAAGGCAAGTCAATGCGCTGATCTTGTGGTCCATCACCATGTAAGCAATGGTATTCAGAGATATTTCAGTAACCACACCACTCTGTGAGGAAGATGATGGTGGTCTTTTACATTCCCTTAGTGAACAGTACAAAGTAAAGAATGGAGTTGGCCACAGGTTATGCAGAATTAACCTCGTGATTAACTCTTCCTTTTCAGTTTCATAATACCACAACCAAAACTATAAACATATTTTATTGCTATAATAAAATCCAAAACTGCTCTACCCATGTTATCAGCTAGCTCATAGTTTAAAATAAGAAGTTATGTACTCACCATAACGTTCCATCTGAGTAGGTGGCTTCATTTGTCTGCAACCTGTGGGTCTTGGATCCGATATCGGAACCGAGCCGGCAACTTGTTTCACAGCCAATGGATCCGAGCTGCTAGCTCCTCCCCTCACCCATAATCCCCTGCCAACCCTCCATGACCTCAGATCAAGTTTGCCCCTCTATAGATACCTAAAAAGGGTATTCCAATAAAACAACTCCCATAGATCCATTTTGAAGGCCAGGGGGAAGGAGGGGGGGATGATTGCAGACAAATGAAGCCACTTACTCAGATGGAACATTATGGTGAGTACATAACTTCTTAATCTGAAGTAGGGACTTCATTTGTCAGCAACCTGTGGGACAGAGTCCCCAGCTACCTGAATCTTGGGTGGCCATCATGGAAGGATGTTGCGGAGCACCGCAGAGCCAAAGGATGCTCTCCCTCTAGAAATTACGTCCAGTTTGTAGTGGTTAATAAAGGTATGAGATGTGGCCCAAGTGGCTGCCGAACAAATATCATCCAACGGAACTCTAGATTTGAAGGCAGCAGAAGTAGAGATGGAATGTGCGCAAACTCCTTCAGGTGCGGGTCTCCCAGAAGCTTGGTATGCTAAAAGAATACATTGGGAAATCCAGCATGACAGAGAGATTTTTTGATACTACTTTCCCCAAATTAAATTTGGCAAAGGAAATGAACAGCTGGTCGGATTGCCTGTGACCAGCAGTCCTGTGAGTATAAAAACGCAGCTGCCTATGAACATCTAATGAATGCAGCTTGTACTCTCCTTTATTCTGATATTTAGGAAAGAAGACCGGTAGATTTATGGATTGATTTATACTGGTTTCTGATGCTATTTTGGGAAGGAAGGAGGGATTGGTCCTGAGGTACACTCTGTCCGGGCGAAAAATAAAGTAAGGAGGTTTCACAGAAAGGGCTTGAAGCTCCGAAACTCTTTTCGCTGAAGTAATGGCTACAAGGAATGCTGTTTTCCAGTGCAAGTATTTGAGATCCACTGAAGCGGCAGGTTCAAATGGAGGAGCAGTCAAGGCTTGTAGAACTAGTGAAAGATCCCAAGGGGGTACGGCTACTTTTATAGGGGGTCTGAGCAGAAAGGTGCCCTTGAGAAAGGTTTTACACAATTTGGCTGACATCAAGGGCCCTGTGTCATGTCCCACATGGTAATGGGAGATGGCAGCCAATTGTACTTTGACAGTTGAGCAACTAGCGCCTTCCTGAAAAAGTCCAGTTAGGAAGTCTAGTATGGATGGAAGAGGGGCCGTAAAGGGATCTAAATTATGATGCTCCACCCAGACGGAGAAACGTTTCTATTTACTGCGGTACACTTTCCTGGTGGAAGGTTTATGCGCTGCCACGAGGATGGCTTTGACTGGGGAAGAGATACCGGGAGTCCTAACTAGGAGTGGAACTGGAGCAACCAAGCTGTCAGCTTCACACTGTCCAGATTTGGGGTCGGCAAGCCCGACGGATGGGAGATTAGATCCGGACTGGGATCCAGAATCAAGGGGGGATTCACTAGGTGAGACCACAGGTAAGGGAACCAAATTTGGCGTGGCCAGAATGGGGCAATGAGGATCATCCTGCTCCCCAACCACGAGGCTTTCTGTAAAAGCTGTAGCATCAGGGGTAGAGGAGGATAGGCATAAAGTAGACCGGGCCAAGCATGCACCAGAGCTGCCTCTTGGAGTTTCCTGGAGGGGAATCAGAGCGAAGAAATTGTCGCATTTGGTGTTTGAGGGAGAGGCAAAAAGATCGCAGCAGGGTTGCCCCCATATTGCGAATATCTGCTTCCCTACTAGTGGGTTGAGTGACCACTCGTAAGGGGTAAGAAGGGTGCGGCTGAGTTTGTCCACTAGGATGTTGGCCCGCCCCAGAATGTGCTTTGCAATCAGAAAGCGGTTGGTGGAAATCGCCCATTCCCACACTCTCATGGCTTTGCAGCATAGAGGGTAAGACCCGGTTCCCCCCTGTTTGTTGATGTACCAGACAACAGACATGTTTGTCCGACTGAATTGCAATAGTTCCTACGGGGAGGAGATTGTGAAGTGCTTGCAACACGTACAGCACCGCTCTCATCTCCAGAACGTAGATATGCAGGGAGGTCTCTGTATCGTTCCACGTGCCTTGGACGGTCCTACCTGAATAATGCCCCCCCCATCCGAGGCGGGAGGCGTCCATGGTCACCATGGTGAGAGGGGGAGGGGTGCAGAAGGGTCAGCCCGTATGGAGATCCGGAGCATGAAGCCACCATGATAGGGCCCTCCTGCAAGCCTTGCTGATAGCGATGGGGTGATGGAAAGGACAGAAAGGACCATTACACTAGAAGGGTCCACTGCAGTACCCTCATGTTCAGACGGGCGCATGGAAGGAGCGTTATCGCTGCCGCCATGGAGCCCAGCGCCCTCAGGACCAATTCTGCCGGTGGGGCTTCTGACTGGAGGATGGCCCGCACATGAAGTTGCAAATTCCGTAGTCGTTCCGACGTCAGGAAGGCTCGTAGATCTCTGGTGTCTATTCTGGCTCCTATAAATTCTATGACTTGTGTCAGGGCCAGAAAGGATTTGTCGGCACTGATGGTGATGCCTAATTGGGGGGCTAGGCGGAGAAAGAAATCTCTGGCTGAGCAAAGCAGATGCCTTGTTGGGGCGGTCAGGAGCCAGTCGTCCAGGTACGGGAAGAGCTGCATTCCCTGGAGTCTCAGGTGGGCTGCTATCACTGCTAACACCTTGGTGAACACCCTGGGGGCTGTGGTGAGGCCAAAGGGAAGGACCCTGAACTGGTAGTGATTGGCTCCCAGCCGGAAGCGGAGAAACCTCCTGGATCGTCTGTCCATCAGAATGTGGTAGTACGCATCCTTGAGGTCTATAGAGCACATCGAATCGTTCTCCCTTAGAAGGGGGAGAATAGATTGAAGAGTGACCATTTGGAATTTTTCCTTGGTTACCGAAAGGTTCAAATGGGACAGGTCTAGAATTGGTCTCGAACCCCCCCGTCTTTTTTGGCACCAAAAAGAACCTGGAGTAGAACCCTAATCCGAGCTGGCCTTGGGGGACAGGATGGATGGCTCTTTTTTCTAGCAGCTGCTGAATTTCTGCGGCTGCAGCCTCCCTCTGATCGGGTGGTACATCGGGGAGGTTCTTGAATTTGGGGACATGAAGTATTGGAATTTTGTACCCTCTGGATATAATTTGAAGCACCCAGCAATCTGACGTGATGGACTCCCATGCTGCTAGGTGCTCCGAGAAGCACCCGCCGACTGCCTCCAGAGTGGAACAGCCGGGCAACCCTTCAGGGCTGCTACGTGGGCCGGTCAGAGAAAGGTTCTCTGGACCCAAAGTTCCTCGGAGCCCCTCTGCCCCTGGGGCGACGTCCTCCCTGTCCTCCTCTGCCATGGAAGGACTGGTTGTCCGGAGCGGATTGGGAGTGTTGCAATTTCCGGAACCACATCTTCTTCTGACCCTTTTGGTTCTTCGAAAAGGACCGCTGGGGAGCAGAGAAGCGGACTCCGACGGCAGACAACGTCTTCCCGTCCTTCTCGCTCTGGACTAGTGTCTCGCGAACCATTTTGCCAAACACGGCAGAACCATTGAAAGGGGAGTTCGCAGAGGATGCTTTAAAAGGCTCCGCAAAGTCACAATGCCGGAGCCAGGCCTGACGTCTCATGACTAGGCCCACTCCGCTAGCTCTAGCGGCTCCCTTGGTGGCGTGGGACAATAGTGCATAGAGGTATTTGAAATAGATCTCAGAGTGGCCATTCAGGTGGAGTACAACTGTTTGTCCTCCGCCGACATGGACTCAGGGGGGGGGGCAGCGTATTCTTTGATAAGATCCCGCTGCATCCTGATGACGTGTGCCATATAGTTCAGAGACCTTACCGAAAAGGTTGCTGAACTAAAAACTCGCTTCTCTAAGCGATCCATCGAGCGGGACTCCTTGCTCGGTGGATGGACTGAGGGGCTCTCCTGAGCTAGTTCCCTCTTCGTGGCTGCCGCCATCAACATGGCATCCACGGGGGGACCCTTGCTCCAGTGTGACTGGTCTGCGGAGGGTCTCAGTATCCTGTCCGGGCATTTAGGGACTGGCTCCACAGTGTCCGGGTCCTTCCACGCCCTGGTGGTAATAAGGTCCACCAGGGGATCGGCCGGAGGGGACACCCAAGAGGTAGATGGGCCTGCTTCGAATATCTCCAGAAACACGGACTCGTCGGAGGAAGCCTTGGGGGCAGACCACCCACCTCTGATCCTAAGCATTTCCATGATGTCTCAACATTTAAACAGACTGAACTCTACAGTTCCCTACAAAACGGTGTCTACAGGACTGCAATCAGTTGTTTTCAACATTTAAACAGACTGAACTCTACAGTTCCCTACAAAACGGTGTCTACAGGACTGCAATCAGTTGTTTTCAACATTTAAACAGACTGAACTCTACAGTTCCCTACAAAACGGTGTCTACAGGACTGCAATCAGTTGTTTTCAACATTTAAACAGACTGAACTCTACAGTTCCCTACAAAACGGTGAATACAGGACTGCAATCAGTTGTTTTCAACATTTAAACAGATTGAACTCTACAGTTCCCTACAAAACAGTGTCTACAGGACTGCAATCAGTTGTTTTCAACATTTAAACAGACTGAACTCTACAGTTCCCTACAAAACGGTGTCTACAGGACTGCAATCAGTTGTTTTCAACATTTAAACAGACTGAACTCTACAGTTCCCTACAAAACGGTGTCTACAGGACTGCAATCAGTTGTTTTCAACATTTAAACAGAGTAGGTTACACAAAACGCATTTGTTAAGCTTTCACTTACAGTGCTTTGTAATTCAGCAGGTCACCATATTGGTCAGCCATAGGGCTCTTTGTTTCTACTTGAGTGGTTGCCTCCTTCCCCTGTAACTGCAGTAAATTGACTCTTACATTAGAGCTGTAATACTTACCTTATAGCTTTAGGACACCTTAGGAGACCTTGTAAACTGCAATAGCCCCGCTACGTTCGCCCTCGCTATGCTCGGGCTCTCTTCGCTCCCCTCCCTACCCCCAATTCCCTAGGGCTCTTTGTTTCTACTTGAGTGGTTGCCTCCTTCCCCTGTAACTGCAGTAAATTGACTCTTACATTAGAGCTGTAATACTTACCTTATAGCTTTAGGACACCTTAGGAGACCTTGTAAACTGCAATAGCCCCACACGTACGGGCCCTATGCTCGGGCTCTCTTCGCTCCCCTCCCTACCCCCAATTCCCTAGGACTCTTTGTTTCTACTTGAGTGGTTGCCTCCTTCCCCTGTAACTGCAGTAAATTGACTCTTACATTAGAGCTGTAATACTTACCTTATAGCTTTAGGACACCTTAGGAAACCTTGTAAACTGCAATAGCCCTTCGTTTTTGCCTCTACACTCGGGTTCTCTTCTCCCTTCCTGCCCCAATTCCCTCCGCCCCAGTACCTCTAAATTTATAGTACTATAGCCACTCCCCCACTTTCTAGATCCTATCTGCTTTCATCTGGGATAATGCCACCCACCCCTATTCTACTACCTACATTTAATAGCACCTATTAGCTTTCATCTGGCATTCTCCCATCCCCCCTTCCAGTACCTTTACCTCACCACTCTATCTTCTGGTGTTGCATCACCAGGTCAAACAGTTCCTTCACTCACTAGCTGAATCACATATAATGATATCCTCCTCTTTACTACCCCTCTTGTTCACACCCCTCTTGTTCACACCATACCTCCTTACCTTGTATGAAAACCAGTTTCAGGTCCCAAAAGGCCATACTATCATCCCAGCTGTAAATCCTTCCACCTTCAACCATACTTACAGTACCAGATCCTATCCAACATCTTGTTCAGTCTATCAACATCTCAACCCCAGGCACATTAGCTCTAGATCCAAACACTACCACAAATTAATAAACAAATTCCTGAAGTTCATCACCAAGTATAGACTCAACCTAATACTTGGTGGTGATATTCACCCCAGCCCTGGCCCACTCACTTCAGATACACATACCCCCTCTACTTGTAATCTAAGCTACAAACCTACAATTTATAGGCCAACTAACTCTCTCCTAGTCTGTCATCTCAATATTAGAAGCATTAATAACAAGGTATATGAATTGCATGCACTTCTGGATGTCCATTCCCCTGAGATTCTCTGTTTATCTGAAACCTGGTTAAAACCTAACACTAAAGACAATGAAGTGTTACCACCTAGGTACAACATACACAGGCTGGATCGTGGAAGGGGTGGGTAGCTGTACTCTATAAATCTGAGTTGAATGTCACCATAGATGTAATACAACCTCCTCAGATTAATAACTCTGAGATTCTTTCCACCAAATTGCAACTTAATAAAAATAAATGCATTAATATTATCTGTATGTACATTCCCCCAGGTAACAATATATCTACATTTGAAGATATCCTGCACTGGTTATCATGTCACTACCCCCAAGAAACCCTACTACTTGGAGACTTTAACATAGACTGGGGCACCTGTTCCTTAGAATCCCCAACCACCCATATTAACCTGCATGCATTTACACAAATCATATCCACCCCTACCAGGATAGGTAAACCCAACCAAAAAAGTATACTTGACTGGGTACTCATAAACAGTCACCCCAACTGTACACCTCTGGTACCCTCCTTAATGGCCTAAGCAATCACCTTCTCACATATGTAATTAAGCACAAAACCATTAATTCCCAACAACCCTTACTCAGAAAGGTTAGAAACAATAAAAACTTTGACCCTGCCAAATTCCAACAAGAACTAAACTCATGTAATTGGTCTATTCTAAAACACCTCCTTAGAGGAAGCAGTAGCATACTTTAACAAAAATTCCTTGAGATCCTTGATTTGCGTGCAGCTGTTCGCTCAAAGAGAACCAAGGCACAAGCTGCACCATGGGTTGCGATAGAGGCTAGACTCAAAATTGCCCTTAGAAACAAAGCATGGGCTTTTCTTCTAAAGACCCTCAAGATCACATTAAATACAGGCAATCCAGGAAAATCAATTTTACAAGACAAAAACAATACTACTGTAATTTACAGACAGTAAATCAAAATAACCCTCAGAAGTTTTGGGCAGGTTTAAATAATCTACTACATCCTGGACAAACTTCAACCCCAATCCCTGCTGCTACTATTGATAAAACCCTGAAGATGTTTCTGATAGTTTTAACCAATTCTTTACTGAGACAATTCAAGCCCTAGCTAGCCAACTACCTCCTAGCTCCCTGGTTCTTAAAGTAGCACCCCAGAAACCGATCAAAAATTAAAACCCACTACACTTTCTGCTGATCAACTAAAATCAGCTGATGCTATTGCTTACCCGTCTCAATACCAATCAATCGAACCATAGTAGAAGCTAAAATTCCCACCATCTGGAAAATATCCTATGTAATCCCACTTCACAAAGGAGGCAGCTCTACTGAATTCTCCAATTATAGGCCAATAGCTATACTCTCTCCACTTGCAAAGATTATGGAAAAATGTATTCATAGACAATTCATGCACCACCTAATCCAAAATCGCCTTATGGCAGACACTCAGCATGGCTTCCGTCCTCATCACAGCACTACTTCAGCCCTCCTAGCCTTTACTAACACCATAAACCATAATCGCAACAATAATTATATATCCTCAGCCCTCTTTTTGGATCTTTCCAAGGCATTCGATATGGTTGATCACCAACTTTTAATCCACACCCTGCAAACATTCTGTCTAGATAGTGGAGCCCTCGAGTGGTTTCAATCCTACCTGAATGGTTGACAGCAGGCTGTCCTCTGGCAGAACAAACTCTCTAACCTTCTACCTAACACCCTCGAGTACCACAAGGCTCTATACTAGGGCCCTTGCTGTTCTCCATCTTCATTAACAACCTTTATACTGTCATCCCAAAAGTCAGCTGTATCCAATATGCTGATGACTCTACTCTGATTTGCTCAGCCACATCTCCAGTAGAGTTATGGTCAGCTACCCAGATCACCTTTAATACAATAGAAAACTGGCTTTCTGAACATCGTCTGATCCTAAATCCCAAAAAAATAAAATGCTGTTATTTTCACCAACACGTAGGTCTACCACTTTCACCTTTACCATAAAATCAAATGATGGCACAATAATCTCCCCTGACCCATCTACAAAACTATTAGGTGTCATCATAGACAATAATCTCAAATTTGACCACCAAACTATCAAAACCATCAATAAAAAACTAGGGTCACTTTACAGAATAAAAGCCTTCCTAACCCCTCCAGCTAAAATTGCCATAGCTCGCTCTCACCTTCTTTCAACCCTTCTGTATGCATCCCTCTACATTTGAACAAGACTGTCCTTAAACTCTCAATTTGCTACAACCACATTGCCAGGTTTGCCACTGGGCTGCCTTTTAGGACACATCATTGCATCAATCTAAATCAGCTTGGTTGGCTTGAACTACCTAGCCTAATCCAGTATAACCAACTGATTATGGACTATAAAATCCTCTATAATCCGGACAATACTCCTACACTTAAAAATATTATCACCCCCTATAACAATCCTAGACCAATTCGATCCTCTAACAAACTACTAATTCAGACTAGCAAAATTAATAACACAGCCGGTGATTCTCTCTTTGCAAACTCTGTAAGTAGATCCTGGAACTCACTTCCAGCTGATATTACCTTACTTTCCACCTTAGGTCAATTTAAAACTAGACTCAAACAACATTTGTCACTTAACTGGCTATGTCAATGTATCAAGCCTGTAAAAATCTGTTAACCAGTTTACTGTGTAATTTAATTTAATCCTGACTTGTGCTCAGGACTAACTTTAACCTGTGGAACTTGTTTAACTTGCTTACTTATGTAATCTCTGTAAATAATCTGTTTGTAATATGTAATGCTGGTATTATGTAATGCTGTATCTGCTTACCCTTGGAGCTTTTCTCCCCGGGCCTCCGCTGAAAATGGACATGCATCCAGTCGGACTATCCCGGTCAACAAATGTAAAATAAAATAAAAATAAATGTCTCCAAAGGAGACATCCTCAGGGGGTGATCTTGGGGAGCCTTCCCCTTCATCCAAGTCCGTGTCCTCAGTTAAGGACTCAGGGAAGTCCACGTGCCTCCTCTTGCACTTGTGCTTGCGAGGCACTTCCTCGGGGCTGTCCGAGGAGGTCTCGCCTGCAACATCCTGTTCCAATGGAACAACCTGGGACATCGAAGCAGGCTGTCCCTGTGGCCGGGTGATGGGAAGCCTGGCCCAGCAGAGAGGGAGTGCAGAGTGGAGCCGAGACCAGGGCTGGGGGTCCGGATGCTCTCGACAGAGCCCTCTCCACTACATCGAAGGCAGAGGGGGAACCGCTCTCCCTGGGCTCCGAGAGCTGACTCCCACTCGGATCCGATGAAGGGATCAGAGCCGGCGCCGAAACCATTGGATCCGAAGGACGAGTGTGCTCCGACCTGGATGGAGCCGAAGGCACACTGAATCCCCCGGATCCAAAGCTCGGCCCACGGCTCCGAGAGGTCGGATCCGACAGACTCGAGGCCAGACCAAGTACTGTCAGTGCCGACCCACCCCCGGCTCCGACGCTGCCCGGCTCCAAATGCTCCGAACCAGGGTAGCGGGTCGGAGAAGGAGCAATTGGAGCAAAAAGGGTGTGAGCTCCCCCAAAAGGAGGCAAGAGCACTCCCATCTGCAGCTGGGCCTGGATGAACCTTTGCATCATCCGGTCCAAGTCTGCATCTGACATACTGTAAGTTGATCTCGATGAGGCCACCGAGGCAGGCCTGGAATGCCGCCTCGATGACCTCGATGGAGATCAGGCCTCCTCCTCCTCGGGTCCTGGGGAGAAACAAGGAGATCGGAGCCAAGGAGGAGGAGACCTAGAATCTGTGGAGGGAGAAGCCCGCTTAGCCGGCGGGGCCGAAGCGGAGGCCTCGGCCCGCCGCTTGTGGTGCTTCTCCCTCCGTTTCTCCCTCATAGCCTCCCTGTCCTCTGGCGCTTTACTGGGAGTTTGAGTCCCGGCCAGAGGAAGGGGGGCAGGAGTGGCAATCACCACAGCCTGTGGTAGTGCCATGAGAGGAGCGGGGGCCGAAGCAGAGTCCGGGGGCAAAAGTCCCACCAGGACCAGCTTCGACCTCCGCTCTTTCAGTGCCCTGGGGTTGAACGCTGCACAAATGGTACCGAACGCACAGAGTGTGGCCATCAGCCGGGGAGAGCTTATGGCCACACTCGGTACATTTTGAAAAAATGGCTTTTGGGGCCTCAGCCATACTTGAGGAAAAAAACAAGTACTACACAAACACACAGGCCCCAAAGCACAAACACACACTCACTAACGGCCAGCGAAGAAAGGGAAAAAAACTATATAAAAATATATAAAATACAGGGAACCTGACTCTTACACACTTTTTAAAGCTAATGATAGGAGAAAGTGGAAGAAAAATACACTTATCTGACAATACTTGCTAAGAGCTCAAAAATCCAGCCATTCACAAGCGCGGCAAACTAGATCTGGGGTCATGGAGGGTTGGCAGGGGATTATGGGTGAGGGGAGGAGCTAGGAGCTCGGATCCATTGGCTATGAATCAAATTGCCGGCTCAGATCCGATATCCGGTCCAAGACCCACAGGTTGCTGACAAATGAAGTCCCTACTTCAGATCAACTTTTTAAATGTTTTTGGTACTATACATAAAAGCTGAGTGGGCCTTCCTAACTTCCAGTTGAGTCATGGAAGGTCGACCGGCAGATCATCTTACAAATGTGGTTGAATGTCCTTCTTATAGACGGTGAAAGATACATTCTTTATGATATGGAGAAATAATAGAAATAAGCACCTTGCCTCTCACTGGAATCTCACCACCAACTGTATAAATAAAAGTTCTGGCATGGTTCTGTATAAATAAATACACAAATAAAATGCACAGCTGTATGCTATAAGCAACAGCACAGAGTCTCTGCGTCAAACATTCAAAGTCAAAGCTAAAGTTAGTTCAAAATCAGAATAAAGTGCTGGCACTGTGATTATATTACTGAATGAACTCAGGCATGGCTCCAAAATGAAAAAAGTAATATTTTTAAGGTAGGTTTAGAGATTTCAACTGCTAACTTTGACATTCCAAGCCTAATACTAAGACAACTAGACCAACAAGCAGCTCACTAGTTTTGGCTGCAAAAGTCCTCAAACTATGCTAGTAGACTCTCTCTGGTGCCACCTTGCTGGATTTTAAGATTTTTCAATTTACTTTTAAGATTTGGTGCTTTACGTTCATGGTCATGAAGACAATATATTTCATTACCAATAAGATGGATGTTCAACCCTATTTGTACGATTATCTGCAGGTCGACCTTCCATGACTCACTTAAAAGCTAGAAATCCACTGTGTAGGGTTGTTATCAAAGACATTTAAGCTCTGTGCATTTGCAATTTATGGATTTTTTCAATGAATGAAATAAAATTAAATTACAATAAAAACGACAAGATTTACTGAATGTTAGTTTATACTGAACAATATATTTCTTAATAACTAACTGCCTTTTTTGCACAGGACACTTAGCTAAACATCAATGAGAAATCTACTGCAAAAAATGTTCGCGGCTTAAGCACATGTAGAGTAAAGACTGGGACATGATTTTTTTTGTAAAGAACTGACTGATAGTTTCATTCAGTTCCTGCAAAGTGAGGTCTCGGAGTGCTTCAAGGACTACTCCATGGTAATGCATTTTTCTTCCCATATAAGAAGAACGCACACACTCAGGTCTCTTAACAACAGGTACTGTTATGACTGTCATAGTCCATGTTGCTGTGAATGACTTGAGACGTACCTCTCTGGACTATATGAAGAGAGACCTGATTGAGCTTGCTGAATATGTGTCCCAGACAGGTATGTCCCTAGTCTTAAGCAGCATCCTACCATCACTCAGAATGATACCTCAGTACAAACAGAAAATGACTGACTTTAATAACTGGCTTAGCTTTTGGTGTTATTCCAAGGGATCCAGTACCTGACAGACTGGGAGGACATGATTGACAGACCACGATTATTTGTCAGAGATGGTCTTCATCTGTCTCCCCTGGGCTTTAGGCTTCTGGCAAAGGCTCTTGCCTACCCCATAGTGCCTTTTTTAGGCAATGTCATGAGCACAAAATTACCAACATGAAAAAGAAGTTATGTACTCACCATAACGTTCCATCTGAATGGGTAACTTCATTTGTCTGCAACCTATGGGTATCGGATCCGTCCTCGGATCCGAGCCGGCAGCCTTACCTAGCTAAAGATCTGAGCTCCTAGCTCCTCCCCCTACCCATAACCCCCTGCTACACATCCCCCATCCTCAGATTGAGTTTGCCTACAGGGACTCCACAAGACCCTCGAAAGAGGCCAGTAACCTACTGCCTAACAGAATGGACAATCCTCTCCTTTGTTAAGAAGCACAAAACTGGTTAGGGGGAATGGAGGGGGGGTCAGATGCAGACAAATGAAGTTACCCACTCAGATGGAACGTAATGGTGAGTACATAACTTCTTTATTTGAAGTAGTTAACTTCATTTGGTCTGCAACCTGTGGGACAGAGTCCCCAGCTACCTAGAAACCTTGGGCGGCCCTCAAGGAAGAATATTCCGGAGCACTGCGGAGCCAAAGGAAGCCCTACTCCTGGAAATCATATCCAATTTATAATGGGAAATAAATGTATGAGAGGAGGACCAAGTAGCTGCTGAACATATGCTGTCTATAGGGACTCTAGACCAGAACGCTGCAGAGGTAGCTATGGATCGGGTTGAATGAGCATGGATTCCCAAAGGTACCGGTTTGTTCGAAGCTAAATAGGCTTGAATGATGCATTGTGAAATCCAGTTGGCTAATGTCACTTTGGTAATAGGCTTACCCAAAGAAGACTTGGCAAAGGACACAAACAATTGATCAGATTTATGGTTAGTCGCTGTCCTGTGCAAATAAAAACGCAGTTGTCTATGCACATCCAATTTGTGTAGTGTGTATTCCCCTTTGTTCTGGAAATTGGGAAAAAACACTGGCAGATTAATAGACTGATTAATATTTGACTCAGAGGCTACTTTAGGGAGGAAGGAAGGATTAGTCCTGAGAGAAACTCTGTCCTTATGAAATATTAGATAAGGGGGTTTCATACAGAGGGCTTGAAGCTCAGACACTCTCCTGGCCGAAGTAACTGCAACCAGGAAGGTTGTTTTCCAAGATAAAAATTTCAACTGAGCTGACGTGGCCGGTTCGAAAGGAGGGCCCGTCAAAGCCTGTAGGACCAGTGTTAAGTCCCATGATGGGACCGCAGATTTAACTGGCGGTTTTAACAGAAAAGTGCCTTATAAAAAGGTTTTGCAAATCCTGGTGGAAGCCAGTGATCCTACATCATCCCCCACATGAAAATGAGAGATGGCTGCCAACTGTACTTTAACCGTGGATGCACTGGCTCCCTGATGAAAGATATGGGACAGAAATTCAAGAACTGTCGGGATAGGGACAGTAAAAGGGTCCAAGCCTCTATCTTTGGCCCAAATGGAAAAACGTTTCCATTTACTACCGTAGATTTTTCTGGTAGAAGGTTTGTGTGCTGCTACCAGAATGGCTTTCACTGATGATGAGATACCGGGAGTCCTTGCTATCAGCGGAACTGGATCAACCAAGCTATGAGATTGAGGTCGCCCAGGTTTGGGGGTTGTAATCCCGCAGGATGAGAAATTAGATCCGGAATGGGATCTCAGATCCAAGGAGGAACTACACTGTGAGACCACAGGTAAGGGAACCAGCTCTGGCGAGGCCAGAATGGGGCTATGAGGATTATCTTGCTCCCCAACCGATGGGCTTTCTGCAGGAACTTCGTCATGAGCGGAAGCGGGAGATAAGCATAAAGGAGACCGGGGGGCCTAGCATGAACCAGAGCGTCTCTGGGGCTCTCCCCTATTGGGGGAATTAGAGCGAAATATTCACTGCACTTCGTGTTTGACGGAGAAGCAAAAAGATTGCAGCAAGTTAGACCCCATTTGAGGAAGATCTGTTTCGCTACTAATGGGTTTAGAGACCACTCGTACGGTGTGAGGATCAAGCGACTTAGCTTGTCTGCTAGGATGTTAGTCCGGCCCAGAATGTGCATTGCTACCAGGAAGTGGTTGGTGGAGATCGCCCGTTCCCAAACTCTCATGGCCTCTCGGCAAAGTGGATAAGATCTGGTTCCTCCCTATTTGTTGATGTACCAGACTACAGCCATGTTGTCTGACTGAATTGCAATAGTTTCCGGAGGAAGAAGGTCTTGTAGGGCTTGCAATGCCAAAAGCACCGCCTTCATCTCCAGGACATTGATATGCAGAACGGTCTCTGAGGAAGACAATGTGCCTTGGACGGTTCTGCCCATAGCATGCCCCCACACCCCACCCGAGGCGAGAAGTGTCCGTGGTCAATGTGGCTTGGGGCTGAGGCATGACGAACGGTCTCCCCTCTCGCAGGTCCTGAGAGTGTAGCCACCAGAGAAGGGAGTCCTTGCAAACCCTGCTCAAGGGAATCGGGGTGTTCAAGGGGTGCAGCAAAAGTGACCATTGGACCTGAAGAGTCCATTGAAGGATTCTCATGCGCAGCCACGCAAAGGGCGACAGACCGATGGCCGCCGCCATGGAGCCCAAAGCTCTCAGGACTAATTCCGTAGGTGGGGCTGGGGACTGGAGAATTGCCAAAACATGAAGAGACAAACTGCACAACCTATCTGTTGTTAGAAAGGCCTTGGAATGGCGTGTATCTATCTTGGCCCCTATAAACTCCAGAACATGCACAGGATGAAGGAATGATTTTTGAAGGTTTACAGTAATATCTAGACGCTGAGTAAGATCTAGGGTATAATCCCTGGCAAAGCAGAGCTGATGCCTGGTGGAGGCGGTGAGGAGCCAGTCGTCCAGGTACAGAAAGACCTGAATGCCCCGAAGTCTCAGGTGGGCTGCGACCACTGCCATGACCTTGGTGAACACCCTGGGGGCTGGGGTGCGGCCGAACAGAAGAGCCCTGAACTGAAAGTGAATGGCTCCCAGCCGAAAGCGGAGGAACCTCCTGGATCGTCTGTCCATCAGAATGTGGTAGTATGCATCCTTGAGGTCTATGGAGCACATCCAGTTGTTCTCCCGTAGGAAGGGGAGAATAGATTGCAGAGTGACCATCCGGAATTTCTCTTTGGGAATGAACAGGTTTAGAGATGAGAGGTCTAGTATAGGCCTCAGTTCCCCCGTCTTCTTTGGCACTAAAAAGAACCTGGAGTAATTTCCCAATCCGCACTAGCCTGGGGGGATGTGCTGGATGGCTCTTTTTTCTAATACCTTCGAAATTTCCGAAGCTGCCGCCTCCCTTTGATCAGGTGGGACATCGGGGAGGCGTTTCATAGGAGGGGGAAGACTCAGAAATAGAATGGAATAACCTCTGGATATAATTCGGAGCACCCACCGGTCCATAGTAATAGACTCCCAAGTTTGGAGGTCCTCTGACAGATGCCCCCGACTACCTCCAAAGAGGGATAGCCAGGTAAGCCCTTAGGGCTGTTGCACGGGCCTCTCCGAGAAGGTTCTCGGGACCTGAGATTCCTCGGCCCCCCTCTGCCTCTGGGCCGGCGTCCACCTTATCCTCCTCTGCCTCTGAAGGACGAGGGATCCGAAGTGGGACGGGACTGCTGTGATTTCTGGAACCACATCTTATTTTGTCCCCTCTGGTTCCTCGAGAAAGACCGTTGGGGATTAGAGAAGCGGATCCCGACGGCAGACAGTGTCTTCCTGTCCTTCTCGCTTTGGACCAGCGTGTCGCGGACGGTTTTGCCAAAGAGCGTAGAACCGTCAAAGGGCATGTTAGCGAAGGACGCCTTGAATGATTCTGCAAAATCGCAAAGGCGGAGCCAGGCATGGCGCCGCAGAGCGATGCCTGCTCCGTTGGCTCTAGCCGCTCCCTTCGTGGCATGGGAGAGTAGCCACATAGATGTGTTAGTAATAGATTTCAGAGTGGCCATGCGAGTCGAGAAGGTGCGTTTGTCCTCGGCCGCCATGGACTCCAGGGGGGCTCCAGCGTATTCCTTAATCAAGTCTCGCTGGAGTCTGATAACGTGCCATATAGTTCAGCGCCCTCACAGAGAAGGTAGCTGAAGCAAATATCCGCTTTCCAATGCGGTCCAACGTCCGAGATTCCTTATCTGGAGGGTGGACCAAGCAACTCTCCTGCGCTAGTTCCTCCTTGGTGGCAGCCGCCACCACCATGGCATCCACTGGAGAACCTTTAGACCAAGCCAGCCTATCAGAAGGGGGACTAAGTATCTTGTCTGGCCTTCTGGGAATTGGCTCCACGGTGTCCAGCTCCTTCCAAGCCCTGGTGGTAATTAAGTCCACCAGGAGGTCAGCCGGGGGACACACCCCAAGAAGTAGATGGGCCTGCATCGAACGCATCCAGAAACACAGACTCATCCGAGGAAGGTATTTGGGCAGACCACCCTCCTCTGATTTGCAGCATTGTGATGGACCACATCCACCAAGAACAATCACAAGGCCTTCTTCATATATGTCCGCAATCTCAAAGGCAACACCCCAAATCTGCTCTTAACTGGTGCTCAATAACACCACATACACAAACGCCATAGATACAGCCAACCTGCTGGTAGACAGGTTCAGTGAAAACTTCACCCTCCCGTCCTCCATCAGTAAACCAGAACATCCCCAGCACCTGACCCCCTCCTCCTCATCACCAGGGAGCAGGTCCTTAATGCCCTCTCAAAGGCAAAAAATAGTCTCCATGGGACCCAATAACATCACTGGCTGTCTCCTACATGAACTCAGGCATGAGCTCTCAGCTCTGTTAAACACCCTATTCAACCAAAGCCTGAACACCGAATGGAGGACAGTCACTGTCATCCCTCTACACAAAAGTGGAGCATCCACTGACCTAGGCAATTACAGGCCCATCAGCCTAACTAGCCTGATCTGCAAGGCCATGGAACGCATCATCATGGACCTTATAAATAAGGACACTGGCAACCTCCAAACACTTGACCCCACGCAGTTTAGTTATGTCAAAGGGAGATCATCCCTGTTAAATTTTGGTCAACTTCTTTGAAGCAGTCACCAAAGCCATTGACGAGGGGAAGACTGCACACACCACTTACCTTGACCTAACAAAGCCTTTGACACTATTCCCCACTTGGGCATAATAAACTCTCCCAGCTAAGCATCAACCCATATCTTACCAGATGGGCAGCTAACTGGCACACTGACAGAACCCACTCAGTCAAAGTAGGGGAAGCCAGCTCTAGTAGTAGACCCATAACAAGCAATGTACCCCAAGGATCGGTCTTTGGGCTTCTACTGTTTGGGATATACATTTTTGAGGTGCAAGCCAATACCAGTGGTCTGTGGCTAACCAAGTTTGCAAATGACTGCAAGCTGGGTGCGGTCTTAAATTCCCCTAGTGATGTGAACATCCTCCAAGAGGGCCTTACCCAAACTAATGACTGGTGCCAGAAGCATGGCCTCAAACTGAATGCCAAGAAATGCATAATTATCCCCTTTGGGAAAATTGTCATCCCCACTAATTATCACAATAATAATAATGTACTAAGCATGCAATCAGTCGTGAGGGACTTAGGCACCTAGGTTGATAGCAACCTGACTTTTGACCACCAGGTTGTCTCCATTGTATGAAAGGCTTTCTACATGGTCCACCCTCACAAGTAAGGGTATTTCATCCAGGAATAAGGAGATCATAACATCTCTGTACTCCTCCCTTATCAGACCCATTAATGAGCACAATGCCCTCTTCGGCATGTACCTTGCCAAGCACATGCAGCAGCTGGAGAGACCACAGAGGTTCCTGACCAGGAAAATCCACAGTCTCAAATACCTATCCTATACACATAAGCTAAAATCCCTGTCCCTCTACTCAGTCTCAGACTGCTCAGAGGTGACTTGTGTCTGACATACAAGGCCATTTCAGACCCAGACTTGATGGAGTTGCTGCATATCCATAAGACAAACTCCACTCATGCAAACCTGCACGCAATGCCTTTACCTGGTCTGTGACATTAACAGAACTTGTTGGCGGGATAGATGTGTGTCCCAAAGACTCCCCTGTCTGTGGAATAGACTCCCTCACCATGTCAAGCAGAGTACCTCTCTAGCCCTTTTTAAGAGGAACCTGGATGACTGGATGGGAAACAGAAAATATACCCCTGGGATCCCACCTGTATCCCTGCTGGACAAGGGAAACAGGTGCTGACTTTGAGGGATCATGAGCAAAATTCTTGGCTAGGCTTACAAGGGCCTCGGGGCCAATAGCCTAGTATCATCCTATGAACCTATGAACCTGCGAAGCTATAAAAGAACATGGTTGGATTTTCCCTTGCTAATTAATTGTGATTTATTTGCACTTTGTTTGTTTTCACCATTTTTCATTTTCCATGAGTCATACAATAACAGCCTCAAAAGAACTCAATTTACAAGCAGTGAACATCTGAGTCCCCTTTTAACTCAAACCATTTTACAATATATTATAAACTTAATCTTCTCTAACACTGGTGCTGTAAGTTATTTGCAGCAATTACCTGTAGGTTACCTTTTGAAATGCAGAGCGCATAAAGGGTTGGCTTAAAAAGTAATACAAATGAAAATCAGCAGCCCTGGGTAAATAAGCTCCTCCTCAGCCAGTGTCTACCTGTCCAGCTGGATTACCTGGGATAGCCCTGTTGAGCAACAGCTGAGCATAAAACCAATCAACCCACCACACATGAACTAAGGATTGCTATAATCAATATAGGTACACTGACAGAACATAGCTGGAAGTGGATGACATGATAGTAAGGAGGAGGCTGGACATCCTCTGTATCCAAGAGACAAGACAAAAGGGCAGTCCAGCAAAGCCACCTCACCTGGCATCCAAAGTCTACTATTGCAGGGGGAGGACAGACCAGAAATGGTGTGGGAACTGTGGGAAGGGAGAAGCTTCAGAAGACAGAGAGGGATAATCATCAGAATAGTGATAGAGTCATGGTAGACTGCAGTGCACAGACAGGGCAGTATTTATAGGTTCATACTAGGCTATCTGCCCTGGGGCAATTATAAGCCTAGCCCGATTCTGTATGGCTTACGCCACCCCTTGATTTGAGTATAATGTGCCCTTTTTATGGTTTAGTTTACTGTGCCTCTGTCTAATAGTGACACGGGAGTAATCTCTGAGACAAACCTACGATCCCCATCCACCTATCGAGATTCTTCTTGAAGAGATTCAGTGAGGCGCTCTGCCTCACATGAACTGGAATTCTATTCCAGAGCGAAGGGAGCCTCTGGGTTATGAACCTGTCCCTCCAGCAAGTTCTATTTATTTTGTGCTGAGGTTCAAGTCCCCGAGCGTGTGGCTCTAAGGTATTTAGATTTACTGAGGTGGAGCATGTCCATTAATTCTGGATTTGACATAGCTTTGTATGTCAGGCATAGATCGCCTCGAAGCAGGCGGTATGCAACTGAGTAGAGCTGGAGTTTTTAACTGAGCAGCATATGGCATCTGTTTGAGACCCTTGATCCTCTTGGTGAGATACTTTTGGGGTCTTTCTACTTCCTGCAGGTGTCGGGTAAGGTACATCACAAAAGGCATTGTATTCTATGATGGGCCTGATAAGAGATGAATAAAGGGCACGATTACCTCTCTTGATCTAGATGTGAAACCCTTTGTGATGAGGTGGGCTATGTAGAAGGTCTTTCTAAGCACTTTGGCAATGTGGGTTTCAAAGGAGAGATTGCTATCAACTTGGGTCCCCAGGTCCCTAATAACTTTCTCTGAACTTAATGGGTTTCCGCCTATGTGATAATTTGTGGGCACATTGTTTTTGCCAAAGGGTATGACTATACATTTTTTGGCATTTAGCTTTAAACCATGGCGCTGGCACCAGTTATCTGTCTCTGTGAGACCTTTTTGAAGGATGTTTGTGTCAGCTGGAGAGTCGATTATGGCACCCAGTTTGCAGTCATCTGCGAACTTGGTGAGCCATAGTCCTCCCACGTTTGCCTGTACCTCGAAAAAGTATATACTGAACAAGAGTGGTCCGAGGACAGAACCCTGTGGGATGCCACTTGTGACCGGTTTTGAGTCTGACATGGCTCCAGCAACTCTCACTCTGTGGGTTCTGTCTTTGAGCCAGTTTGCGACCCATCTTGTGACATAGGGGTTTATTTTTAAGCTGGATAGCTTATCTATGATGCCCGAGTGGGGTATTGTGTCAAATGCCTTTGCAAGGTCCAGATAGGCTGTGTGGACTACCTTCCCTTCATCTATGGCTTTGGTGACGGTTTTGAAGAAGTCAACCAGGTTCAAAAGGCAGGATCTGCCCTTGACAAAGCCGAACTGGGTAGGATCTAGTGTCTGTAGGTCCCCAATGTCTTTGTTTATGAGCTCCATGATGATCCTCTCCATAGCCTTGCAGACTAAGCTAGTCAGGCTTATGGGGCGATAGTTTCCAGGGTCCGAGAGGCTCCACCTTTGTGGAGTGGGACCACTGTTGCTGTACGCCATTCTGTGGGCACATATCCTGTAGTGAGGCTGAGACTGTATAGCTGTTTTATTTGAGGGATTAGTTCCTCTTGGAGTTCATGTAGGGCAACCTGGGATGCCATCTGGTCCCATGGAAGCAGTGTTTTTGCTTTGGAGAGGGCAGCCTTCACCTGAGCATCAGAGATGTTTGGGAGGCAGCCCTCTGCCGGGATAGATACTTACTCTTTTGGGGGGGGGGGGGGGAGAAGTTTGCACTGAACCTGTCTGCCAGGATATTGGCAATGTCTGTGGGTTCAGTGTATTTTTGTCGTTTAGGATCAACTCAGAGCAAGTCTGGGAGTTGCATCCCAGGTTCCTAACATAACTGAAAAAAGCGTTATGGTTGTCTTTGGTGTCCTGTGCAATTTTTCTCTTGAAGCTGGCCTTGGAGGATTTTATGAGGGGATCGTAATTTTTGCTTGTACTGATCAGAGATGCCTTCCTATTAGGGATTTTGCTCTATCATGTAGTAGCTTCCTCCTTCTGTTGTACAGTTTATTTATGGCAGGGGTCCACCAGACTGGATGCCTGCCTTTGGATGATTGGGTCTTGGCTTTGTTTGGGATAGCATGATCCATGCATTCCTGGAGATGTCCATAGAATGCATTTATATAGGATTCTGCAGTTTGGGCCGTAGTTTCCACTGGCTCTAGTAGTAGACCCATAACAAGCAATGTACCCCAAGGATCGGTCTTTGGGCCTCTACTGTTTGGGATATACTTTTTTGAGGTGCAAGCCAAAACCAGTGGTCTGTGGCTAACCAAGTTTGCAAATGACTGCAAGCTGGGTGCGGTCTTAAATTCCCCTAGTGATGTGAACATCCTCCAAGAGGTCCTTACCCAAACTAATGACTGGTGCCAGAAGCATGGCCTCAAACTGAATGCCAAGAAATGCATCATTATCCCCTTTGGGAAAATTGTCATCCCCACTAATTATCACAATAATAATAATGTACTAAGCATGCAATCAGTCGTGAGGGACTTAGGCACCTAGGTTGATAGCAACCTGACTTTTGACCACCACGTTGTCTCCATTGTATGAAAGGCTTTCTACATGGTCCACCCTCACAAGTAAGGGTATTTCATCCAGGAATAAGGAGGTCATAACATTTCTGCACTCCTCCCTTATCAGACCCATTATTGAGCACAATGCCCCCTTCGGCATGTACCTTGCCAAGCACAAGCAGCAGCTGGAGAGACCACAGAGGTTCCTGACCAGGAAAATCCACAGTCTCAAATACCTATCCTATACAGATAAGCTAAAATCCCTGTCCCTCTACTCAGTCTCAGACTGCTCAGAGGTGACTTGTGTCTGACATACAAGGCCATTTCAGACCCAGACTTGATGGAGTTGCTGCATATCCATAAGACAAACTCCACTCATGCAACCCACATGCAATGCCTTTACCTGGTCTGTGACATTAACAGAACTTGTTGGCGGGATAGATGTGTGTCCCAAAGACTCCCCTGTCTGTGGAATAGACTCCCTCACCATGTCAAGCAGAGTACCTCTCTAGCCCTTTTTAAGAGGAACCTGGATGACTGGATGGGAAACAGAAAATATACCCCTGGGATCCCACCTGTGTCCCTGCTGGACAGGGGAAACAGGTGCTGACTTTGAGGGATCATGAGCAAAATTCTTGGCTAGGCTTACAAGGGCCTCGGGGCCAATAGCCTAGTATCATCCTATGAACCTATGAACCTGTGAACCTATAAAAGAACATGGTTGGATTTTCCCTTGCTAATTAATTGTGATTTATTTGCACTTTGTTTCTGTTTTCACCATTTTTCATTTTCCATGAGTCATACAATAACAGCCTCAAAAGAACTCAATTTACAAGCAGTGAACATCGGAGTCCCCTTTTAACTCAAACCATTTTACAATATATTATAAACTTAATCTTCTCTAACATTGGTGCTGTAAGTTATTTGCAGCAATAACCTGTAGGTTACCTTTTTAAATGCAGAGAGCATAAAGGGTTGGCTTAAAAAGTAATACAAATGAAAATCAGCAGCCCTGGGTAAATAAGCTCCTCCTCAGCCAGTGTCCACCTGTCCAGCTGGATTACCTGGGATAGCCCAGTTGAGCAACAGCTGAATATAAAACCAACCAACCCACCACACATGAACTAAGGATTGCTATAATCAAAATAGGTACAATGACAGAACATAGCCGGAAGTGGATGACATGACGGTAAGGAGGAGGCTGGACATCCTCTGTATCCAAGAGACAAGACAAAAGGGCAGTCCAGCAAAGCCACCTCACCTGGCATCCAAAGTCTACTATTGCAGGGGGAGGACAGACCAGAAATGGTGTGGGAACTGTGGGAAGGGAGAAGCTTCAGAAGACAGAGAGGGATAATCATCAGAATAGTGATAGAGTCATGGTAGACTGCAGTGCACAGACAGGGCAGTATTTATAGGTTTATACTAGGCTATCTGACCTGGGGCAATTATAAGCCTAGCCCGATTCTGTATGGCTTACGCCACCCCTTGATTTGAGTATACTGTGCCCTTTTTGTGGCTTAGTTTACTGTGCCTCTGTCTAATAGTGACACGGGAGTAATCCCTGGGACAAACCTACGATCCCCCATCCACCTATCGAGATTCTTCTTGAAGAGATTCAGTGAGGCGCTCTGCCTCACATGAACTGGAATTCTATTCCAGAGCGAAGGGAGCCTCTGGGTTATGAACCTGTCCCTCCAGCAAGTTCTATTTATTTTTGTGCTGAGGTTCAAGTCCCCCGAGCGTGTGGCTCTAAGGTATTTAGATTTACTGAGGTGGAGCATGTCCATTAATTCTGGATTTGACATAGCTTTGTATGTCAGGCATAGATCGCCTCGAAGCAGGCGGTATGCAACTGAGTAGAGCTGGAGTTTTTTTAACTGAGCAGCATATGGCATCTGTTTGAGACCCTTGATCCTCTTGGTGAGATACTTTTGGGGTCTTTCTAATTGCTGCAGGTGTCGGGTAAGGTACATCACAAAAGGGGCATTGTATTCTATGATGGGCCTGATAAGAGATGAATAAAGGGGCACGATTACCTCTCTTGATCTAGATGTGAAACCCTTTGTGATGAGGTGGGCTATGTAGAAGGTCTTTCTAAGCACTTTGGCAATGTGGTTTTCAAAGGAGAGATTGCTATCAACTTGGGTCCCCAGGTCCCTAATAACTTTCTCTGAACTTAATGGGTTTCCGCCTATGTGATAATTTGTGGGCACATTGTTTTTGCCAAAGGGTATGACTATACATTTTTTGGCATTTAGCTTTAAACCATGGCGCTGGCACCAGTTATCTGTCTCTGTGAGACCTTTTTGAAGGATGTTTGTGTCAGCTGGAGAGTCGATTATGGCACCCAGTTTGCAGTCATCTGCGAACTTGGTGAGCCATAGTCCTCCCACGTTTGCCTGTACCTCGAAAAAGTATATACTGAACAAGAGTGGTCCCAGGACAGAACCCTGTGGGATGCCACTTGTGACCGGTTTTGAGTCTGACATGGCTCCAGCAACTCTCACTCTGTGGGTTCTGTCTTTGAGCCAGTTTGCGACCCATCTTGTGACATAGGGGTTTATTTTTAAGCTGGATAGCTTATCTATGATGCCGAGTGGGGTATTGTGTCAAATGCCTTTGCAAGGTCCAGATAGGCTGTGTGGACTACCTTCCCTTCATCTATGGCTTTGGTGACTGTTTGAAGAAGTCAACCAGGTTCAAAAGGCAGGATCTGCCCTTGACAAAGCCGAACTGGGTAGGATCTAGTGTCTGTAGGTCCCCAATGTCTTTGTTTATGAGCTCCATGATGATCCTTTCCATAGCCTTGCAGACTAAGCTAGTCAGGCTTATGGGGCGATAGTTTCCAGGGTCCGTGAGGCTCCACCTTTGTGGAGTGGGACCACTGTTGCTGTACGCCATTCTGTGGGCACATATCCTGTAGTGAGGCTGAGATTGTATAGCTGTTTTATTTGAGGGATTAGTTCCTCTTGGAGTTCATGTAGGACGCAACCTGGGATGCCATCTGGTCCCATGGAAGCAGTGTTTTTTGCTTTGGAGAGGGCAGCCTTCACCTGAGCATCAGAGATGTTTGGGAGGCAGCCCTCTGCGGGATAGATACTTGCTCTTTTGGGGAGGGAGAAGTTTGCACTGAACCTGTCTGCCAGGATATTGGCAATGTCTGTGGGTTCAGTGTATTTTTTGTCGTTTAGAATCAACTCAGAGCAAGTCTGGGAGTTGCATCCCAGGTTCCTAACATAACTGAAAAAAGCGTTATGGTTGTCTTTGGTGTCCTGTGCAATTTTTCTCTTGAAGCTGGCCTTGGAGGATTTTATGAGGGGATCGTAATTTTTTGCTTGTACTGATCAGAGATGCCTTCCCTATTAGGGATTTTGCTCTATCATGTAGTAGCTTCCTCCTTCTGTTGTACAGTTTATTTATGGCAGGGGTCCACCAGACTGGATGCCTGCCTTTGGATGATTGGGTCTTGGCTTTGTTTGGGATAGCATGATCCATGCATTCCTGGAGATGTCCATAGAATGCATTTATATAGGATTCTGCAGTTTGGGCCGTAGTTTCCACTGGCCCTGGGGCCTTGAAGGATTCCACTTCGGTTTTGAGAAGTGTGAAGTTCGTTTTTGAGAAGTTTTTCACTGCGGTTTTATGGGCTGGTGGTGGGGTTGGGATGTGGATATCCAGTGAAATTAATTTATGGTCTGATCTTACCAATGAAGGATATACTTCTGGTATGGAGCATAGAGTCCCCATGTTGGTAATGATCAGGTCTAGTATGTTTTCCCCTCTTGTGGGAGTGGTGACTAGTTGTTCCATAGCATTTGAGTTTATAAATTCCGGGAACCATTGGGCTAAGGTGCTGGGGCTTGAATAATGCTCCCAATCTATGTTTGGGTAGTTGAAGTCACCCAATATAATGGTGTTCGGAGAGATCTTCATGTTCTCCAATGTTTTCAGGAAAGCCGAGTGGGGTTCCTGTGTTTGGGAGGGTGGTCTGTAGGATGCTATAAACTGAAAAGCAGTCTTGCCCACTGTTAGTTGCACATGGATGGTCTCCGATACTTCGTGCAATGCCACTAACCTGGAGGTGTGGATATCCTTGATAAATATGGAAACTCCCCCTCCTTTTGTGGTTCGGTCTGGGTTTTGGGGCCGAAAAGCATGATATGAGGTATAGCCTGGTAGTGCTGGGGTGCTCTCTGGAGCCTTGAACCAGGTTTCTGTCACTGCACAGATATCAATGTTCTCCATACTGAGGAGAGCTTCGAGTGCATGCATCTTGAGGTTAAGACTTCTGGCGTTAAGCAGCATTACCCTTAGTTTCTTGTTCCTTGTGCTGTCTATGGGGGTGGGTTTGACTTTTGAGCCTTGCCTAAAAAAGGCACTATGGGGGTGGCAAGAGCCTTTGCCAATATCCGAAAGCCCAGTGGTGACAGGTGCAAGCCGTCCCTAGTGAAGCAACCTGGCTTTTCGAGCATGTCATCCCAGGCTGACAGACACTGGATCACCTTTGAATGACACCAAAATTTTAGCCAATTGTTAAAATCGATCATTTTGTCTTTGTACTGTGGCATCATTCTAGGTGAGGGTAAGATGCTGCTCAAGGTCAGGGTCATACCAGCCTGGGCTACATGATCAGAGAGCTCCTTTATGTCTCTTTTCATATAATCTCAGCCTATGGCTCACAGCAGGGTTGTGAGGACAAGGAAATTAATTCATTCAGGCAGCAGTTGCAGGACCTGCTAGATAAAGCAGGACAACATGAGTTGGTGTTGATAATGGAGACTTGAATGTACATACATACTGACAGATCAAGATATCAGGACTGCCAGAGTCCACATGGGTTGAGCAAAAGGAATAAAGAAGGAGAGGCCATTACAGACTTCCATCTTGCAAATGGCTTGATGGTGGCTGGCACACAGTTCTGCGAAAGATACAGTCACAAGATTACATACAAGATTGGCCAACATGAGCTCAGGTAGACTTCCTCCAAGTAAGGAAAAAGTGCTGGGGTAGAATCGGTGATTGCAAACTCATCTCCAGTGAAACAGCTGACCCACAGTATAAACCACAGGTTGGCAAAACCAGCTGGAAGCAGTGGTTAGAGAAGGTTCTAACTCAACAGAGACTGTTCTAAAGACGTAGAGGTTGACTAAAAGAGTTCAAGGAAATACTCGGGGCTCTAGCACCTCAGGAAGTAGCTGGAGCTAAAGAAGAATGACACCACCTCAAAACAGCATCTGTGAGGACTACAGAACTGATACGCATCCAAGCCAGGTATAGAAATAAGGTAGTGCAGGAAAAAGTGAGAGAGAAAAGATGAACCAGGCTAAGAAGGAATATGGCCATCAAACAGAAAGACAGCAGTCTCAATAGCAACAAACGTTATTAGAGGTACTCTACCAGATTTAGGAAAGGGACTCAGCAGATGTAAAAAAGAAACTTTATCAGGTTGAAAGGCAAAGACACAAACCACACATTTTATTTATTTATTTTACATTTGTTGACCAGGTTTGTCTGTCTGAGCAGAAAGCCCTTTTTTAGCAGAGAACCGGGGAGAAAAGCTCCATCATGTTACATGAAACAATTACAAACAGATAAGCAATAGTCATTACAATATTCATTATATAAAAGTTATTAAGCAGTTATAATTTACAAGGCATGGTGTAGTAAGTACAATATATGCAGTACACATGATTTGGCATGTATCAGAAGCTAAAGAAAGTAAGAAGCAGTAAATAGATGGGAAGAGAAGGTAAAGAGGTTACAAAAGCATGGAAGGTAGGAGGGTAAGTTGAATCAGGTCAGTACAGCTATTTGTTAAAAATTGTAAGGGAAATTATTTAGCTTTTGCTAGGTAGTTAAATGAAAGGAGAAATTAAAGAAGATTCAGGATAGATAGGAAGAGAGAGTGATAATTGTTAAGAGGATAGGTTGGATGGAGGGTTGAGAGGGAAAAAGTTAAGGTGGCTGTGTGCAGTGGCATGATCAGTCACATACTGCCAGTCTTAGTGGCGCCCCAAACATTAAGTCCATAAGGCAAGCAAATACTCTTCCTAGGACTCTTGTGATAGAGGACTCCATAGTACGATATACTGATGCCCCTCTAAAGAGGCTGAGCAAGGAGAAGACAACTGTTAGTTGCTTATCTGGATCCACAAGCTGCCAAATCTCTCTCACTCACACACACACACGCTCACTCTCACACACACTCACTCACTCTCACACACACTCACTCACACACTCACACTCTCACACACACACTCACTCACTCACTCTCACACACACACTCACTCACTCACTCTCACACACACACTCACTCACTCACTCACACACACTCACTCACTCTCACACACACACACTCACTCACTCACTCACACACACACACACTCACTCACACACACACTCACTCACACACTCTCACTCACACTCACACACACACTCACATACTCACTCGCACACACACTCACACACACACATATACACACTTTCACACACACTATCACTCACACTCACACACACACTCACTCTCACTCACACACACACTCACTCTCACACACACACACTCACTCTCACACACACACTCACTCTCACACACTCACTCTCACACACTCACTCTCACACACACTCACTCTCACACACACACTCACTCTCACACACACACTCACTCTCACACACTCACTCACACACACTCACTCTCACACACACACTCACTCACTCACACACACTCACTCACTCACACACACACTCACTCACACACACACACACTCACACACACACACACACACACACACACACACTCACGCACTCACACACACTCACACACTCACACACTCACACACACACACACACACACACACACGCACTCACACACACACACGCACTCACACACACACACACACACACATGTCATTACGCCACAGGTATCAGAATGATTCCATCATAGTCCATATAGGTGTAAATGACCCGAGATGTACCTCCCTGGATTACGTGAAGAGACATTATGGAGCTTTCAGACTGTGCATCTCAGGCTGGTATGAGCCTAGCACTGAGCAGCATATTGCCATCACTAAGGATGATACCACAATATGGGGAAAATGTATTTCAACAACTGGCTGTCTTTCTGGTGTCATTCTAAGGAGATCTAATATTTGTCACCTTGGGAACAGATGATTTACAGACCATGCTGCATTCCCAAGGATGGTCTGCACCTTTCCCTTCCCGGCTTTCAGATACAAACTTTATCCACCTCCGCACCACCTTTTTTAGGCAATACCAAATTGACAAACCTACCAACAGAGCAAAATCCGCTCAAGTGAACCTCAAGGTGTTACTGCTCAATTCCAGGAGCTTAAATAAAAAGACTACACTCCCTCCAAGCCCTCCTCACACTCCAGAATATAGACATTTCTGCAGTTACCAAGACATGGTCTAAAGCAGCAGAGAGTACCCTGGCAGTGGAAGTCTTCAGTGCCTTCCACACTTTTAGACCAGTAGCTGCACAGACAAGGGCTAATGGTGTCTCAAGATACCTCAATAACAAGCATACTTCTAGGGTGATCAAACCTGATGATGTGCTACAGTTCCTCCACGTGCAGATCACCATAGACAACATCCTGTACCATATTCCTAGCCAGCTACAAGTTAACCTCCATGTCCTAAGAAGCTCACAATGCATACTTGGGCCTACTAGAGATACCCATCATTCAAACTAACACCCTACTCATGGGAGACTTTAATTACCCTCTGTAGACTGGGAATCTTACATGGCCTCAAATCTACAGGCACAGTGATTCCTAGACTTCTCAAATACAAACATCTTTGACCAAATAGTAACAACACCTACTAGAGGCTTCAACACACTGAACCCCATGCTTACCAATATGGAAGAATGCTGCACCCTGCCGATGTCTCATCTTTCCTGGTAAGGTCCAATCATAACATGGTCTCCTTCAAAATCAACTTTGTAATTCCATTAAAACTGGTAACGGTTTGTAACTATTTCACGGCAAATTGCCTTTTATTAAGTGATAGCTTGTCAGAATTTAGTGCCTCGCCAAATCCAGAGAATACAGCAACGTATGGTGAATTGCTCTCAGAAACTATGTACAACCATGTCAATAGCTGCATAGAGGCTGCTGTACCTACCAGAAGTAAGCCCAAGACTAGCTCCAGAAACAAACTGCCCTGGTGGCATAACAAATTAAAAAGGATATACACAAAATGAAAAAAAAAATTATGGCAAAAATCAAGAAAGGTAATTCCCATAAAGACAGAAACTCTCTCGTCAAAGGAAATTGGCAACTAAGAGGGATAATTAGGTCAAGCAAAGCCAAATTTGAGGTTTAGATAGCCTCTCCGTTGAACGATAACTATAAGACCTTCTACAGCTATGTCAGAATCCTCAAGGGTAGCACACAGCAATGTGCTAAACTGATGGCTAATGGTGGCACATTCACCAAGCCTGGCAATACAGTGAACCCGATAGTGGTCAAATTTAGTTCTAACTTTATTCCCCTCTCACCCACAAGCATCACCTCATGAATACCCACAAACATAATCCCTCCAGCTATAACTAGGAAGCATGTACTGGCTGCACTCACTAAAGCCAAGAACACAGCCTCAATGGGCCCTGATAACATCCCTGGATGCCTCCAGGATAGTCTGAAATAAGACTTTATCAGGACCCCCTGGAATCATTTAACTATAGTCTAAAAACAGCTTTTGTTCCATGTGAATGGAGGACTGCTACAGTCATCCCTCTTCATAAGACAGGGCCTTCAACAGATCCTGGAAATTACACACCCATTAGTCTGACTACTCTTATTTGTAAAGCATGGAAAGAATTATCATTGAAATTACCAACAAGGACATAGAAGACCTCCAGACACTGGATTCACCCCAGTCTGGCTTTTTCAAAGCAGGTTCATGCTTACTAAATGTGGTGGACCTCTTTAAAAGAGATCATAAAGGCAATGAATGAGGGGAAAATAGTGCATCCTGCCTACCTGGCTCTGGCTACAGCATTTGATACAATACCCCACTCGGGCACTGTCAACAAACTTACAGAACTAGGTATAAACCTCTTTAAAACACACTGGATAGCTAGCTGGTTCATCAATAGGACCCATGAGGTTAGAATCTGTGAGGCCACCTCTACAAAGAGGCCAGTCATCAGTGGAGTCCAAGGGCTCTGTGATGAGCCCACTCCTCCTTGGCATCTACTTCTCAGATGCAAAGCCAGTGTCAAAGGACTTTGGCTAACCAAGTTTGCAGACAATTGCAAACAGGGAGCATTCACTGAACCTCCCCAAGATGAGAACACCCTTCAGGAAGTTCTAATACAGACAAACATTTGGTGCCAAAGCCATGTCTTAAAACTCAATACCAAGAAATGCATTGTAGTACCTTTTGGGAAGTCTATTGCCCTGGGTAACTATGCAATCTATAAACTCCATTAAAAGTTGATTAACTTGTCAGGGATCTGTAGATAGTAACCTAGCCTTTTGACCAACATGAGTCCAAGTAAGTAAGAAAATCCTTCTATGTTGCTCAACTTATAAGCAAGGGCATGGCATCTAGGTTCAGAGCAGTCATCATACCACTGTACTCAGCCCTCATCAGACCCAGAGAGTATAATGCCCCCTTTGGTATTTACCCCACAGATACATGCAGCAACTGGAATGTCCACAAAGGTTCCTTACAAAAAAGAATACAGGGATTAAACACAATGTCCTTTGCTGATTACTTTGTCTCTTTACTCAGTATCATCCAAACTTCTCAGAGGTGGTCTGTGCCTCGCATATAAGGTATCTCTGGACCCCCTTTTGATTAACATTTGCACATCCGCAAAACAAAGCATCAGAACTACTAGATTAAAAGACCTACATTTTTCTTGCGACATAAACAAGACAAGTTGGAGACACAGATATATTACTAAGAGAATTCCCATTCTCTGGAACAGGCTCCCATCTATGTGAACTAGAGTTCCTCCCTATCCCTCTTTAAACGCAACTGGGACAATGGGTGGGTAAGCAGAAAATCAACCCTGGTCTGGCTCTTATGTCTCTAATGGAGACAGCCAGTCAGTAAATCACCACCCATACAAATTAGATTTGTGGGATACATTTGTGTAGCATGACAAGGCTTATAAGGGCCCTTGTGGTCATTAGCCTAGTATACACCTATGGACTTGTAATAAAGAAGATGGTCATTAGGCATGCTTCAAAAGCAATGCCAGCAACAACTTGCTCATCAGTCCATAGAGCATCAAAGGCAGATGGAAGGAGTACGTCCAGCAGATCCTAAGTACACAGAAGCTGTACTGCCCCAGAAACAGCCTACGATGAAGTAGTAGTAAGAACAGCACTAAGAAAAATGAAGTCAGGGGAAAACATCAGGCTCCAATAAGGTCATGGCAGATATGCTCAGGATGCTGGGTGAGAGTTAAGGGAGAAATGGCACCTCAAGGCACACAGAGTAGTATGGAGGGAAAAGCATATTGCAGATGACATTAGAATAAGCATAAGAGTGCCAGTGTACAAGAACAAAGGGGACATTCACAACTGTGGTAGTACAGAGGTTTCAAACTCATCACACTGCATGAAAGTTATGGAGAGAGTGATTTAAACAGATATGCAGAGTAGTAGAAAGTCATATGGCAGATGAACGGTTCAGATTCAGATCAGGATGCAGCACAACCACCCCAATGCTTGCAATGAGACAGACAGTTGAGAAGAAACTAGATGGGTATTCCTAGACTTGGAAAAAAAACATATGAAAAGGTCTCATGAATGGCTATTTGAGCAGTCCTAGAGTGGTTCAAAATAACAGAAAAAATTGGAAGAATTAGTGCAGGCTGTGCACAAGGACCCAATTAAAAAATACAAATAGGTTTCAGACTCACAGAGAGATATTCAGTGAGTGAGTGTGCATCAAGGTTCATCAGAGACCACTACTGTTCATACTGGTGATGGACTTCATTAGCAAACTGGTTGGAGAGAAGAGCTCAACAAAGCTGGTGTATGCAGATGATGCAGTATTATAGGCAGACTCTGTACAAGAACTTCAGAAATGATAGGGGAATGGAATGCAAGGCTGAAGGCACAAGAGATGAAGCGGAGTACAGATAAGACAATTGTAAAGGCAGAAAATGTGTGAAATCAGAAGAGGCTGAGAACTGGGACAGAAGGGAAAATAGTGGAACACATTAACTGCTTCAAGTATCTGGGACAGGTGGTTGATGAAAGGAGAAGTCAAAATGAGGAGGTCAGAGGTAGAATCAGAGTGGGCTGCAGCCAAATGGTACAGAATGTACAGGGTAGTCTGTGACTGAAGATTGCCAAAGAAACTGAAAAGTAAAGTGTACAAAACAGTGGTGTGACCAGTATTACTGTATGGTACAAAAACCTGAGTAGCAAGGGCAGAGCAGTTGAGGAAGTTAGAGGTAATGCAGATGAAGTGTTTGAAATGGGTGGCAAGATGCACACCGAGCAACAGACAAAGAAATCATTACATCACAGCAGAAGTCCACGTAGATCCAGTTGCAGAGAAGGTCAAAGAGAGCAGATTATGATGGTTCAGGTACATGTACAAAGTAAAAGGCAATCTGGAAAAGATGATTTGGGACACGCATGAAAGCAAGAGGAAACAAGGGTGTTCAGCAAAGAGATTAATGGATTGTGTAAGGGATGACCTGCGACAATCAGGCATGACTATCAAAGAAGGTAGCAAATGTCATAGAATAGAGAAAGATGGTGACAGTTAAGGTGACACCCAAAACCCATGTAGAAAATAGGAAAAAGGGGATTAATGATGATGATACAATGCAGAGAAGCAACAGATCTCAAACTGCTCTCTTTCTTTCCCATTAAGAGACATCACACTGCTGAAAGTAGGAAAACCAAGGTCCCAAGTTCATGACAGCTCGGATGGATTTGTAAGATCTTGTGGTATTTTTGGGGAAAAAAAAAAAAAAGAGGAATTTCTCATGTCTTGACCAAATTATCCCTAGCCAGTACAAGTGCCATCTTAGGTCTTACCAGGCTACAATTCATACCACACCTTTCGGCCACCTAACCCAGAACGAAGCACTAAAGGTGGAGGCATGTCCATATTCATTAAGGATATCCACACCTCCAGGCTAGTTGCACAGCATAATGCATCCGAGATTATCCAAGTGCAACTAACTCTGGGCAAGACCGCAATCCAAATTGTAGCTTGCTACAGACCCTCCACCATGCCCCAGGATTCACACTCCTCATTTCTTGATACACTGGAAAGTATTAGGGTACAACCCAACACTATAATAATGGGCAATTTCAACTACCCCACCATTAACTGGGAAAACTACCCCACCATTAACTGGGAAAACTACTCATGTACCAACTCTTTTGCTCAACGTTTTCTAGAATCCATAAATTCCAACGTCTTGGATCAACTTATTCACACCCCCACCAGGGGCAGCAATATCCTAGACCTGGTCATTACCAACATGGGAAACTGGTGTTCCACACCAGAAGTCAATTCCTCGTTGGTCAGATCCAACCACAAGCTAATCAGCCTAGACATCCACATCCCACCCCCACCCCCAATTAGGGAAACCATCGTAAAAAATTTCTCCAAAGCCAACTTCACACTTCTTAAGACAGAAGTGGCAAACTTCATGACACCCATGCAGACGGACAATAGAGGTATGACTGCTGAATCCTACACAAATGCACTTTATAAGCACTTACATGAGTGCATGGATCATGCTATCCCTAATAGAACCAAGATGTTATCCTCCAAAAAAGGAAGCCAATCTGGTGGTCCTCTGCCATAAACAAACTCTACAACAGAAGAAAGAAACTATTGCAAAAAAGAGTAAAATCCCATGACTGGAGGAACTCCCTGGTCAACCTCAGTAAGAAGCTGAGATCCCTCATAAAATCCTCCAAAGCTAGTTACGAAAACAAAATTGCCACTGACTCTAAAGACAACCACAAAGCATTCTACAGCTATGTCAAGAATCTAAATGGGAACACTCAGATCTGCTCTGAGTTACAGCACAAGGACCCATCTCTATACCGGAAGAATGCAAAGTTCCTATAATCTCGGCTTCACAGGTAAAAAAACACCCTTTCCAAAGCCAAGAACAAGCATCCATGGGACCTGACAATATTCCAGGCTGCATTCTACACGAACTATAGAATGAACTGGCACCCTACCCAAGTACCATGTTCAATCATAGCCTCACCTCAGGCTCTGTACCCACTGAATAGCGCACAGCGACAGTTATCCCACTCCACAAAGGGGGAGCCACGACGGACCCCGGGAACTACCGCCCCATTAGCCTAACGAGCCTGGTATTCAAGGCCATGGAATGTATCATCGTGGAACTCATAAACAAAGACATTGGTAATCTCCAAACTCTGGACCCTACCCAGTTTGGATTTGTAAAAGGCATCCCCTTTGGTAAAAACTCTGTACCCATGAACTACCACATAACTGGTAGTCTACTTAATAAGAGATAAGAGACCTTGGGACACAGGTGGACAGTAGTCTCTCCTTTGATAATCACATCGCCACAGGGGTCAGGAAATCCTTCTACGTGGCTCATCTCATCACAAAAGGATTCTCATCCAGAAAAAAGAGGTCATTGTTCCCCTCTACTCATCACTCATTAGACTCATTATAGAGTACAACGCCCCTTTTGGTATGTACCTCACAAGACATCTACAACAACTGGAAAGACCACAGAAATACCTCACAAAGAGGATTACTGGCCTCAAACAGATGCCCTATGCAGACCGTCTCAAAAAACTACAGCTTTACTCCATCTCCTATCGCCTACTCAGGGGCGATCTCTACCTAGCATACAAAGCTGTGTCAAACCCAGAGCCGTTGGACATGCTCCACTTAAAGAAATCCCAATCCCTCTGAGCTACACGCTCTAGGGACCTAAACCTTGTCACCACAATAAACAGAACATGCTGGAGGGATAGATTCCTGTCCCAGAGACTTCCCATATTCCGGAACAGACTACCTAGCTATGTCAAACAGAGCTCCTCATTAGCACTCTTCAAGAAAAATCTTGATGATTGGATGGGAAATGGGAAATTCACCCCAGGGATCACTTCTGTGGCTCTGCTCGACAGGGGCACAGGAAAATAATTTTCTTGGGCGGCGAAAGCCAGGGTACATTTTTTGGCTAGGCTTGTATGGGCCCTAGGGCAGATAGCCTAGTACCTACCAATGAACCTATGACATGAAAATAGCCCATAAACTTAGTGGGACTAAACCAATCAACACACTAAAATAAATAACGAAAAACAACACAAAAAAATGAAAAGAGGTAGGCAGCTTCCAGTAAAAACAAACTTGATAAAAAGGCAGTCATACTGTAGTCTGTTTATTGGAACTCAGAAATCCACAATATTAAAAGTGCTTTTGTCTCAACAATCCCCTTTAGAACAAAGGTGTTTTCTGTGGAAAAAGTGAATATTGTGTGTTCTGATTAAGTTTGACAGCCTGTTTTTCCAGTTACTTTTTTAAATAAACAAAGAGACAAAAAAATGAATAAAAGTTACAAGAACAGCTGCAACCATAAATGAGTGCCTCATACGATCAATCTACATGACTTATCAGCAAAAAAAAAAAAAAAAAGAAAAAAAAAGTCAAAAGTGTATGTGTATACACGCATACACACAACGTATTCTAAAACAATTAAATACATCTCACACTCACAAATTTCCCCAAGTAAAACTCCACGGGAAGCAAACAATAAATTATGTTTCTAAAACAGCAGTAAGTATTCTACAAAATGTATGTGATAACATGCACAGTGATACTTTTCAATAAAAAGTGCAGATTGGTACACCCTCTACTACATTTTCCATACCAACCCATTCATTATTCTATATGTAAAAAGACAAATGTCATTCTTCTGGCTTAAAAAATAAAACAGCTTCTGAAGATTTTCTTTTGAGAAGAAGCATGGATTGAAGTGGGAAATGCTGAAGTGCAGCTTGCCATGTACCTGAAGCCCAAGCAAAACAGATGAGATGCCTGCTAGCTCTAAAGAGAGAAAGACAGAGAGAAAGAGAGTAAGACTACATGTAACTTCATAATGCACCTAGCTATGCTGTGATTCATCAAACAGCACTACCACAAGTAATGTTGTATGGGAAAATACTCTGAAAACAATTATGTTCTCAAAAGATTTTCTTTTGAGAAGAAGCATGGATTGAAGTGGGAAATGCTGAAGTGCAGCTTGCCATGCACCTGAAGCCCAAGCAAAACAGATGAGATGCCTGCTAGCTCTAAAGAGAGAAAGACAGAGAGAAAGAGAGTAAGACTACATGTAACTGCATAATGCACCTAGCTATGCTGTGATTCATCAAACAGCACTACCACAAGTAATGTTGTATGGGAAAATACTCTGAAAACAATTATGTTAACCAGAGACTGTGAAGAGCTTAAGAAACGGATATACAAATACCAAAAGGCACCGTTTATGCTTCACGAAAAGTAGGCTTCTCTATACTTTAAACAGTTCGATACTGGTGTTTTTTTCATGCAGAAGCAATTTTTTTTTAGCTATGAAGAATAGAACTGGATTGCTTATATATAGTGATGTTCCTACAGGCAAAATAGCAATGCTGTGTAAAACTATATAGATATATATATATATATATATATATACACACACACACACACACACACACACACACACACACACACACACACACACACACACACACCAAGAGTTTAGCCATGTTTAGACAAGTCAGCACCCCATGTCCCTGTCATGCAGGGACATGGGTGGAATCCCAGGGAATTATTTTTAGTTTCCCATCCAGTTATTCAGGTTGCACTTAACAAGGGGTAAAGAGGTACTCTGCTTGACGTGGAGAGAGAGTCTATTCCACAGATGGAGAAGTCTCTGGCACACAATCTGTCCAGCCAACAAGTCCTATTGATGTCACAGACCAGGTTGAGGCCACGCATGTGGATTACTCGAGTGGAGCTTGATTTGCAGATATGCAGCAGTCCCATCAAGGCAGGGTCTGAGATAGTCTTGTATGCCGGACAGAGGTCACCTATGAGGAGTCCATATGAAACTGAGTAGAGGGATAGGGCTTTTAGCCTATCTGTGTATGGTAGATTTTTGGGGCCCTGGTGAGGAACCTCTGTGGACTCTCGAGCTGCTGCATGTGCTTTGTGAGGTACATGCCGAATGGGGCATTGTACTTAATAATGGGCCTTATAATGGAAGATTACAGGGATGTTATGACCTCCTTGTCCCTCAATGAGATACCATTACTTATAAAGTGGGCCATGTAGAATGCTTTACATGCAACAGAAGCAGCATGGGGGTCAAAAGTCAGGTTGCTATCAACCTGGGTGCCCAAATCCCTCATGACTGATTGCGTGCTTAAGGCGTTGTTATTAATCTGATAATTTGTGGGGGTGTCACTCTCCCCAAAGGGGATGATGAGTCATTTTTGGTATTCAGCTTGAGGACGTGTTTCTGGCACCAGTCATTTGTTTGGGGAAGACCCTCTTGGAGAATGTCCACATCACTAGGGGAATTGATGACAATGCCCAGCTTGCAGTCCTCTGCAAACTTGGTCAGCCATAGCCCACTGGTTTTGGCCTGCACCTCAGAAAAGTATATCCCAAATAACAGAAGCCCAAGACTGAACCCTGAGGTACACTGCTCGTTACGGGTCTACTGCTTGAGGTGGCTTCCACTATTTTAGCTAGGTGGGTTCTATCAGTGAGCCAGTTAGCTACCCATCTGGTAACATATGGATTGATACCTATTTGACAGAGTTTATCTATTATGCCCAAGTGGGGAATAGTGTCAAAGGCTTTGGCCAGGTCAAGGTAGGGAGTGTGCACCGTCTTCCCTTCATCCATGGCTTTGGGGACCGTGTCAAAGAAGTCAACCAAATTTAACAAACATGACCTCCCCTTGATGAAGCCAAACTGTGTGGGATCGAGTGTTTGGAGGCTGCCAATGTCCTTGTTAATGGGGTCCATGACACCCCGCTCCATGGGCTTGCAGATCAGGCTAGTTAGGCTGATGGGTCTATAATTTCCCAGATCAGTAGATGCTCCACCTTTGTGCAAAGGGATGACAGTGGCCGTCTTCCACTCAGCTGGGACAAAGCCTGTACTCATACTTTGGTTGAATAGGGCACCTAATGTACACACACACACACACACACACACACACACACACACACACACACACACACACACACACACACGTTTGTGTGAGTGTACACATCATAGTTAGATGCTATATAAACAAATGTTATGCATTTTGAATATGTGCCATGGGTGTGCAAGAGACCGAATGCTGTGATGCGCAAATGTCATGTATATAAAAGTGTGGGTTTGCCAAATGGAGTAGTTTTGAGGTAAATGGAATTCAGAATTACATATTAGGAATGTGTGTGCATGTGTGAATATATGTAAGGTTAAGGTAACGTTTAGGTAAGGGATAAATTTAGCGGTGTATTGATGTCTGTGGCTGTGTCTGAGCCTGTCTTGTTTACTGACAGTGTTAAGGAAAGAGTTTTTCTACATTAAGGTGCAAGGTTGAGATTAAGATTAGGGTTAACAGTTATTAGTAAAGTTAGCAAGAGGGAAAAGCCTGTTCCAGCCCCTAACCCCAAAGCATACCTTTGAAAATCTTTTCTGCAACAATAGTGATAAGACAGATTTGGTACATTAGTGATTGTAGGGTTTTCTTGTAAGATCACAAAAGGAAAGTATTTTCTTTTTGTTTTTTTGGGAATGTGTGTTTTGAATTGCAGGGATCATTCAGGACTGAGTCAGTGCTTCCGCATTTCAATTGCATGTTCACATCCCATATCTGTGTGTGTAGATATATATAAATATATATATATATATATATATATATATATATATATATATATATTGTATGCATGTGTTTTTGTCTCTGTGTGTTCGTATATGTTCACAGGAATGTATTAAACTATCGATCTGTGAAAATCTTAAGTCTAACCTTACATTCTCATGGTAGTTCTTAGCCCTTATATTTTAAATAAGAATAACCCAGAGATGGGCTGAACAAGGAGATGCTGGGACATCTGCAGTTACCCCCCTTCATCCACTTATCCAAATTACATTTGAATTGAGTAAAAGTAGTACTTTGCTTTATATGGAACTGATGACAGTTCATAGAAGAGGTATAGTATGTGGTGCATACCAGTTCCTCCAACATATTCTACTTATGTTGCAAAACAGATACGGATCCCTTGAGTGAATGTTCTCACTACTACTGGTCTTGCAAATATGTAGCAAGTCTGACAGGACATAGTCTGCAGAGGCTCTAGACTCTAGGCACAGTTTATGTCTTAGTAGCCTGTAAATATTTTCTTATGTGTACATCAGTTTGTCTCAACATATACACATTAACAAAAAAGGCAACAGTTCAGTAACAACCAAAAATGCTTTATACTGAAATTAATGACATTAAACAATACAGCAAAAAAAATATTGCAAAACAGAAGCTTTATTAAGACTAAATAATGCACGCATCTTTTTCTTTCTCAATCAGGATTCCACTGATGAAGTCTTGATTGGTTAAGGATGAAAGAGAGAAAGTGCATTACAGGCAGCCTTCTGGGCAAACGATAAATAATACAAAAGTGTGGCAAGAACTTAAAACAATGTAATGTTTGTTGAGAGCATACAGAGGAAGGAATTTAAATCCTTTACCAGGACAAGTATGGGACGAAATGATGATCAGGCCAGCAAAAAAAGGCCATCAATCAAAATAGGAAGTGTTAGAATTATGAAAGCCAGGGTTGAAGGGGGGGGTTGGCAGTATTATAAAAAGGTTAACAAAACGTATTCAAAAGCCAAGCTACTCTAGGAGGAGGAAAAAATGCCTCTGTGTGTAATCAGCAAAATCATTTTTCAGATACATGGGTAATGCTTAAACAATAAAGAATATCACTTTATTGGAAAGATGAAAGAAGTCTGGAAATGATGCAGATCAGCCATAATTACTGAAAGACAGCTATACATTTACATTTACACTGGAGTGAAAACAATTACCAGCATAAGAAACTGTTAGAACATCTACACTGGAGGTAAATGAACAAATGTCAGTGTGACTATGGAAGAGGAGAATAAACTCCAAAGTCATTGTGCAGAAGGCACAAGGTCTGAATGAACTGTCGTCTAATGTGCTTAACATTGGAAGTAACTATACAATCCCTCATTACTTAATTTACAGATACTACAAGAGTAGAACATGGTCATGTGATGAAGGAGCTACACAATAGAGGCAGATTAATCTCACTTCTAATCCACAGAAATCCATGATAAGGACTGTGTGTGGAGTTTCTGAATGTTAGTACTTAGTGGTTGATAACACGACTTCAAAACATCAGAAGTCTTGTCAAACAAACTAATCCAATTATATGGCTAAGTCTCCATTGACATGGAGAAGGGAACGCTGTAGAAACAAGCTATCTCGATTTATAAAGGCCTACAATACAGTTTCTGAAAAGCCACTGTCATGAAAAACTAAGGGTATGTGAAAAGGGCCCAAAAATAGCTACTTATTAGGAGGTGAACTGTCAAAAGAAAAGTCATTAAACAGTTCACAGGGTTCAGTGCTGGGACCCATCATATGCACTATACCTGGGTTAAATATTGTTCTGTGTTTGAAAAGCAAGCTTAGCTTGTATGCTAATGACATGAAGACTATTTCTGGTCAGGGCTAGCCTTTGGTCAACTGGTGCAAAAGGTTTCCACAGCGCCCCCAACATCACCTGGTGCCCCCATACTGGTCTACCTACAACATTCAGATTACTGGAAAAGCACCCCTGCTAGAGTGGTGCCCTAGGTGGCCGCCTAGTTGGCCTATGCCTAAGGCCGGCTATGTTTCTGGTAGTCATGGATGGAGGCATACTCTATGTAGTAGGCTGAGAGGTGGCAGACAGAATTTGATATAAAAAAGACCAAGGTTTTCTGAGGGAGGAACCACAAAGAATGCAACTTTATTTATGTATTTATTATTTTATTCATTTACTGACCTTTGTTTACCAGGAAAGTCTGGCTGGGCACAGGTGCTCTTTTTTCAGCAGAGGTCTGGGGTGAAAAGCTCCAAGTATCACATTTAACACAATTAATATTTACAATACAAATTTTATAATGTAGTTTCAGTGAATATATAGCATAATAATCAGTATACTAAAATTTGTATTGATATTCACAAACATTAAATTTACAAGTCTTGTACTGAGACTCTACAGATAGAAAAGTGGTGTACAGGATACATAGGAGCAATTTAAGAAATACAATATAGTGAGATATTAGAGGAGAAAAGCAACTTTGTGTGTTAACAGAGAAGTAGTGATAAATCAGTAATTTGGTTGTACTAATTAGAAGTAGTTATAGTAGTTTAAAAATACAATAAAGTGAGGTACTAGAAGGGAATAAGCAAGTTAAGTGATATAGTGCTTTAACTCATTCAAGCCTATTGTGCCTTTTTGTATTTGTCCAGTTAACATCCATAGCTCTTTATGGCTTACCAGCTAGTAATAGTATTAGAAAGGGCAAGGAATAATTAAAAATGACATTAAGATTGTTAATGGAAGATGTCCCACAGCAGAGAAATTGATCACTTGCTGCTACTTATTATTCATATTTTTATATTCAAGTTCATATTTTCATAACAGAGACATGCATGCTATTGAGGGAGATGGTGTGAAACGCTATGCTGGGACGCTGCAAGTTTTTTTGTTAGTAATTATGACAATAAGCAATATTTCTGTATGTACTCAACACTTAAAATAAATAAATAAATAAATAAAAAACAAGTGACATACAAACTACTGCAGGCCAAGATATTCCTGAAGAAAACTGTCACAGGTATTTGCATGGTAAGTTGCAAATCTTGAGAGATATGCAGTGTTATTTGTATTGATAATTACACAAACATAAATTTTCTTATTTTTGTAAATATCTCACATGCATTCAGAAAGGAATTTCTTGATGTCATGTCAAAGCTTATGTCTGGTTAACAAAAGTGTTCTAACATGTCTAGGATATACAGTTTACAAGGTATGACAATTTTTTTTATAAAAGTTTAGCAAAAATGTAGCTCTAGGTTTTTGTGCTTTATAATATGCTATAGTATTTATGGAAAGGACTATGAATGCACTAACTGTTATTGCTGTAACAGATGCTTATTAATAATGCCATTGCTATTTGTACAGTTCTAATACCTTGTATTATCCACAAAATGCTTTGATGTGTTTATCTTATGCTCTTAAGTTGATTTTTCAGAAAATGCTTTGAAATGCAGTATGTGTAGGCTGCTAGAGGTATGACATTCCACACCCCATAGGTGCTAATGAATTGAAGGGAGGTACAACAAATGTGAAGAAGGGTGTTAGAGAGCTATGTCTCAGATGAGAAGCAGGGACAAAACCAGGAGGCAGAGAAGAATTCTCTTGTTGGGCAGCCATAAGCAAGACAGAAAAAAAAAGAACTAGGTAATTTCTGCTCAGCTGAAAATGTGCAGATTGAAAGACAAGCAGTAACAATCAATACACATGTTGGGTGAACAGCACAGTATGTGGCTCATAGGGACACTGAATTCATACTTTCATTGTACATGGCAGCCACGGTGGTGCAGCGGTTAGCATTGCCGCCTCACAGCAAGAGGTTCTCCGGTTCGATTCTCGGCTGGGGTGCCTTCTGTGCGGAGTCTACATGTCCTCCCTGTGGTCACGTGGGTTTCCTCCGGGTGCTCCGGTTTCCTCCCACATCCCAAAGACATGTTGTAGGTGGATTGGACACTCTAAATTGGACCTAGGTGTGAGTGCGTGCGTGTTTGTGCCTTCTGTGGAAGGTTGGGCGCCAGGCTGGCAACTCGACAGTGTAAAACTCCACTGCAAATCATGAGCGGACAGGTGATCTGCTGTGGCAACCCCTAACCGGGAAAAGCCGAAAGAAGAAGAAGATTGTACATGGTACTGATAGAGCCACTTGTAGAATAATGCTAAAGGTTCGGGAACCTACGAAGAGGAAGTGAAATCAGGCTGCTAACAAGAAACAATGCAAAAATCACTAAAATTGTAAAAGGAATAAAAAGGCTGGTGTAAAAGTAAGTCTAGACTTAGAAAACTAGCTATACATATACACGGAAAAAGATGCTGGGCATATTATATAGATACACATAACTGTCAGACTGCCAGGAGACAACTAAGTGGCATTTATTTATTTATTTATTTTATTTTACATTTGTTAACCGGGAGAGTCCGACTGGATACATGTCCATTTTCAGCGGAGGCCCGGGGAGAAAAGCTCCAGGTACATACAGACATATGAACATTGTTAATGCAAAAAAGGAAGATAGTTGAGTTCTAAATACAATATAAAGATACATCACATCTTGGGAAAAAAATAACAGCAGTATATAAAAAAAAACATAGGTCAGTTACAAAGGCGAGGCGCCTTGTTAAAAAGCAGTTAAGGATAGTGAGGTAAGAGAAGGGTAAATGATAGTGGTTAATCAGGTTTGGAACAGGGACATTGCCAGACAGTATTGAGATAGGGGTTTAAGCTTTTTTTTGAATTGTAGGAGTGAAGGTTCTGAGGTGAGCATGGTCGGTAGGGAGTTCCACATTTTACCTACAAAGTTTGAGAATAGAGAATCCCCAGCAGAATTATTGGCTTTGGTAGTTTGAGCTAAGATCTTATTGGAGGAGCGTAAAGATTGCAGGTTAATATAGGGGTGAATGATGTTTTTCAGAGCTGGTGTTTTCTCTGGGTGATACAGTATCTGGTGAGCCGTTTTGAGTTGGTTGAAATGGAGTTGGCTGGAAAACTCTAACCACCCTAGTTGCTTCAAGTTAGTGCAGTGGTGCGTTCTAAAGGTGGAATTTGTGGCAAATCTAGCTATGTGATTGTAACAAGAAGCAAGTTTGTTAAGGGTTGTCTTGTCTAGGTTTGTAAAAGGGGAGGCATAGAAAAGAGTTGATAGTAGGTGTGTGCTGGCAATTGTAATTTTAGCGTGAGGAGTGAGAAAGTGTTTTACTTTATAGAGAGAGACAAGCTTTTATTGACGGTTTTGATGGTTAGATTGAAATGGGTGTCAAATTTAAGGGAGTTATCAATGGTAACACCTAATAGCTTTGTGTGAGCTTCTGGTGATATAGTGATTCCATTGCAGGATGTAATAGAGAAGGTGGGGGGAAGAGTCTTGTTAGTGGGTGAGAAAGTAAGTAGTTTTGTTTTGTTGGGGTTGAGAACTAGTTGACGACTTGAGAACCATTTTCTATTAGGTTGAAGGTGTCTTGGGTTGAAGCAGTGAGGTCTGCCAGGTTGGAGGCAGTGCTGATGATAGTCGAATCATCTGCATATTGAATGCATGTGGCATGGGGGGTGATTGTGGGCAGGTCATTAACAAAGATGGTGAAGAGAAGAGGGCCAAGAATAGATCCTTGGGGAACTCCAAGTGTAACAGGTAGGCATATGGATAATTTGTCCTGCCATAGAACAGCCTGTTGCCTATTGGACAGGTAGGATTGGAACCATTTCAGCGTGGAATTGCTGAGTGATAGTTTTTTTTAATGTATGGAGGAGTTGAATGTGGTTCACCATATCAAAGGCCTTGGAGAGGTCTAAGAAAAGAGCAGATGGTCGTTTATTATAGTTTCTGAAGTTATTGATGGTATTAGAAAAGGATAGTAGGGCTGATGTGGTACTGTGATTTGGCCTGAAGCCATGTTGGGAGTTGGCTAGAATTTTATTTTTGGTGAGGTGTTCCATCAGTTGTTTGTGATTCATAGATTTTTTTTTTTAGAGATTCATAGATTAGTACTAGGCTAACTGTCCTTGTGAGCCATTTTAAGCCTAGCAAATTATGGTGGACACACTTTTCCATAATTTTGGCCAGGGGTGAGAGTATAGCTATAGGTCTGTAGTTGGTTAGCTCTAGTGAGCTACCACCTTTATGGAGAGGAATAATGTGGGACGTTTTCCATATGGAGGGGATGAAGGCTTCTGACAAGGTATGGTTTATGATTATGAAGACGGGATAGGAAATGGCCTCAGCTGCTTTTTGCAGAAACTCAGCTGGGAGAAGGTCAGCTGCTAGCTTAGTGGGTTTTAGTTTTTTAAGAAGAGATGTTATAGAGGATATGGGTACTGGATCGAAGGTAAATAGATGATCTGATGTAGTTGTAGTATTCTGCTGGCATGGGTAGTGGAGTGGACTGGTTGTTTGTTTGAATTGTGTGGCCAGGGATTGTATAGTTTCTGTGAGGAAACTATTGAATGTGTTAGCAATGTTTACAGGGCACTGTTGTTTGCAAGTTGTTGAAGTGGGGGTGGTTGCCTGGCCTGGGTGCAGGAGCTTGTTTAAGCCTGCCCAGAATTTTTGTGGATTATTAAGGTGTTTGTGTTGGAGGTGGAGGAAGAAGTTTTTTATCATTTAAGATCATTCTTTTAGTTTCATTTCTAAGTTGCCGGAAGGTTTGGTGGGAGTGTGGGTCTTTAGAGGTATGCCATGTGACCCACATCTTGTTTCTAGATAGGATTTTGGATTTTGTTTCCTTAGAGAGCCATGGTGCGGTTTTGGTTTTAGTTCTAATGGACCGTATTGGAGCATGGGAATCTAGAATCTTGAGGAAGGTGGTATTGAAGTAGATAACTGCCTCTTCAAGAGGAAGAGACTTGAGTATTGTCCAGTTGTGGGCTTTAAGTTCAGTCTGAAAAATGGAGGCATTGAATTTATTATTGTTCCTGATTTTTTTTATGGTTGTAAGAAGGGGGGTGATTTTCTTGAATTTGATAACATAGGTGAGTAAGTGATCACTCATGTCCTCTGAGTGAGTACCTGCTGAGTACTGGTCAGGATCTTTATTAGTAAGGATCCAGGCATGAAGCTGAAGTGCAATGATGAGGGGTGGAGAAGAAACTACGGAGAGCAGTTAGAAAGAAGATAGTTCAGTAAAAATATTACTTCTGCAAGACAGCAGCAGCATCAGGGAATATATTACCAGAGACAGTGGTACTGGGTAAGCTAACAGAGGGGTGCAAAACTGATTTGGACAAATGAAGGAAAGGACTGAGGTAAGAAGGTTAGAGGCGCATGAGCTAGTTGCAAAACGTGGGGCAGACTTTACAGAACATAATTTTTCTTCTGTCAGCTTGTTTCTGTGTATTGCTAACTAACCTTTTAAAATCACCCCAGCAATCAATGACTTTTAAAAAATGTTTACCATGATGGTATAAGTATAAGAAACAAAACATCTTGCAAATTTACTGAGAAAATATAATAATTCTATGCTAAACTTTCCCTGGAATTCAGAAACATTTGCTGCACTGTGGCAGGCAACTGGGTGCCATGAGCCATACTGAGCTATTCAGAAATGTCACTGAGTGTGTGAATGAGTGTCTGCAAATATGCAAATAAGTGGAATGACTCAGAAACAAAGTCCAAATCATGATGCACTAGTACCAGTGATACTGACTGCAGTAAAATCCCAGTCTACATGCAGACGAACAGCAGAATTATATTAGGAGTTGCAGCAGCTAAAGTGAACATGTATGTGCAACACGCTATACTGCTGTAGCAATTAGGGAGGTGCACATCATCACTACCTTCACAGACTTGTGTCATCACTACCTTCACAGACTTGGTGTAATTTGACCACACTTAAAATTTCATGACTTTCACAATACTGACATTGTAGACTGGTATCATGCAAGTAGAGACACCATGAGGAAAGCTAGTAGACATTTGTCGGCTTCATATGCAGCCTGGTGGGAGTTATGGAGTAACTACCCCACTGGATAGTGAGTATGTGTAGCTTTATGAGTACCAGTTCCAGGGACCTTTTAGTGACCAAAAGGAGGATACACTCAGGGTATCTAAGGCATCAGTCTCTAGAATAGTGCATTACTTCCTTAATGCCATGCTGCAGCCTGTGGGGAGCATTTGTGGTTTCCTCGTACCACAAAGGAGAGAGCCAACACCATGCCAGACTTTGGTGACATAGATCATTTCCCTGAAGTAATGCTGATCATAGAGTGCACCCACACTGAAATAAAGGCCCCACATGGTGAGTTGGGAAGAAGGTATATGAACCATATAGGTTATCACTCTTTCAACTGCCAGATGATTTGTAATGTACATGGTATCATTTACAAAGCAACTACCTCCCATACAAACATCTATCATGAATCCCATGTACATGGCACACATGACCTGTATCAAGTTTGTGAGGGGTGATTTTCCCTACAGACATTTTATTGTTGGTACATGACATGGCCTGGAGCCCTGGTTGATGACACCTATAAGAAATCCAGAGATTGCAACAAAATCGATACAGCCATGCCTTATCTGAAACTTAGGTTATTGTGGAGCATCTGTTTTGGCCACTTCACTGCCTGGATGTATCTGCTGGTGATCTGCAGCATTACCCTGGGTCATGTATTAAGACGGCCTCACTGTGAAGAATATTACACAACAGGTGCAGCAGGGAGACCATATTCAGGAAGAGCATCTGCTTACACACCAGGAAGTGAAGGGGAAGCCAGATAAGGAGTAAGTGGAGGACCAAGCAGTACAGGATAACCATGCTAGATGGAGGAAGCTACAGTACACAGTTACAATGGCAAAGAGGCAGAAGCTGGTATGCAGCTTTGGCTCATAGTAAAGCATATACAATACATTAAAATGCGAAGCATGAAGACCCAATCCTAGACTGTCCCTACTCATGCAGAGACTGGCCACACTGTCCTAAGACATAGGCAACCCAGGAAGCAAAGTACATAGTGCTGAACAGAGTTATCATTTGCACAGATATGGAGAGAACACAAGCGTGCATTGTCTTCAGCAGGGAGAGGTGCGAGTGTTGTAGAAAGTGTAAATAACAGTGCAGTGTGGGTCTGAGATGGGAGTGGAGGGGACTACTATAAAGTACTTTGGGACGTGTGTGTGTGTGTGTGTGTGTGTGTGTGTGTGTGTGTGTGTGTGTGTGTGTGTGTGTGTGTGTGTGTGTGTGTGTGTTGAACTGAGGGCTGTACTGCTCTAGCCTTTCTCCAGCAATCTCCAACTTAGAAGGGTCCTGAGCTACACACTTCTGCCACAAGGGTGCAGGCAGGCCCTCTTAATGTAAGATGACTGGTTTTAGTGCTCTAGTGATGCCAAACAGTCTAGATTCAGCAAGTCTGAATCTAGCCTATACTACATAAGGCAGTAGTATTAAAAACTCAACATCCAGACAACATCCTAGGATGTTTACTTAGCAGTCTAAAACAAGACCTAGTGGAATCTCTTGGCACTCTCTTTAAACATAGCCTGAGAACTGGCTATGTTGCAGCAGAATGGAGAACAAAAACAGTAATTCCCTTGCACAAAGGGGGCCCATCAACTGACCCGGGCAACTATAGACCCATAAGCTTAACCAGATTAATTTGCAAGGCCATGGAAAGAATCATCATGGACCTTAACAATGACATAAGTAGCCTTCAAACTCTTGACCCAACCCAGTTTGGCTTTGTTAAGGGTAGATCACACTTGTTAAACCTATTAGACTTATTTGAGAATGTCACTAAGGTCCTGGATGAAGGTAAGACGGTGCATACCACTTGTATGGACCTAGCCAAGGCTTCTGACACAATTCAAAATTCAGGCAACATTGAGAAATGCACCCAGCAAGGGATTAACCCTTAAGTCACCGGATGGGTAGCTAACTGGCTCACAGACAGAATTCACATTGTCAAAGTCGGGGACTCCACCTCTAGCAGTTGACTTGTCACCAGTGGCATATCACAGAGATCTGTACTGAGCTTGTTACTGTTTGGAATTTATTTTTCAGAAGTTCAGACCAAAGTAGATGCCCTGAGGCTTACCAAGTTTGCTGACGGCTACAAACTGGATGCAATCACGGAGTCCCCCATGATATTACAGAAGGGGCTAACACAGACAAACAACTGGTTTCAAAGCCACATACAAAAACTAAAACACAAAAATGTGCATTATTCTCCTCTTTGGCAAAGAGGAATACACTGCAAAATGCAGTATTGACAGCAGCCCCCCCCCCAAGCTCAAACCCATTGGTGAGAGACTTCAGAACTCAGGTTGATAAAAATTTAAACTTCAATCACTAAATCTCCACAGTGGTAAGGAAAGCCTTTTATATTGCACAGCTCATAAGTAAGGGCATTGCATCCAGGTCTAAGGATGTTATAACTCCACTGTACTTGAACCTTGTTAGATCACTGATGGAGCACAATGTCCCCTTTTGTATGTACCTCACCAGACACATGCAGCAGGAGAGACCACAGAAGTTTCTCACAAGGAAAATTCAGGGCCTCCAAACCATCTGGTATATGGATAGACAAAGCCCTGTCACTATACTCTGTATCTTACAGGCTGCTGACAGGCAATTTGTGCTAGGCCTACAGAACAGACTCAGACCCTGCCCTAATGGAAATGCTGCACATCGCAAATCAAATGGGACAAGAGTCACTAGCTCCAGGGATCTTAGCGTGGCCAGGAACAGAACATGCTAGAAAGACAGATTTATCTCCCAGAGACTGCCGCTCCTCTGGAATAGACTCCAATTCACATCAAGCACAGCTCCTCACTAACATGTTTAAGCGTAACCTGGGCAATTGGATGGAGACCATAAATTCACGCCAGGGGTAACGCTCATGTCCCTTATGAACAGAGGTAGTCGGTGCTGACCTTAGACTTGCTCTGCAAATAATGCTCATCTATCCATGGTCATTTGGGATAACTCTGGTATAATACGGCTAAGACTGTAAGGGTCCACAGATGGTACCCCCGTGTGTAGAGGGACAATAGTTGCAGTCCTCCATTTACTCAGCATGAAGTCTATTTGTAGGCTATGGTTAAAACAGCGATTCCAGTGAGCCTGATATATTATCTTTTATGCTACTAAGACGGGATCCTGGGTCCATGAGTGTAGTGTTTTTCACCTTGGAGACTACATTAAGGACCTGTTCCCTAGTAACAGTTGTGGGAGGTATGGTTGTGGGGTATTTCGTGATAGGTGTCTAGGGGAGAAATAAAAGGACAAAACATGATTTCACTGTTATGCCCATCAGCATATAGTGCAAAGCAGAGACACTTGGTGCATTCCCAACAGACACACTAGTGGAATGCTACAGTTCAGCTCCCAGGTCTAATACACCACAGTGTTGATGTGATGAGCCCAATTCCCTCTCTATAGAGAGTAGCAAGAAACTCTGTCTCCTTCTCCATTTCAGGAAGTTTGATTGATGATCTGCCTCCTGTCACCCTACCTGCCAATGCAAGGCAAGCAGCATAGTTTTAGGCATTACAAATCATGTTAAGAGGCTCTGTGTCTGACTTGCTCATAATTTCAGTCCTGGAAACCAACAGCATTTATGTCTACTACAATGCCCCACCATGCCCCCCATGCAAGGTCACAGTAGGGTTGGTGAGTATTCTCCTGGCCAAGCATCTGTTGGCCATGGAAACAGAGGACAAGCAACAAGACTTCATTCTCCACAGAACTTTCATTTTCAACTCTCGCCTTTGCCGTAACGTTGCACGGAGAAAGAATACAGTTTTTGCATGTATGACGGTAACACTTGCAGTCCGATTTCTGGTATACATTTAACTTGATGTGTCTCTGTTCTGCAGATATGTACTCGTAGGACATGTGTACTGTATGCATATTTTAACCAGTCTGTCTCTCATACACACACACACACACACACACTTACAGAATAAACCCCCATCACACATTCTTATAACTATGTTGTACACCACCAACATTCCAGCTTTCAGATGGACTAACCTCACTGTACTACCTACATACCAGACAGGCTGCCTATAAGAAATGTTTACTTTAATCTTTGTTGATAGCCTGCCATCTGGTGTTGTAGTCAGTATACATCCATTTAGTGGTCAATTAACATGTACAGTAAACTCTAGTTAACCAGAAATCAAGCAACAGGCACTCTCAGGCAACCAGCAAAAAAATATCGAAGAAATACAGTACAATTTTCATGTGTTCCACTTTCTGTCCCCCCACCCCCACCCCCACAGAAACTTTTAGTTATGTACTCACCATAACTTCAGATGTTTGGGATCCATCTCGCCTACATTCTGAATGATGGGTTCGGAGCCGATCCCTCGGCTCCGACTCGGCACGCTTATGCCAAAGAGCGAAGTCTCTTACTGGCTGAGCTTACCATATCCCAGGATGCACCACTACCAGTCCCCCAGATCTAGTTTGTCCGCATACATGCACACATGCACACCCTGCTTATATAACATCGTCAGATGAAACAAGATAAAACAGTAGAACTCAAAACCGTTCAATCTCTTCTGATCTCCAAGGCAGGGGAAGGAGGGTGGGTATTAGGAATGTAGGCGAGATGGATCCCAAACAACTGAAGTTAAAGAGAGTACATATCATAAAGATGTTATGTGATCCTATCTCGCCTACATTCTGAATGATGGGACAGCGTCCCTAGCACCTGAATCCTGGGTGGCTCACTGGAAAACACTCCTGAGTACCGTGGAACCAAATGAAGCTTCGTCCTCTGGATGCCACATCCAATTTGTAGTGTGAAATGAAAGTGTGCGGATTGGACCAAGTAGCCGCAGCACAGATTTCCGATATAGCGAGCTTGGAATGAAAAGCTATAGAAGTAGCCATAGCTCTGGTAGAATGAGCCTTGATAGATGTTGTAAGTTGCTTATTCGAACAATAAGTCTGAGTTATGCAATCTCTGATCCATTTTGAGATAGTAGCTTTTGTGATGGTTTGGCCCAGTTTATTATCTGAGAAGGACACAAACAACTGGTCTGACTTACGAAGTTGCTGAGTCCTGTCTAAATAGAAGCGTAACTGCCTGTGAACATCCAATTTATGAAGAGTGTATTCTGCTTCATTGGAGAATTTTGGGAAGAAAACCGTAGCTCTAGAGATTGTTGGAGGCAGAAACTAGAACAGACCTTTGGGACAAAGGATGGATTAGGCCTAAGTGATACTCTATCCTTGTGGAAAATCAAGTACGGTGGCTTAATAGACAGGGCTTGAAGCTCGAAACTCTTCTTGCCAGTAATTGCAACTAAGAAGGCAGTTTTCCAAGACAGATATTTTAACTCGCATGTAGCAGCCGGTTCGAAAGGGGAGATGTTAATCGCGAAGCACCAAATCAAGATCCCACGGAGGTGCAGGATGAAAAATTGGTGGTCTTAATAGGCTCGCACCTTTAATGAAAGTTTTGCATAGTCTGCTGCTCATCAAAGGAGGATCCATGGATTCGTGGAATTTAGAGATAGCGCTAGTTGGACTTTAATAGCTGAGACAGAAGATCCCTGATTAAACAAGGATGTTAAAAATTTTAAGACCTCTGGGACAGGAGCAGTGATAGGGTCTAAGCCCTTGAGTTGAGCCCAGACAGCAAACCTCTTCCACTTACTAAGGTACAATTTGTTAGTGGTGGGTTTGTGGGCGAAGATAAAATGTGAACAACTTCCGGGTCTAGAGTGTGCCTTCTAACTAAAGTCGGAAGTGGAGGAGCCAAGCTGTCAATTTCAAAGATTGAAGGGACTGATGTGAAGTCCCGACTGATGGATTAGCAAGTCCGAATCAGGTCTAAAGTCCACGGATGCGTCCACTGCATGCTTCTTCAGGTAGGAAACCATACCTGGCGAGGCCAATCTGGGGCAATCAGAATCATTGAAGACCCCAGTTGAGAGGCTTTTGAATAACTCTGGGAAGAAGCGGAATTGGAGGAAAGGCATAAAGTAGCCCTGTTGGCCAAGGTTGTGCTAGAGCATCCATGGCTGGTACTCCCTGATGTGGGATCAAGGAGAAGAACCTTCGGCACTTGGTGTTTAATGGAGTTGCAAATAGGTCGCAGCAGCGTCCCCATCTCCTGAAAACCTGAGCTGCTACTGTTTGGTTTAGAGACCACTCGTGAGGAGAGAGAATTGTCCTGCTCAATTTGTCTGCCAATATATTTGACTTTCCGGGATGTGGGTCGCTACCAAGAAGCGGTTGGTAGCTACAGCCCATTCCCACACTCTCATGGCCTCTCTGCAAAGGGGTATGATCTGGTCCCTCCTTGTTTGTTCAGATACCAAACCACCGACATGTTGTCTGTGTGGATGGCGATGATGCCCTGAGGAAGAAACTTGTGTAAGGCTTGAAGGGATAGAAGCACAGCCCTCATCTCCAACACATTGATGTGGAGAAGAGCTTAGCCTGGAAGCCAGGAGCCCTGAACTAGCCTGCCCAGACAATGCCCCCCCCACCCTATCTGGGAGGCATCTGTCGTCAGGGTAACCACTGGAGAGGGAAGAACAAAGGGTTTCCTTGATCCAAATTGGATGTCTGAAGCCACCAGCGAAGGTCCCTTTGCATATATCCGTAATCATGATGTGATGATTGAGGGAAGATCCTGAAAGGACCATTGCGTTGACAATAGCCACTGAAGAATCCTCATGTGCAATCTTGCCAGAGGACTAAAAGAACCGTGGCAGACATTGAGCCTAGAACTTGTAGAACCATCCTGGCTGGGGCTTTGGATCTCGAGATCAGAGCTTGAACTTGGCCCTGTAAAGTTTGGATCCTTTCGGCAGGAAGAAGAGCGCATCAATCTTGAGTCTATCTCTGCTCCTATGAACTTTATGCGATGAGAGGGCAACAAGACAGACTTTGACCAATTGAATGTAATCCCAGGGTAATACCCAGGGAGATGGTGGCTTTGAGGTTGTCCATTAGTAGATGCCTGGTGGTGGCAGTCAGGAGCCAGTCGTCCAGATAGGGAAACACTTGGAATCCAAGACTTCTCAGGTGAGCCGTCACTACTGCCAAACACTTGGTGAACACCCTGGGGGCTGTGGTGAGACCAAAGGGCAGAGCGCAAAATTGGTAATGACCAACTCCCAGGCTGAAGCGCAGATACCTCCTGGACGCCTGATGTATCGGTATGTGATAATAGGCGTCCTTGAGGTCTATGGAGCACATCAAACATCCTTCTCCAACAATGGGAGAATGGATTATAACGTGACCATTGAATTTGGATTTCGTGACGGATTGGTTCAGTCTGCTGAGATCCAATATTGGTCTCAGGTCCCCTGTCTTTTGGCACTAAAAGAACCTGGAGTAATTTCCTGATCCGATCTGGTCTGTGGGGACGGTTGGATGACTCCTTTTCTAGCAGCTTTAAAGCTTCTGCGGCTGCCATTGCCCGCTGACTGGGTGGTGGGTCCGGGATTCTTTTGGACGGTGGGGCGAGAATGTGAATGGGATGGTGTAACCTCCGGCAATGATCCGAAGCACCCATCTGTCCTGAGTGATTGACTCCCAGGCTTTTAGGTGCTTGGCAAAGCGACACCCGACTGGCTCGAGCAGCACAGCCGGGCAATCCCTCATGACGTGTGGGAGGCTGAAGAGCCACGAAAGGACTCGCGGTCTCCAGAATTGCGGGGCCTCTGCCGCCTCTGGGACGGCGTCTCCCTGAAAAATTTCCCGTCCTCTGCCTCTGGAAGGGATTCTTCCTGCTGTTGGGAGAAAAACTTACGGGATTTGGAACCACATTTTCCCCCTCCTTTAGCCTTGGGGTAAGGCCGAAGGGAGTGGAATACTTGGGCACCTCGGCAGATAAAGTTTTTCCCTCTTGTTCACAGCGGGTAAGGGTGTCTTTAACCTTGGGTCCAAACAAGGAGGACCCATCAAAGGGAGCGTCGAAGGAAGACTTGAAGGCCTCCATGAACTGACACAAGCGGAGCCAGGCTTGTCTCCGTGAGCCACGCCTGTGCCTCCCCCTCTACCCGCCCCTTCGGGCGCATAGGAAATGAGCCTCATGGACGAGTTAGAAATTGACGTAAGGATAGCCAACTGAGAGCTAACCGACTGGGCTAGCTGCTCAGGAAGGTTACCGAGAGGAATCTGACAGCTCCTTGACCAGATCCCTCTGAAGCCTGGTAAAATGAGCCAAATAATTCAGAGAGCTTAAAGTAAAGGCCGCTGAAGTCAGGGTGGGCTTCCGGAACCTGTCCATCCTCCTAGACTGCTTATTAGGAGGATGGATGGGCGTTGAAGCCTCTGCCACGTCCTGTTGTGTAGCAGATGCCACCACCATGGCATCTACAGCCACGCCTTTAGTGAGGAACTCCTTCTCGGGGAGCAGACAAAATTTATTTGGACGAGAAGGGACTGGTTCCACGGTATCTGGATGTTCCCGCCCTTGACAAACTAAATCCAGAAGCTCGTCGAAGGCGGAGACACCCAGGAGGCGGAGGGCTGAGCCCCAAAGGCCTTGAGGAGCACTGACTCGTCAGTAGAGGGGGTTTGGATATCCAGCCGCCTCGTTGTTTGAGGATCTCTAAGATGTCTGCAAAGGAGACATCATCCGAGGGCGACTTCGGGACCCCTCTGCATCATCCAGATCAGTGTCTGAGGTAATAGACTCGGGAGTCCACGTGCTTCCTCTTGCACGATCTCTTCCTTGGGGTTCCTCGAAGACAGCTCAGAAGAACCCTCAGGAGGAGGGAACCCCCACTGGGGTAACCTCAGGCCCGGGGCTCCGCTGACTACGGACAGGGGAACTGCCAAAGACCCAGTCTCCACGCCTAGGGAAGGTGCGGTAAAGCCGGGAGATGGCGAAGAGGACTTGGCCAAGGCACTCCTCATGGCTCTGAAAGCCGGACCCCAGAATCCTGGGAGTGTCCGGTCCCCGAGCCGTGATAGTCGACGGAAGACCCGCAGCCGAGCACCGAGGGAGGCTCGGGCAAGCATAGGTCCCGAAACATCACCCCGGGTCCAGCCGAAGACGTCCGTACCAAACTCGGACCCGAGGCCGGGTTGGAGTAAGGGTCGGAGCCGACCCTGAGATCTCCATCGGCTCCAACAGCACCTGCTCCGGGAGCCGAAGCAGTCGGAGGAGGAATGGCAATGGGGTGGGCCAAGGTCGGCTCCGAAGCCAACTGGGTGGAACGAAACAAATTTTGGAAGACTGGGGACTGGAACAGTCTTTGGAGCACCCTGTCTATATCAGAATCTGACATCCTCGAAGACCGAGAGGAAACAGAACGGGTCCGAGACGGCCTCTCCAACGGCCCCAAAGGGCTAGGGGACCGGCTCCGAGGCGACTCGATGAATATCGGCGCCGAGGGAATACACACACCAGTTTCCATCGGTGCCGAGATGGACTTGGCGCCGAGGAGGAAGTGTCTGGCGGGCAACCTTGTCGGCTCCGAGGCTGTGGAGCCGGCGAAGATGACCCGCCTCTCGATGCCCCAGCTATCGGCTCCGAAGCCAGAGGAGTCGATACTGGTGGCATCGAGGCAGACCGTTCGACCTCGGCTCCAAGTCCTTGGAGCCGAAGGAGAGGCCTGCCTTTGTTTCTTGGCAATCGGATCCGACGGACTGGTGGAGCCGCCCTTTCTTTTGGCGGAGAAGGAGAGGATGCCAAAGCTTCTTGAAAGAAGGTTTAATTAATCCCTTAAGAATTAATTTATTTTTCCTCTCCTGGAGGACCCTTGAGGAAAATGCATGACATACACTACATGATTCCTGTAAATGCTTTGCCCTAAGCAATACACACATAGCAGTGATCGTCCGTGATGGACATTTTGAAGCTACATTTTACATTTCTTGAAGCCGAGGCCTAGGATTCTGAGACATTATAGAAATTTCAAAAGTAACTGTAAAGAACACTGGTGACACACCTAGAATAGGCTTACAGTTATCACTACAATACTCTGAGTTAGTCAAACACAGCACAAACTCTGTAAATGTAATAATTTCTCTCAGTTAGTTCTTATTTAAAAGAAATGTAAATGATTTAAAACAGGACCAAGTCACCTACAAATAAAAAGACCGGGAAAGGCCTTTCCAGACAAGAGGTACTCCTAGTCCACACTCACAACACAAGAATTCACCAAGTGAATTTTGTCAAACACACTCAAAACACAAGAATAGCTGTTAAAACAGCTTTTTGTAAAGAATGAAGAAAAACCTGACAGAAAAACTAGTGAAATAATCACTACTTAACTCAGCCAGCTCGAGACCACGTCTTCACTTGTTAGCGGCAAACGAGATCTGGGGGACTGGTAGTGGTGCATCCTGGGATATGGTAAGCTCAGCCAGTAAGAGACTTCGCTCTTTGGCATAAGCGTGCCGAGTCGGAGCCGAGGGATCGGCTCCGAACCCATCATTCAGAATGTAGGCGAGATAGGATCACATAACATCATATCTTATGTTTTTTTTAGAGTTTTAAAAAGGAAGATAGGAATAACTTCCCTCTCTCCCCAACCTGAGAACAATTCAAACCAAACATAGAGTATACGGTACAGTATTAGTCAGGCCAAACAACCATAAACTACAGTTATCCAGCATCTACAAATCCCCATGAGAGTTTACTTTATAATGTTACCAGATGGGTTCATGGGATCATAGAAGGTTACTAGGTTAATGGCCGTAGACCCTTTTTAAGCTAGCCATTCATGCAACAATTTTCCCAATTATTAATGCCCAATGACTAGGATGGTTTTAGTATATGCTTGCGCCTTAGAACATCTACAAGATGCCCCTGTCCATAAGGGGTGAATTGGTGATTTCCCATCCATTGCTTCAAATTACATTTGAACAGGCTTGGGGAAAAGCTCTGCTTCACATGACTGGACAGTCTGTTCCAGAGAAGTGGTACTCTCTAAGACACATACCTGTCCCTCCAACCGGTTTTGTTTATGTCACAAACAAGGTTTAGATCCTTATACTGGGTAATTCAAGTGCTGTTTGCTCAGCGAATGTATAGCAGACCCATCAGGGATGGATCATAGAATGCCTTGTAGGTTAGGTACAGATCTCCCCTCAGTAATCTGTAGGAGACATAGTACAGTGACAGGGGTTTGATGTGGTTCGCACAGGACATGTTATTTATACCCTGTATTCTTTTACTGAGGAGCGCCTATGGCTGCTCCAACTTTTGAAAATGCCCAGTCAGGTACATGCTAAAGGGAGCACTGTACTTGAAAACTGGTCTAATGAGGGCTGAGTATAGTGGGACTATGATCTCCTTAGATCTGGATACCATGCTCATGTTTATAATTTGTGCCACAAAGGAGGATTTTCTCACCACCATGGACATATAGTGATTAAAGTTCAGTTTACTGCCAACCTGAGTTCCCCAGTCCCTTGGTCTGCCCTTAGGGGAGTGCTATCAATGCTGTAATTTGTAGGGGTGGTCATGTTCATAAAGGGGATATTTATGTATTTTTTGCATTGAGTTATAGGCCATGGTTGTTGCACCAGTTATTTGTCTGTGTCAGACCCTCCTGGAAAATATCTACATCTTTGGGGGATTCAATGATTCCACCCAACTATAGTAATCAGCAGATTTGGTCAGCCAAAGGATCTCTACATTTGACTTGACTTTAGAGAAGTATATTTCAAATAGGACAGACACCAGTACTGTGCCCACTGGGAGACAACTACTAACAGGCCTCTTGACAGAGGTGGAATCCCCCATCCTAACTTCATGTGTCCTATCCATGCGGCATTTTGTTAGCCATCAGCTGAAAGAGGGATTTATGCTTAAATTTGTGAGTCTGCCTATAGTACCCGAATGAGGTAGACTTTCAAATGCCTTTGCCAGGTCAAAGTAGGCAGTATGTACCATTCTGCACATGTCCATGGCTATAGTGACCTTCTTGAAGGAGTCTGTCAGGTTCAGTAGACATTACCTACCCTTGACAAAACTGAATTGGGATCGGTCCAGCCTTTGAAAACTGCCTCTGTATTTGTTTATCAGGCCCATGACAATTCTTTCCACGTCCTTGCATATGTTTAATAAAACTTATGGATGTGTAGTTGTCTGGGTCTGTTAACTGTCTACTTTCTGTACAGGGATGACCATTGTAATCCTCCATTCCCATGGACAAAGCCTGTCCAAACGCAGTGGTTGAATACAGACTCGAGTGGACCAGACGGGTTGTGTTTCAAGCTATTTAGGAAGCATCCTAGGATATTATCAGGGCCCATCAATGCAGTGTTTTTAGCTTTGGAGAGTGCAGTGAAGATCTGTTTTTTACAGACAGTTGGGAGAGAAATGGTGGAAGGTACTTCCTGGGAGGGCTGAGGATGATGGGGAGGGGAATTTCAACTAAATTTATTGCCAAGCAAATTTCCTACATCTTCTGGTTCAGTATATAGACTTCCATTTACTTAGTTCAGCACACTGTTGAGTGTTCCCTTTAAGGTTAAATACATAACATTTAAAATGCCTTAATGGTTATTCCTAGCATGGGAAGCTATTTATGCCTCAAAGTTGGCTTTGGTGGACTTTATTAGTCCCCCAAGTTGCTTGTTTAGACGGATGAGGGAGTTGTTTTTGCCAGTTGGACAAAGCCTTTCCTATTTTAGGACGGTATTTTCTTTCTTTTGCTGTACAACATATTTATAATGGGAGTCCACCAAGGAGGCTTGTTTTTGGAGACTGTCCTATGTTTACTTCAGTTTGGTACTGCTGTTTCTATGCAGTTATTTGTATGCTTGTACATGATTTCCATACACACTTCTATATAGGCCACAGGGTTCTCTGAGTTTGAGGGGGCTTGGAATTTAGCTATGTCATCATTTAAGAAGTAGTTCACCTTGAAAAAGTTCTTAAAGGTTCTGGGGTTTGCTGATGCGAGTTCAGACCTTATATTTATTTATTTTAAGAGTTACTGCTTTGTGATCTTATCTGACCAGTGAGAACACTACACTAGCAGAGGACAATATTCTGTTATATTTGTGAGTACCAGATCCTGGTTATCTGCATCGCTAGTAAGGAGGCAGGCTAGCTGTTCCACGGTGTTTGTGTTGACAACATCCAGAATCTTTGAGCCTACATTTTAATAGTTGTGTATGTATCCCAGTTTATGGTGGGATAGTCAAAATCACCCATAAATATGGTGTTGGGCTGAATGGTGAGCGACTCCAGTACATTCAAGTACATGGTATGGTTATGCTTGGTCATACAGAAGGACCTAGAGCTAGCAAGGATATGGTATTGGACTTTACCCAAGATAAGTTGGACATGGCAAAGTTCAAACATTTCATTTTGTTTGACCAATTTTGAGGTGTGCTTACTTTTTATGTAGACTAATACACCTCCACCTTTTGTCCATTTTTGTAAGGTATCTGGTCTAAATGTATGGAAGACATTATAGCCTCACCGGACTGCCTCCAGCATTTTTAAATCATGTCTCAGTAACTGCACATATGTCAACACTCTCATGCCAGAGGAGCACTTCCTGGGAGTGGAGCTTCTTGTTGAGAATCCTAGGATTGAGCAGTAACCCCTTCAGTAAATTCTGTTCAATATAAACCATGTCAGAAGGTTTATCAGGCTGGCATCATCTAGAAAAAAAAAAGGCACTATATGGCTTTGCTAGAATGTCTGGAATGTTTTGCATGGAGCATAGTACAAGTCAGTGGAAAACGTTCCCATGTAGTACATTCTAAGTATAGTTCACAGAATTCACCAGACAATCATACGCAGGGCAGTTAGTACATCCTTCATTATATCACCTTTTCAAAGTAAGTAGGTAGCACATGTCAGCATATATCACTGTGTTACCAGTATTCACTTGTGCATCTCACCTATGTTTTTTTCAAAACAATACTGCTGGAGTAGTTGTACTAGCATATATTACCATGATTATCTGCTAAAAGTAATGTATTTCATTTGATGACAATTTCTCCCTTTCTCACTATCCTTTCTTTTTAATACATTTATTGTATTTGCTACATTATTTATCTCTTTTAATTTTGCATTTTGATGCAGCAGCTACCAAACAGCAGTGCCTATGGCTCCACCACAGACTACCAGCCCCCACAAAGAGACACTTCCAGGAACACATGGACATATGCCTGATGGGGATGCCTCCTCATTACCTTCCACAGGAGATGATGATATACTAGCCTCCCCTGCTCTTGGCAGGGCTTCACTGGCAAGAAATGCTGTTGCTTCCACCAGTGGTTCTGCCAGATGTGATCAGTATGGTGCCTACAGGCAGCTTGCAGACTTGGTGGGGGAAACGGTAGAGAGTCACCATGATACCTGCATTGGCCACCTGAAAAGACTCCCCCTGCAGCTTTCAGAGTCGCATTCCAACCCACCACTGGCAGCTCCAGCTGTGTCAAAACTCAGTGGTGAGTGAGCACAAGATGGCGAGTTGACTTTTATTAGATATGACACAGGCAGGGTGGTGCTGAGGACCATACCCAACCTATTCCCCATCATGATAATATCCTCTGTTTTGTATCACTGCCCCCTCCCTGTCTGTTACTCAATCCTCCCCATCATTATAGGTTCATACTAGGCTATCTGCCCGAGGGCATTTACAAGCCTAGCCCATAGTTTTGTGGCTTACGCCACCCCTTTAGTATGGGGAACTATACCCATTATTTTGCTGTGCCTCTGTCGAGCAGTGACACTGAGTTAATCCCTGGGGTATATCTGCGATCTCCCATCCATTGGTCAAGATTTCTCTTGAACAAGGCCAGCGAGGTGCTCTGCCTCACATATACCGGGATTTTATTCCACAGCATAGGGAGTCTTTGGGTGATGAATCTATCCCTCCAGCACGTCCTATTAATAGCCGTGTCGAGGTTTAAGTATCCGCCCTTGTGGCTCTGACGGATCTAGATTTTTGAGGTGAAGCATATTCATCAAATCTGGGTTTGACATGGCCTTGTATGTTAGGCAAAGGTCACCTCTGAGCAAGCGGTGGCGACTGAATAGAGCTGGAGTTCTTTCAGTCGGGCAGCATAGGACAGATGTTTGAGACCCTTTATCCTTTTGGTGAGGAACTTTTGTGGCCTCTCCAGCTGGTGCAAGTGTCTGGTCAGATACATTCCGAATGGGGCATTGTACTCAATCATTGGTCTGATGAGTGATGAGTATAGGGAGACTATGACCTCCCTTGATCTAGATGAGAATCCCTTCATGATAAGGTGGGCAATGTAGAAGGTCTTCCTAACTACTTTAGCTACATGGGTGTCGAATGACAGACTACTATCAACCTGGGTCCCCAGGTCCCTGATAACTTCTTCTGTGCTCAGTGGATTGCCACCTATTTGGTAGCTAGGGGTAACCTTGTTTTTCCGAAGGGTATGACTATGCATTTTTTGGCATTTAACTTTAGGCCATGGCTCTGGCACCAGTTATCCGTTTCTGTGAGACCCTTCTGAAGGATATCTGTGTCAGATGTGTTTTCTACTATGGTGCCCAGTTTGCAGTCATCTGCAAACTTTGTCAGCCATAACCCTCCTGTGTTTGCTTGTACTTGGAAAAGTAGATGCCAAACAAGAGTGGGCCCAGGACTGAGCCCTGTGGTACACCACTTGTGACAGGCTTTGAGTCTGACATGGCGCCAGCAACTCTGACCCTGTGGGTTCTGTCACTCAGCCAGTTTGCAACCCATCTTGTGATGTATGGGTTAACATTTAAGCTGATGAGTTTTCAATGATACCAGTGGAGTATTGTATCAAGGCCTTCGCCAGATCGAGGTAGGCTGTATGGACTGCCTTTCCTCATCAATGGCTTTGGTGACTGTTTCAAAAGTCAACCAAGTTTAGAAGGCATGATCTGCCTTTGACAAAGCCAAACTGGGATGGATCCAAAGTCTGCAAATTCCCTATGTCTTTATTTATGAGGTCCATTATGATCCTCTCCATGGCTTTGCAGATAAGGCTTGTCAAGCTAATGGGCTGGTAATTTCCAGGGTCGGTGGAGGCACCGCCTTTGTGAAGTGGGACCACAGTTGCAGCACGCCACTCCTGGAGTGCATCCAGAGGTAAGACTATGATTAAACAGCTGTCCTAGCTGTGGGTTTAATTCCTCGTTGAGTTCTTGGAGCACACAGCCGGGGACACCATCAGGTCCCATGGATGCTGTGTTTTTTGCTTTGGAGAGAGCAGTTCTCACTTGGGCGTTGGAGATGTTTGGGGGGCTGCAATCTCTTGGTATAGATATCTCTCCTTTTGGGGGGGGGGGAGTTTGCACTGAACCTGTCAGCCAGTATGTTGGCAATGTCTGTAGGATCAGTAATCTTCACATCATTTTGAACTAGTTCTGAGCATATCTGGGAGTTTCCTCCCAGGTTTCTAACATAGCTAAAGAAGGCCTTATGATTGTCTTTTGAGTCTTTAGCTATTTTTCTCTCAAAATTTGCTTTGGATGATTTTATGAGAGCTCTTAGTTTTTTACTTATAGTGATCAAGGGTGTCTTACCTTTTAAGGATTTTGCTCTATCTTGTAGTAGCTTCCTCCTTTTGTTGTAGAGTTTGTTTATGGCTGGGGTCCACCAGACTGGACGCTTGCCTTTGGTACAAAGAGTCTTTGTTTTGCTTGGGATTGCCTTATCCATGCAGTCCTGCAGGTGCTGGTAGAAGGCATTTGTAAGTGATTCAGCGGCTTGAGTACTGTTTTCCACACTCGGGGCCTTAAAGGAGACCACACTAGTCTTTAGAAGTGTGAAGTCGGCTTTCGAGAAGTTCTTTACTGTGGTCTTTTTATTTCAGGTGGGGTGGGATGAGGACCTCCAGCGAGATTAGTTGTGATCTGATCTCACCAGTGAGGGGTATACTTCGGTGTTGAACATTGTGCTCCCATGTTCGTGATGATGAGATCAAGTATGTTTTCTCCTCTTGTGGGGATGGTGACTAGTTGTTCCATGGCATTTGAGTTTATGAATTCCAGGAACTTTTGGGCTAGGGTGTTTGGGCTTGAGTAGTGTTCCCAGTCTATATTAGGGTAATTGAAGTCACCTAGTATGATGGTGTTTGGTGATACATTTATCCCCTCTAGTGTTTTCAGGAAGGCCATGTGAGGTTCCTGAGTTTGTGAGGGTGGCCTGTAACATGCTACAATTTGCAGAGCAGTCTTGCCTATGGTTAATTGCACCTGGATGGTCTCCGATGCAT